>NW_021940813.1:23412166-23794708 GCF_001715985.3 Manacus vitellinus
GCGGGGGGAGCGGGGCGCGGGCAGCATCCCTGCTCCACAGACCGAGCCGGGGCGCAGCACTGTGGGGTGTTTAAAACGGGTGTTCATTCCCTGGAGTATTGTGAAATCCCCAGCGTCAATGCTGGAAATCATTTCATCTTTAATTCTAAAGAAGTCAAAGCTAGCCATTGCTGTGGCAAAGCAGCTCCTGTTCTCTTCCTTGTCTTTATTCGAGCACTTTTCAAATAATACTTGCAGAGTATAACAGGCTGCCCAGGGAGATCGTGGAGTCTCCCTCGCCGGAGACATTCCAAACCTGACCCGTTCCTGTGTCCCTACTCTGGGTGACCCTGCCTTGCCGGGGGGTTGGATTGGATGATCTTCAGAGGTCCCTTTCAACCCTAACAATTCTGTGATTCTGTGAGAAGTGTGAGATTTGATTTATTCCCTTTTTTTTTTTAATTGAAAACTGAAGCATTGAAAATCACTATAACTTAAAAATAAGTCAAGTTAAATTCAGGTATTAAAATATTCAAAAAATTAAAATAGATTACCTGAAGCCATTGATGGCCATTTCACTACTTTGTGTGCTGGCATCGTTCTACCAGAGGTTTCTATGCAGTTTCCTTGTTCTTATTATTGGGCAGTTTACCTGAGTGTGGTGGGTGGACTCTGGGTGGCTGCCAGACCCCCAGCCAGCTGCTCTTGCACTCCTCCCTCCTACCTTCAGGGGAAGAAGATGATAAAAGAAACTCACAGGGATGAGATAAAGGCAGGGAGATAATTTACAACGTACCATCACAGCAAAAACAGACGTGGGGGGACCTCATAGCAGCTTCCTTCAGCTTCCTCATGAGGGGAGGTGGGATGGCAAACACTGATCCCTTCTCTATGGTGACCAGTGATAAGACTCAAGGCAATGGCCTGAAGCTGCATCAGGGAAGATTTAGATGGATATTAGGAAAAGGTTTTTCACCCAGAGGGTGGTTGGGCACTGGAGCAGGCTCCCCAGGGAAGTGGTCACAGCACCAAGCCTGACAAAGTTAAAGAAGTGTTTGGACAATGCTCTTGGGCACATGGTGTGATTCTGGGGTTGTCCTGTGCAGGGCCAGGAGTTGGACTCGATGATCCTTGCTGGTCCCTTCCAACTCAGGATATTCTATGATTCTAACTTGCTGAAAATTAATTTATTTTATTGCTAATTTTAAAAAAATAGAGTAGAATGGTGAGAAACAAAGATTAAAACTAAAACACCTTCCTTCCCCCTTTCTTCCCAGACGCTACCTCCTCTGCACCCAAGCAGTGCAGGAGGATGGGGAATGGGGATTTCAGACAGGTCATAATAGCTCCTGTCTGCTGCTCCTTTCTCCTCATGCTCTGTCCCTCCAGCATGGGGCCCTGACATGGGATACAGTGGGATACATTCCCTTCTGCATGCTGCAGTTGTTCATGACCTGCTGCAGGGAGTCTCCTTTGTGGGCTGCAGTCCTTCAGGATAAACCTGCTCCAGTGTGGGCTTTTCTCCATGGGCTGCAGGTCCCTTCAGGGCATCTCCACCTGCTGTGGCATGGGGTCCTCCATGGACTGTGGGGGGACAGCGTGCCTC
This sequence comes from Manacus vitellinus, assembly GCF_001715985.3. Taxonomy (NCBI): domain Eukaryota; kingdom Metazoa; phylum Chordata; class Aves; order Passeriformes; family Pipridae; genus Manacus; species Manacus vitellinus. The sequence continues at coordinate 23,413,752 of NW_021940813.1, forward strand.
ACCATGATCTCCTGTGTGGGAATCTCTGCTTTGGCACTGGAGCACCTCCTCCCCTCCTCCCTTCATTGCTGTCTGCAGGGCTCTTTCTCACACTTTTCCCTCCTTACTCTTCTGTCTCACCCACTGCTTTGCAGCCTTTTCTGCCCTTTCTTAAATACGCTTCCCAGAGTCACAAGTCTTGGCTGAGTGGCTCAGCTGTTCCCTGGGTTGAATCCACTGGAGCTGGCTGAAGCTGGCTGTGCCCAGCATGGGGCAGCCCCAGCATCCCCTCAGAGCCTGCTCTGGAGCCCCTACCAGGAGCAGCTGGACACAGAGGGCACTAAAATACTGCTGTATTGAAAGAGATACTGCAAAAGTTTATGTAATCAATATCTAGTTTTTGGGTTTTTTAAATCCTTTATTATTGGCTAAATTGCAGTGCATATCAGAATATGTCAGTCACCCTTCAGTTTTACAACGCTTGTAGAAACTGAGGGAACTTGTTCCATCCATTTCTACAGTATTTAGATCAAATATAAATCTCCATTTTCTTTTATATATGCAGGTGGTTATTCGAAGGCTTCCTCCTTGTCTAACCAAGGAACAGCTTGAGGAACAGCTACATCCTCTACCTGCCCATGATTATTTTGAGTTTTGCACTGCTGATCCCAGGTGAGGATGAGCTGTTTCTGTAGGTTTTCAGGTGCTTAAAACCTAATTAAGGTATCCAGGCCATTACAAATCATGTTTTTTCCCTTTTTATTATGTTTGTTGGGTTACAAAAATATATATGAAAAGTGGCTGCGTATGCAGAGAGAGCATTCCTGGATGTTTCTTTTACACTGATGATTTTAAAGCAGAAGGGCAAAATTCCGTGTTAAAATGGAAGGGCATAATTGAAATCCTGATGTTTCTTTTAATTTTCATTGATAAACTTCAACAGACTATTTTATTGGCTGTGGAAAAGATTCAGTCTAGGGCAAACAATCACAGAATGTTTTCAGGAGTGCCATTTGAGCTTAGCTTCTTTGTATGCTTACATATTTTTGTATTTACTTCATTCATTTTTTCAAATAATCCAGTTTTATTAATTTTTATCTCATGCAAAAATAAAAAATAGAGTGGTTGATTTACAATAGATCAAAATTGCTGATATATTTATTTAATTAATTCTGTATCACAGTGGTAAAATACAATTCCCTTTCAAATAAATCAATTTCCAGAAGAGAAGGAACTTAAACCACTAAAAAAGCAAAACACCATTTATGCTACATCTGCATGTGTTCTGAAAAACTAAAGTATAAGATCCATCTTCTTGTGTCTTGTGCGATGACTCACCCTCCACTCGCACCAGATTCTTTCCACTGACTGCAGGGGGATCTTGGATGTTTATTGCTGACCAACTTTTGAAGTTAAGGGTTCTTTCAGAGTCAGTTCCACAATCAAGGAGAAACAAATGTTTATTTAGCAAAACGTGACAGTTCCCAACCCACCTAAATAGTTGCACGTTAGTGCAGCAACAAAATAGTAAGTGCTTCAACTGTTCTGTTAAAACCACAAAGGATGTGAAGTTAGGAAAGAGGAGTATTTAGTCTGAATGAAAGTCTTTGTAGTTCCTTACATTTGTCTTCTGAACTTTGTCATCCATATTTCCAAATGGGTCTCTTTAAGGCTTCTGTCCCAGCTGTTCATTTGATAAGAAGAAAATATCAAAAGCAAACCAAAAATTCTCTGAAGAAAAGTGTCAGTTCTCAGTGTGTTTAGCTGCACAAATTCCAGGAAACAGTTAAAAAAATTACAATTTTAATTTTCCAGAAAAACTGCTGGCATAAGAATTTAGGGAGTTGGCCACCTTAGAAAAGAGAAGGCACTGACAACAGCTGTGTATATAAAGTTTCATTTTCTCTCTTATGTGATGAAATTTGGAGTACTCAAAAATCTTGCTGTCCACTCGTTTGATTGCATCTATGTTACGTTACCAATGAAAGATACTGTAGTTTTATGCTGTGTAATTTGTCATGTTATTCTCTTCTGCCTTCACAAATTTAAACTCACTAGAAAAAAGAATGTTTTCACGTAAGTCTGAATTTTTCAACATGAACTGTTTCATAGTCACTTTTTTGTTTATCTTGCTTCTTAAAAAATGTGTTTTCATACAAAAGATGTATTTTTTCAGAATGGCTTTACCTTTATGAGGTTTGTATGGCTACAGGTTCTTTCAGCAAACTACACAGCTTAAATAGGCATTTCACTGCAGTTCTGCAGAGTGTTGGCTTGGCTGATTATTTGTCCTTTGCCTGGCCCAGGATCACCTTATGTCATTCGTCCCCTTTGTTCTGATGCTGACACATGCCATGTACATCTGTTTATTCAACATGTTTATTCAACTTTACATGCTCACACAGTCTACAATACACAAGAAACATCCCAAAATTAAAAGTTAGAGACAAGATTAATGTAGCGAGTCTGTCTCCTCTTATCCAGCAGAGAACTCTGTTCTGAGTATAAAGAATTGTGTTGCAGTAATCTGTCATATTATGGACAGTTCACACGATTTCAGCAAACCCTCTGGATGTGTCTTCACGTCGTTCCAGCTAACAGGAAGAGCTACAGGACAAGGTGGGCATGTGCTCTCTTTCACTGAATAGCTTTTTCCTAGATCCTGTACCACATGCATAGTGGCCAACCAATCCAGAGAATTCAGAGAACAAGTAATAAACCCATGGGAAGATGAAAAGAAATTTCATGTCACCTAATGAGAATGATTTGGAGAAGCTACTCAGTGAAGAGGATCTGTTTGTTGAAAAGAGAAAGGGACAGACATGTTTTGGTGTGGAACCAGACAAATTTGCCTTACGAGCTGTAACATCTCAATTTAACCACATCCTGTGTAACTCCAGGTCACAGAAGTTTCTAAGAGCTCATTCATATTTCTGTACAGTCTTTTTTTTCACACAACACTCTGTCAAACTGTAGAACTTGTCAGAATTTCATTCCACAAATGATGGATATTGGAAAAGCTTCAGGAGCAGTTAGACAAATTCTTATTTAGACAAATATTTATCTATGAAAACCTGTTAAACACAGGATACAAGTTTGGTATTACAAAGTCCCTAGGCTGCAAGTAACTGAAATTATGTATTGGGTGAAGTGCCAGTGTATACTTTCCCCTTTTTAATAAAATTTCTCTAAGCAACCTCTGTTAGTTGCTGTTGGAAAGAGAATTAGAGAGGTCTAACTGTAGCTGTTTCTTCATTTTTATTTCTAAGGTCATCTCACCTTAGAGGACAAAACAGACAAGATAGGCATATTGACTCCAGTTCCTCTGTTATTGCAATCTTTATCTTTCTAATATCTCTCTAATATCTTTATATCATAAATGTTTAAGTTTACCACATCCTATTATAGACAAGCTGTAAAACGTATTAAAATTTCATGTGATTAATGTCATTAATAATGTATAATGCTTTTTCAGTTCCATCCATTTCAGTAAAATCATTTCAGAAAATTACTTGTGTTGTGTTTTGTTCATTTTTCAGATTCATCCAATTCACTGCATTACGTTTATTCTCTCTTACACATTGACATCAAAATACACACAAAACACTGTTTATAGTTGATAATAAAGACTCTGCCTTCCTCACAGACTTTGTGCTCAGACTCCAAATATTAACTTTTTTTTCCAGATATTCTTTCTTTTTGTCCACTGGTAAATATTTCTGAGTCTTCTAAAACTTGAGTCAAGTGATTGAGCTCTGGCCCTACAGGACTTGGGTCGTCCCTTGGGACTGGCACTGAGTGCTTGGAGTCATTAATAGTGTGAGGTTATAAAAGTAAAGATCTGAACAGGAGCTTGGCTTATATAAAAACTGGTCAAATAGTGCCATGCCATGTGTCACAGAGAGTGATAAAGCTTCTTGCAAAGCACACTCCTTTTCCCTCTGTAGGTTCTTCACATCATTTTGCTCAGGTTTATTTTAGGTATATAGCATTAACACTGTAGGGTGGAGGTTTGTACCCAGGAACCACAGCATTGAAGGGACAATGCTTTTAGAGCTTCAAGGGAACCACCACTACTGTGTTCTGGATGGAATAATTGACAGGCTTTGATTGGCACAATTCTGTAGTGTTCCTGCTTCTCTGCCAGGCAAATTGTGCTCATTAATAACTGTGAAAAGAAAAGACTAATTTAATTTAAGATTATGTCAGTTGCATCCACTATGTGAGTGACCACAAAAGGTGATAAGGATAAATGCCAGTGGATCTTAGCTTGAGGAGGCCATGTAGATGGTAACTTACCTCATCAATTGTTATATAAGTGAATGGAGGAGTTACTTGACACTCCAAAATTTAGAAGTAGGTATCTATGTGTTTATACACATGTAAGTATATATGTTTATATACATATAACCACCATGATTTGTAAGTTGATAAGTAAGTCACTAAGATGTGATAACTGTTTTTGTATTTGCTGTTTATACTGTAGATAACTATTCAAAATTGCTTTCCTGTGTACCAGTCTTTTTACACAACTGTGTTAAAAGATACTTTGTAGAAGAAGTAAACAATTAGAATGTGTTTGTTTTTAAAGTTACTAGAAAAAGGCTTAGAGAAATTATTGACTTAAATATTATAGAAATAAATGTAACCTAAAAGATTGGATACCCTTGAACACAGAGCAGAAAACAAAGAAAAAGTGTGCTGGACTGAAGAAGTTGTACAGTCAGACTCATCTGGGCTGTTTCCATAGAGATTGCTCTAAGTGATGTCCCAGAGATGCCAGCATGTGCTGTGCATCTGTGCAGAACATTATACAGATGGAAAGCAGCATTATAGACAGCAAACATATGGCAAAATAGAACCAGCTGTCTGATTATAAAACTAAATTTCAGATCCTGAATGAAATTTATGCTGGTAGACACTTCAAAAAAGGAGGAGACACAGAGTGTTCAGTGGCCCTTCTGTAGAACTCGGCTGGAAGGCAAAATCCTGAAGAGCAAAAAAAGTATTTTAGCCAATAACTACTGAATACAAAGAACAAAAGTAAAGCAGGAGTGTTTCTCCCTAGGAGAGATCATTAGCCTCAGAGTGCCTCTGAAGAAGTTCTGTGCATTCTTTGCTGCGTGGTCATGCTGGTGAGTTCTCGGTGGATAGGTGAAGAGGGAATCCAGCGTGGGGAGCGGCAGCTGGAAGTCGGGTGCCTGAAACTCGGAGCATATTCTGCATGTTCTGTATGCAGGCCAGTGCTAAGAATTTCCGATTTGCTAGGTTTAGTTAGCATCCCACTTAGAATGTTAATTTTATGCACTCTTTTAGGCACACTGCACACTTTGCTGGGTAAGAAGTCTATGACAAGGGTTTGAAACACTCAGTGGTGAGGTTTTTACACACCGAGCACTCTGACAACTAACTTGCATGCATATGTGAACCAATTCTCTACTTCCAGAGGTGGCTCCATCAGAGAAGGAACCTGCAATTGCTAAGCATTGTCTTAGCTCTGTTTCTGCAGCCTTCTACCCTGATACACTGCAGCAATAATGGAGAGAGAGTTGTATTTTACTGTGCTGTGGTGTACATCAATATCCTGCTGTGCACATGCTTTTATATTTTTGTATGTTTCTACTGATGCATATGAAGTTCTTGAAGATATTAATGTATAGCAATAACATTGGATCCCGTATTTGCAGGATATATGCTAAATCTCGGCTTTCCAGAGTCCCATTTATACATTTCAGACTGGTGTTTTCTTACTAATAAGTGCTTAATAACCATATCAAATGTTCCTCTGTTTTGAAAGATACCCACTTTGATTAGGCTGAAAAAGCTGGAAAAATACATATGTTGCCAAAGCAGATAAAAGAGATGGTATTGATATACCAACTAAAGGAAACAAAGAAGGAATAACTCTTGTGTTTTTTCAGTTTTGTTTCATTATGATTATGTGTCCAACCATAAGGTTCTAAGTTACTGCAGGAAAAAGAAAATCCAACTATATGATGAAGCTGTTTGCTGTGCACTGAGGCCGAGAAGTGCCTGAAAAATAATGCTGCCTCAAAATTCCTGGTTTTGTCTGGTGAACCTTCAGCACTTCAAGTATCAATTGTATCAATCTGTAATATCAGACCTCGTTTAATTTAAACATCAAAGAACATGCAACATAAGCATAGTCCTGTTAATGTGATAGAGAAGGAAGTTTACTTCCTTCTGGGAGCTGCCTGTTATCAGAAAGTTCTTCACTGTTGCAGCCATTGGGCAACACAGAGACATTTCTTCAAGCGCAGCTATAGATTGACACAATAAAGTTCCCTCCTTTGCTTACACTCCTATGCCTTTTTAAAATATATTTTTAACTGTATGTAATAATTATAAAAAGTGTTAAATTTCATCCTTTTTTTTTTTCTTTGAAGCCAATGAGAAGGAAGTTGGCTTGCTACATCTGCTTTGCATCTTGGCAGTAGCTCCGCAGCCACTGTAGCATCTTTCAGCACTGGCCATGCCCTAGCAGACATTTTTGCAGTTACCTGCTTACAGTTCACTCTGTTCCCATCCTAGAATGTCAAAATAGGTATAAATTGATAAAATTGCTCTTCCTTAGAAGTACAGAGTTTATCCTCTTCATGCTGTAGAAACAGTCTGTAGCTGGTTTTTGCAAAACATCTAAATGAAAAAAGCCCTCTAGTTTTTTTAAACATTTCTCCTGGCTGGAAACACAAATCAAACACAAATTTGGTGTGTTTATGAAATCATTGGTTATTGACAATGATTTGTCTCTTTGTGGTCTTTATGGTCTCCTTCTAATACTGGAAGTGGAATCCATATGGATGCATATTTTAAAAATAAAAAATTACTTGGCAACAGTGTTGCTTTGAGCTGCCACATGCAAAGATTCCTGTGAGCCAACCCATGATTTTGCTCTTTCTCACTTGTGAAATCTGATTCTGAAATGGCTATGGGATTGAAATACAGTTGCAGTTGTGTATGTTTATTGTCTCCTGCTGCTGGTGGTGAGTTGGTCTGAAGGCAGGTGGGGTATGACAACAGTATATGAGCAGAGGTATTTAAAGTTATGGGCTTATGTTAAGATTTGTTCAAAAACGTGATGTAACATGTAGTCATCATTAAGGCAGTTTAAGCCAAACTGTTTTGTATCACAGTTGCAGAGATTTAAAGCATGTACAGACCATGGCTTACAATAACTTAGCTGATGAGTGCTAATCCATTAAATTGCCTCAGTTTCATTGTGGTTATGGTGTGCCAACCCTGAGGTGTTTATCAGGCACGTCAAATATTTACTCTTGGAGTGGGATCTGTGCCACTTGATTCTATCATGAAGAATCAAAATTATTTTAAGTAAGTACCCATTTCCTTTGCTAGAAATTCTTTGGATTTTCAGAATAGCTGTTCTTCACAACTAGACATTGTGTGTATATTGATAACATGGGGATGATAGCACATGGAGTTTATTTATTTGTGTTTAATTCAGTGGATTATCTTGCCAAGTATTAGGCTATTTATTCTTTCTTAAAGGTGGACATATATTTAAATACAGTTGCAGCTTGGAAACTGCCCCTTCACTGTGGTCTTTTACTTACCTTTGCCTGTTTCACTGATAGAACACTTTTTTTAGCATGCCCAAGAAGTTCCCCAAATGCACTGCTGTTACTCATGTCTCTGAAATCATGAAATATTCAAGTTTTGATCCTGCACAATTGGAAGTATATGCTCTGGAAATTAGGGAGACAAAACAAACTAGAAATATTTGTTTCAGTTCAGAATAAATTTCACAGTTGCATACAGAACTCAGTTGTTAAGTTACTTTTTGTCATATATAGTTAGATACATACATGTAAAGACTGTTTAAGGTAGCAGTTTCTCAAAGAAGATGAGAATTAAAATGAGATCCTCCTAGTTTTACCTTTTCCCTAGTCCTGAACAGAATAATAAATAACAGAAATAAACTTGTTTCTTGTTGCAGCCTTTATCCTCATCTCTACTCAAGAGCATACATTAACTTTAGAAATCCTGAGGACATCCTTCTTTTTAGAGATCGCTTTGATGGCTATGTCTTCATTGACAATAAAGGTTGGACTATTTGTAAGATATTAGGTGTATATATATATATATATACATATACCATTTTAGAACATTATTTTACTTCCTTTTTGCTAATTATGCTTGCTTTTTTCCTCAATATGCAGTTAATTACATTATGTTAAAATTTAGCACTTGATAATAAAGTGCAAAATGTATTTGTCCATGCAGTCTTGCTTGTCTGTGGTGTGCATGCTTTATGTGCATTCTTATACCTTAGGCAATACATTATCAAGATGCTATTAAGACAATTAGCTTGTGCAAGCTTCACAGTTCACCACAACAGGAACTGAACACATTGTGAGCATGAATTGTTACATCTTCAATGTGTTTCTGTGAGATAAACTTATGCCACTTACTCCTGTTTTTTAAAAGCAAGAGGAAACCTTCAACGTTTCAGTTGCCCACTTTTAAGACATGTCAAACTTGAATTTTTAGGGCCTTTGCAGACATCTTGAGTTGAGTTCCAAAAACAAGAACAACATAATTGATTGCCAGCTTTAAAATGTTCAATCTGCAAAAGTTTGCCCAGCAGTAGAGAAAGTCTGTAATGGTGGATAAACCCGAGTCTCCTATAGTAGTGTGAAACTGCCTTTGACAAAAAGTGGGTTAGCAGAACTTTAGTAGTTCCTTGCCATACCTTCTGTAAAAAATTGCGTAGGTTCTATAAAATAGGCTGAGATTTGTGGGTCTCTTAGATAGACATTGTTTATTCTGTACACTTGGTGTTGCAGTGGTCCTGTGAAAAGTAGTCCTGCCCACTCTTACTAGAGATTGATCTCTAAAGAAACTCTCTGCCAAATTTGTTAATTCCTCTTCAGCATTTCCTACCTGAAATATTTTATCTGCTTCTGACATCCATCAGATTTGGATTGTTTTTGTAGAGATGGAGAACAACACATTCCTCGCAGTGTGTGATTCCTGGATTTCAAATTCTGGACGTTTTAAGAAGAAAAACCAGAAAGAAGCTATTTTTATGATTCTCCTAAGACTTGACTTTGCCTAAATTCAGCAGGTCTTTCAGTGTTATGCTGGAGTGAAGCCAGAATATTCAGTCCTGAATATTCTGGGAAATAAAAAAAACTGACTTGGACACAGCTGGCCAGCTTGGCAGGATTGTTTGTGCAAATAAAGACCGCAAGGTTTGATGACAGGTGCCCTCTGGTGAGACTTGTGGTGGCATTGCACTTATGAGGGTAAAAATGAAACAAGGATTAGCAGGTTCAATATGGTTAGCAAATGTTCTGGCAGATTTAAGACAAATTTTCAGTGGACTTGAGCTAAGTGTAATCTTGAACCTGCTGGAAGTGGAAACCAGGTGAAATTCAAAACCTACACGCAGTTCTGACTCCAGTCCAAAGAAAAATCCAGTACTTAAGGCAGAATTCAAAGAAAAGAATCCTTGCCAACAAACACAGGCAGAAAGTTGCATAGTCCATCATAAACAGAAAAAAAGAAGTTTCACACAATTCTACATGCTGAGTTTTACTGTTCTGAAAGGAGCTGGTATATTGTTTTATTGCATATTACCCAGCATTTATTTATTTTTTAAGCTTTTAGGCAACGAAGCTTTAGGAAACCACTCAGCAGTTTCAGATTAATTTCCCAGTAGGACTTAATTACTTGTCAGACTGAGATTTTGAGGTAAATTTTTCTAACCAATATCTGTGAATAATTAGAAGGAAATTAAAAATGATAATACAAGAATTTTATTGTATAACAATAATCTTCATTTTGACAGTCTTATTAGCATATCCAAAAATATTTAATGTTTTATATGTAATTAAAATATAAATTTATTTTGGTTTCAATGTAAAATACCTCTGTGTGTAACTTTTCATTAGAAGTTTAGTAGTTGTAGAAACAGTCACCTTTGATTTCAAGTAAGACTGCTCCACACGTTTCAAGAGTTGTGAAAATCTTACATGAATTTAGGGAATGTTTCTCCCCATCAGAATATTAAGGTTTGATCTCTTTTAAGGCTTGGAGTATCCTGCAGTGGTTGAATTTGCTCCATTCCAGAAGATTTCGAAAAAGAAGTTGAAGAAGAAAGATGCCAAAGCCGGGAGCATTGAAGATGGTAAACATATTTTCTTGGCATCACAGTAGAAAATATATTTCATTTCTGTTATGCATTGCGAAGTGTTAATATAATTCAAAAATTTTTCTTCACAGATCCAGAATATAAGAAATTTTTAGAGAGTTATTGTGCTGATGAAGAGAAAATCTGTGCCAATCCTGAGATTCTTTTGGGAGAGATTGAGGCCAAAACAAGGGAACTTATTGGTCTGTTTTCTTGATTTTTCTTATTATTGAGAGTATTAAATATCTTTATATTACCTGCTAGAACTGACCTGTTCAGTCTAACAGATTTAGATTACCACAGTTAAATTTTTGTTATCCAGCCAAGTAGTAGGGGTTTTTGTCTGTTCTCTTAAGTCTCTATGCCTGGAATCACTTGGCTTCACCTGAGCTTTTCCATGTGCGGTGGCTTCAGAAATAGTTCCTCAATAATTCTGAATACTTACAGATGTCTTAATAGATGAAAGATTTATTTTTAAAATATAAAATAACTGGATACTTAAAAATTTATCCCTGATATTAGCTGCTTTTATTAAGAAACATGAAGTGGTCTCTTTTTGTTCTCACGGTCAAAATTCTGGCAAAGCTCTGAAAGTAAGGCAACACCTTGTTTTTTGTATGCATGCAGCATGACTTTCACAGTCCTGTGGGGAATTTTAAGTAAGGTCAACACTGAAATCTTCAGTGCTGGTATGCAGCTTTCAGGATGACATGGAATATTGATGTGCTGTATCTTTAAGTGACAACATGCAGAACACTTAGTCTTTCCCTAGGTGTGACAATTGAGTAGGGAAAAAAAATGACCTTTGCTGTTATTTCTTTTGTGTAAAAGTAGACACCTCTTTTGATTAGAATTATAGAATAGGTTGGAAAAGACCTTTGAGAACATCAAGTGCAACCATTAACCCAGCACTGGCAAGTCCTAAACCATGTCCCCAGGTGCCACATCTACACATCTTCTAAATACCACCAGGATCAGTGACTCCACTGTTTCCCTGGGCAGCCTGTTTGAGTGCTTGACAATCTTTTCATGAAGAATTTTTTCCTAATACCCAGTATAAACCTGCTCTGGTGCAATTTGAGGCCATTTCCTTTTGTCCTGTCACTTGTTACTGCTGTTTGAGAGTTAACTAGGGACATTTGGAACTTAAAACAATTTAGAGGAAATGGAAATGTTAGTAGTATGGACATTTAGATAATAAAACTTGTTTATTGCTGTTCTAGATAGGGAAGTTACGCAACAATATTTGTTTACCCCAAATCTTCCCTAGTATTTGACAGAAAAGTAAAAGCAGTCAAAATCTTCTTAGAAATTTATGATTTCCAAAAAGTTTACAATTTCAAGAAAGATTTTTTAACTTTAAAATATTCTATCAGTGAAAATTACTAGTCTTGAGACTTGCAAATTTCAGAATAACAGTATTGGCTGAAGGCAGATTTACATTAAGAATTTTAGTGTTTTGTTTCTGTTAAATCTCAGGGAATCAAATTAGTTGCTTTATTATTTCTGCCATTCAAAACTGTAACATGTTTATAGCAAAATTATGTAAGGGCTTAGTTGTGTGTGGAGTTGCAAAGGTGCTACTCCTCCTGATGTCAATGAAGGACATGCCAGGACTTCGCTGGCAAAATTGGGCCTCGTATGCTCAGCATTTCTCCATGTAGAGTTACTGTGAAGCAACATATTTTATACATTATGTCAGATGGGTTAGCTGATCAGTTTCAGTGTGACAGAGAGATATAAAGGAGATTTTCTCAGTAACATTATGAAGATAAGCTCATTTTTCTGGCTTGTTTGTAGAGAACAAGATAAAATGTAAAAAGTTTTGCTGACACAAAACTTCATTAAGCAATTTATTTTCCTCTAAAATTCTTTAAACATTTTAAGAAAAAACTTCTCATATCTTTATTTGTATTAAGGACCATAAATAAGATGGGTAAGAGTCAGGTTTGATAAACATTCTTTTTTTCCCTCCTCTATTGATAATACTCATCACACTGCCTCTCTCCCTTGAACTTGAAGTTATACTTTCTCATTAAACCTCTTGCACCACAGCCTTAGTCATGACTAGGGTCAAGTTCTGGGCTCTCAGTGCAGCTTATCCTTTGCCCAGACCTTCCAGTTAAAATCTGTGATCTCCTTCAGCGTATAGAAGTGCCCACAGGTAGACACTGCTCAGATGGGCAGGAGAGAGAAGGCAAAGCTGCAGATCTGAGGGACTGGAAGGGAGGATTCTGGGGACCTAACACTTGTCAGAAAGTATAGGCATGTGAGGAGGGTGGGGCAGCATGGGAAGTCTAGGGATAGAGAGAGGAAAATGGCAAATCAACAATCTTTTTTGGTTGTTGATAAAAATAAATACTGAATCCTATCAGCCTTCCTATCAGTCTATTCATAACTGCGTAAAAAAGTTTCCTTATTAATGAATGGGTTGCCTCCAGCATATTCCGACTTTCAAGGCAAAAAGATTTAAATGTTTTTGGGATATGAATTGTGTCCAGACTTTGGTTATGCCATTTCAAATTTGTTGAAAACTTTATTTTAATTTCTTCTTTTTTTTTCTTTTTTTTTTTTTCCTTTTTCTTCCAAATCCTGTCACGCATTCCAGTAGTGCAATTTTTTTCTGGTTTGAGGGAGAATCCTTAATGTAACTGTAGAGCAATTTCAAGTAGCAAACATTTTCTATCCTGGGACACCTAAGACTGACAAAATTTGTTGTAACTATTCACAGCTCTAAGTACACGAATTCAAGTCTGAATTCAGTACTGACAGTCATAAATGCTGTATATGATGAATAATTTGATGATGTTCTCCAGTATTTTGTAGAATTGGGGGTTGGTTCAGGCGGGTGACTTGATTTTAGAGTGTGGAGACAGCTCTTTAACATAAGAATTGTTGTGTGATCCAGTAAATGAGATGTTTTATTTGTTATTTGAGAAGCCAGAGTTGTATTGAATCTGCTGATACTTCGTTATGTAACCTGGGACAAACTACTTATCTCTTATTCCTCCTGTTTTTGCAAGGAGAGGGGAATGCTAAAGTCAGGTAAATGGAAATGTTATATGAGACTGAAAATGCTTCCTTCATCACGTACTTTGACATCTGTGACTGAAAAATGCTATGTGAGATTACAGTAATATGGGCTGTTTGTGAACAACAATATAGCTAGGTTTTGATGTACAAAAGTAAAAAGTAGGAAAAGATGCTGAACACATTTCTTTCCTTTTTGGTGAAATAACCATTCTAAGTGAGAAAAGCCATTCTCTTGAACTGAAAAGATATGGTATAAAGATAGGATCTTTAATTAAACATTAATCATGCAATTTATTTCTGTTGCTTCTAATGCTAACAGCAAAAAAAGCAACAAAGTGTTTCTAAAGCAGAATGATGGTAATGCTTTCAAAACTACATGAAACAAATAGGTTTATCCATGATTTAGCTCCCTTTCAGATAAAGCTAGAAAAAAGGGGGTTAGTACTAAAATAAAGAAATGAGTACATATTCTAGGAGTTGAACACTATATCACAAATTTTTTGTGTTTTAGCTAGAAGAACAACACCTCTTTTGGAATATATTAAAAATAGAAAATTAGAAAAGCAGGTACGTTCAGACTTTTGCCTGAAGTTCAACATTTATGTTTCACGTGGTTTTCCATTGGACAATTTACAATGAATCATTTTGAACTTTTCAGAGAATACGAGAAGAGAAAAGAGAAGAACGAAGGCGGAGAGAATTGGAGAAGAAACGTCTGCGGGAGGAAGAGAAGAGGAAGCGCAGAGAAGAAGAAAGACGTAAAAGGAAAGAAGTGGAGAAGCAAAAGAAAATTTCTGAAAAAGAAATAAGGATCAAGGTACCGTAATAAAAAAAAGATTATTCTTCCTTTGAAGTTATCCAGAAGTTCTTTGGTATCTCAATGTTTATTTAGTGTACGACAGCACAGTGTGGAGGCACCAAACCAGTTTTGTCTGCAAGGGAGAGTAATGTAAAGTAAGTAGTGTTGTTTGAAAGTGTGACTAATGGCCCTAGGTACAGTGATGTGCTGCTGCAGTTACAGCAAGTAATTCAGATACCTTTATACTGCTGTGTTCTGTGCCAGCATTACCTGACAACCGAATTCTTCTGTGCTAACATGTTGGAAGATTATTGCAGGTTTTATCCCTGAACTGGCCATTCATTTGAGAGTTGGACTTGATGATCCTTGTGGGTCCCTTCCAGCTCAGAATATCCTGTGATTCTGTGTTTCTGTGAAATATGGCTTTAAAAACTTTCTGTCATGTAAATCTCCATCTGACCACGTGTGCAGAGAGTTTTTTGTATTTATGCCAAGAACTGATGTATTTTAATAGTGTTAAATTATTTAATAGTATTAAAGCTTTAACCAAGTTATAACAAAGTCATGCTAACTTTAGGCTGCGCTGCCTTGCAAGAATATGAATGGATTTTAGCAACATCACTTAGGAGGATGTATCTTGTGCTATGAAGTTGGAACCGATAAAACTTTATTTGTATAAGATGACATAGATAAAAAGTATTCATCTGAACTAAATTTTCTAGTATTGGAAGAGCCTTATAGGCCATTTTGAAAAGGAAAATTGTATAAGAGTTTGTAGCGTAACGCAAGGACACACAGACTGACTCCTGATCTTGTGGTGCTGAGAAGCCACAGAACTGTGGACTCGTTTCCTCTTTTCTTCGTGGCAAACAATTTCCTTCACCTGAAAGTATAAAACCAGTAAATTCTGAAGGTGAATTACATATTTTTCATATTTAGGCATAAAGAAAATCACTCTAGAAGTTCAGAAGAAAAGGGACTTAATCCTTAAAATATATTACCCAAAATTGGTTGTCCAAAAAAAACCTGTATATGTGACATATCAGGGGTGATATGATCTCGAAAGCTAGTTCTGTCTCTGAAAGAAAAGGAAAATATTTCCTGATAGAAACATTATAGACGTTTTAAATATTAGAGAAGAATAACCAGTGCTTGTTTCAGAAAATCTGGTGGCTTGAAAAGACTGAGGAGATGTTCTGCTTAGTCCTGATAATAGGGTAATAGTTTGAGACAGTTGGTCCTTCTGTAAAGATTGTTCCTGTAATGCTAGACACTGCTCAAGCCCTGTGTGGGTTATTTTGAAAGGAAAAGACTTCTTGAAAATCCTTATCTTCAAGGTGAAAATGTAATGAGATCTTTTCTGCTAGTATCATAATTTTTTACTCGGTCTGTATTTGTGTCAGGGTGTACTAAGCACCTACTTCTACGTGCCAGTCTATCCCAAGTAATTCATGTGACATACATTTTATATATAATATTTCAAGGAGTGAAGTATTAATCCTCCTCTTTGTAATATTGTAGAGATTCTGCTTCTTATTTTGTTGGCAATGACACTGAGCTCTGTTACATGATTTCTAAGAAACCTTAGACCATAATAATGTCTTTATATATAAAACTTAGGAGAGAAGAGTAGGTAAGTGCTCTCTTTAGTATTCTCAGCATATTTATAAGTGTGCAATTGAATGCCTGTCAATGACTGTCACTCCTTAGCAAAAGTAAACTGCCCTTTCTAAATAACTTTTAAATTTTATACTTTGTAAAATACATTCCTAGTATTTAAATATCTCCAATCTTAGCAGGTTACTGATATATTTAATACTTGTTAAAATGTCTGTTACAACAGAGGAGAATAATTTTACATCATAATATAAACAAATATCTCTTAGCTTCTCAAGAAACCTGAAAAAGGAGATGAACTGGCCAGTGAAAAGCACAAAGAAAAAGGTGAAGAAGCTGACATTGAGGAAAACAAATGGGATAAATCACCTGGATCTGGGAGTATAAAATCCAAGACTTTGGAGAGTTCACTAAAAGAACTTAAGGAAAAGTAAGTAATATTTGTATTTTATAATTGAATTTAGATCATAAATGCTTTGATCTCAAGGCTTAAATATAAATGGTGCATTGACAACATATTCTATCCCCAGAGAACCAGTTTTATTCAGTGTGTGAACAAATCTCTTACTGTCCTTTCGGTAAAAGGTGTTTCGTAATAATTTCCTGACCTGGTGGCAGTATTAGTGGATGCAATTTGATATTTGTGAAATGCTATAAAATCCCAGATTGGAAGGATTTCTGCGTGAAAAGTCATTCAGTGTTTCATTGTCATTTCACCTGTTCCCCATCAAGAGCTCAGGTAAGGCCCTCCTTCCATTACTGATGTCAAAGACTAAACTGGCTAAGGTGCCACACTCTTCCTTCACACTTGGGTTTGCTGCAATAAACATAGAACTGTGTTTGATAAATGAGTGAATGGCAGAATAGTTGTGGTGTCAGACAGCCTTAGGATAGGTACATGCAAAAGGCTGCCTCTGTCTCCTCTGCCTTTTGTATTACATTTGTGCTGGCAGGAACAAGGGGCATAGCTCAGCTCTGTTACTGGTGTAGCCGGGGAATGTATCATCTTACAAGTGTTTTCAGCAGTTGGTTCTCTCGCTTGTCCCCTGGTACGTGTGTCTCATCACAGGCAGGATTCACCCATAAGATGTGTAAGATACATAACAAAGATTAATAAAACTCAGAATAAAACTCAGTTGAGTTTTCCAGCTAAGCTCTCAGAAGTGCTTTGCAGTACAGAAGGACAAGCTTTAGCATTTTAATAAGTTACCTAAGGTATTACATATAAAATCTGACAGGAAGTTTGTGATTATGCTCTGGGAGCCTTGCAGGTTACCTGTTTATTCTAAGCAGTTTAAATTTTACTTTTGTCCACATATGTTCTCAGGTTTTATGAGATGTATGTAGGAGCTGCAAATGTTCTCCTAATGACAAATAGAACAATAAAGAAACTGGAAAATAAAATAACTGAATTTACTAATTGAATAAATGGGTCACAAATAATATCCTACTTGCATTATTCATCCTTTTTTTTGTTTCTGACTAAGGACTTCAAGCATAGGCTCAGTGTTTCCTTATGTTGAGTATGTCCTGGAAGTTCCTGAAAATTTCCATGTCCTATTCTCTAACGGAAATTGAAAATATTCAGCAACTCCTTTGTTGATGTTCTTCAACAAAGGAAACAGAACAGGCTCAACAGAAACAATTGCAAGGGCAAGTTGGTTGTTTACTAATCACAGAATTGTTTAGGTTGGAAAAGACCCTTAAGATCACTGAGTCCAACTGTTAACCTGGAACTGCCAAGTCCACTACTAAACCATGTCCCTAAATGGCACAGCTACAGGTCTTTTAAATACCTCTGAGGATGGTGACTCCCCCACTGCCCTGGCTTTTTATGCAGTAAGCTTTTTGGTGGTGCCATATAACATTGTTTACAATTGATCCTGTAAGTTTAATAAGGCATTAATGTAGATTTTCCAGGCATTAAACAGAATCCCTTTGGCTGCACTGGTACAGTGTTACCTTGTGTTTCCAAGTGCTCATTTCATTGTGATTATTAGTGGGTAGGTAGCAAGCTATGAACTATTTCAGCTGGATCAAGGTTTAAAGTTGAAACTACTTTGTCACTGATTCAGAAATCAGCAATAAACTGTAATTTCCAACTCTACCTGCAGGAGATCGAATTGTATGTTTGAAACCATGTTTAAGGCTCAGTAGCAATACGTTTCTACCACAAAGCAAAATCTCAGTATTTGCATAAGTGTACATGATCACATACAGATTTGGAAATATACCAAAAAGAAGTATGCTTCCATTCCCTTTACTTCCATTAATTTCTGCTTTCTCTGGCTACGTAACTTTCTCTTCTACCTATACTTTGTATTGGCTTATCCCACCATGTCCACTCTTGCTTGCCTGTTCACTATGACTGAATTTTAGGAAGCTACTTTAACCACTCTTGAACTGGAGTTTGTGTCCCTATCACTTGCCTACCTCCAGGTGCATCCATTCCTTCCTCAACCACAGTAACAGGCAAGGGAACAGACAAGTACCAAGCAATGCTACAGCAACAAATCAAGGGGGTCTTTTTGACTTTTTGGAAGGTCATGCCCTGACCCTTGCTAGGACTAAGAGTGTCTAGAATAGCATATTAAACATGAAACAAAGCAACTCACATACCCCTTGAGAACTAACATAGTATTTTTCATATATGTATCTAGGCTATAGATACAGTATTTCTGTAATTCTGATTGATTCAGGTGTCTGTGACAGCTGGGACATTGCTTCCACTTGGTGACTGTGTTATGCTGACACGAGCTCAGTCTGCTGAAATAGTGAATAACTTACCTCTCATTCAGGTTTTGTTGTGACCTCCAGCACTTCCTGAGATGGGCCCCCTGTCTTAGCAGTCCCACCAATGCCTAAGTTCATGGCAGATGCTAACAATTTTCACAGTTCTGTTACTTAAAAAATAAAAAAGGTGATATAGATACACTTTTATTGATATTAAATAATTCTAAATAAGAAGCATATCACTATTTGATCACTACACCATTAGAAAATCTCCATTCTCAAGTAACTTCCTTTTTCAGTTCTTTCAGTTTATATTAAGTATTTATACATATGTAATATATAAAAAGAACTACCTGTATTTATTCCTTTTAAAGTTCAACCTATTCTGTAATCTTTCTTAATTATTTGCAGTTTGGCTGTATGAGAGAAGCACCTGCTTGCTGAAGTGGAACAATGAAGTGAATAAGAAAGCTGGGAATTTTATCAGACAGGATGAATGTTACAGATAGTCTTTATAATATAAACCCATTGCAGCATAGCAGAAATCGAGTATTATGTTGTGGTAATGTAATGGTCTTTTGCCTAAATAAGATATGCAAAGGCAGGCTAGATTACTTGGAGACACAATAAACAAAAGCCTAGAACATAAGTATCCATTTTCACAAATGTCTTCTGCAAGTTGCAGTGTCAGTGAATAATTTTTGTTAAGAGTCATAAAACTTTACAAATTGATACATGATACCCGAACAATTCCTTCCAGCCTTGAATGTTCCTGTTCAGGGGATTACTTATATGCATGACTCACCTCAAGACCAGGCCACAAGAGCTAATAATGCAGCATGGAACTATTGATAGGATTTCAGAGAGGGATAGAAAGTGAAGAATGGGCCTCCCACATCAGTTGCACAAAAGTCTGATTTTGCTTGCAAAGCTTTGTCTGCTATTCTGAACTGAATGCATGGTCAAGGGCTGGACATCCATGGTTGAGACATTGAGCAAAATTGCATATAACCCCTTTCTAATGAGAAGAAAGCAACCTTGCCATATAACACGTCTAGTTACTGTTGAAGTCAAAGGCAGGCTTTGTATTGTCTCCTTCAGCAGCTTCTTTTTACTGTTAATTGCTTGGATTTTCTTTCTTTTTATGCATACTCTTAGGTCACAAAATGATAGTGACAAAGAGCAAAGAGATTTGGAGAGAAGATTTCGAGAAAAAGAACCTGAAAGACAAAGGTATCGATTGGATGATGGCAGAAAGCATAGAACTCACTATGAGTTTGACAAGTTTATGAGAAGGAATGAAGAAGATCTGAAATGGGGGAAAGGATACAGCCAAGACAGAGGAAAGAAAGGGAACTACAACTACAGCTTCACTGTGGAGGCAGTAGACAAACTGGGTAAAGAGGACAAGTGTGATGACATGGCATCCAAAAAGGAGCGCATAAGAAATAAGGTTCTTTTATTCATTTAGGATAATCTTTCATTAGTTAAATATGCTTCAAGATCACAGGTTTTAACTTTTGCAAACTCAGCATGATAATGCTTTTTCAGGAAGAAATCGTTTTATCTCATTTTCAGTAAAACCCAGACTTCATTCTGGGTTGTTGTCAGAGGACAACACTTAAAATAAGTTAAGGTTACAGGTCTGTGCTCATTCATATTCACAATATATAGGCGACTTTCTGTCTTCCTTTCAACCCTGTCATTTTTAGAACACTATTCTTGGAGCCTTGCATTTTATAAATGTATTAAAAATTGTTGCACTTCTGATCTGTAATGAAATTTAAAAACTGTGGCATATTAGTCTTTTAAAAATGTACTTCCATTACCCAGCTCATAAAGTAATTATATTATGGATTTGCCAGGCATTGCTTGGTAGAGCAACTATAAGGGCTTACATAGCTAGTTCAGAGACCATTGTATTTAGAGGGTGTAAATGAGTGAATTCTTCAGTATTGCATACCTGCCAGTAGGAAAAGGCTGTCATTTCATTTGGATAAATTTATCCTCATAGCTGTTGTCAGGGAAAGAACAGATGCAAAAACAGTGCCAGCAGGACCTGTGGCAGGGTTTGTAGTAGAGCTGTCCCTTATTGTCTCCCAGACATATGGACATCGTTTTTTCTCAGGCTGTCCGATTTCATGGATGTGCCAGAGTCTTTTCAGGGTGTGGCTCTCCTTGTGATCCTCATTCACTCTCCCTTGTGATCCTGGATTTTCCACAAAAGATGACTGAAACACTGTTTCGGGTAGAAATTTATTCTGCATGTGAAACTCTTCTTTCAAACCAGGTGACTGATGTGTGATGTGGGCTAAGGCTGGCAAGATTAGACTGGTCATGTGCAGAATGAGTCTGTATGGAGTGTGCACAGAGCAAGTCCAAGTGGACTCACTGTATGTGTGAGGAAGTCACCTGGTGCAAACACAGACAGCCTGGTGCACCTCGCTCTTTGTTTATGCAAAAGTCAGCTGGGCAGGATGGGTGAACTTTATCTGCATATCCACATTAGCTACTTTCCACATACATCAGTGGCTCAAACTGCAAAAAATGGCTAATTCAGAAACAGGGAGATGGGAAAAACAGTCTTCCTCATGCTTGCCATGGTGTTTTTGAAATCTGGCAAATTAATCTGCAACCTTGGAACTGGGTGGTGGGTCTTGGGGGCCTTTTGGCAAGAGTTAAGAAGCTGCCTGCTTTTTATTTCTTTGCATGACACTTCTGGTAGCTCGCTGAGTCTCTGGATTAGTCCACACTTCAAATTCTAGATATGTTCCCTAAAAAAAATAAGCACTATCAGTAAAGTATTTTACAGTCTGGTGACCTTTTTCCTTAGGATATTTATCACCTAGGTAAGATTAGGGGATTAGTTGTAAAGTTTAGTTGTAAACCTTAGTTTTACAACTTAGGTATAGAACTGACAATGCCAACGCAAATTTTCAGTCAGAGATTGAGCTTCTTTCTGAAGTTTGTAAGAATTAATTAGTAAATGAGAAATGTCCAGTGTAAGTAACATTGTGCCATCTTTCCTGCAAACTGTGGGTTATGGAGTCTGTGGTAAGAAAAGTCATTTGGGCCCTTTATCATAAACTTTCTAATGGGCACTGCTTGTCAGAGGATCTAGTTTTATGCAGCTGTTTGTGATATAGAAAGGTATTTTATATCACATTTTATACCACACTACAATGCACTAACTAGAATGATCTGGTTGTAAAGCCCAATAGTGAATCTTGACGTCTGGTTTAAAGAGAAGGAGAAAAAAAGTTGAGCAAAAAAAGACAAAGGTGAAGGAAAAAGAAAGGAAAAGGGAAAATGCATACTGTGAATGAGAAAAAAGAATGAAAGAACAAAAGACCAGAATGACTTCAAATTATGATGGCAGTTGGAAATTAGTATAGTTTAATGTAGGAAAATTTCAGTGCTCTGCCACTGTCTTCAAATAGGCTGTTTACTAAACTTAACATGAGTCTTTGATCAAAAAGCTCAGGTTTTGGTGAGCTTTCAGGTGCTTCATAACATTAAAAATTGGTATTTGTGAGAGTAAAATACTCCTAATAGTAAAAGACTTCTTAAGCAGAGTTTCTAAACAGTATGTTTCAAGAATAAAAAGTAATCTCAAGAGCTATGAAGTATCACCATTTGCAGGTTTGAAGTGTCTTTTCCTTGTAAACTGGCTCCTTCTTCCGTTTTCCCATCATCAGATCAGCATGTGTATGATGGGGTCACTCACAGAATCTGCCCATGCTCAAATTTTACTTACTTTATTACCAGTGCATGAATTCCCTGCTCTCATAGTCAGTATGGGAAGGCATGATGAAGTAGGGCAATAACTATGCAATTTTTATTTTGATGTGTATAATTCAAATGTGCATTGCATGTTTAAATTGTGCTAATACTTGATGATCAGTTGAGGATAATTTTTTAGCTGATGCCTGCTAAATTGTTCTCTGGCTTATCTTGGGCTTTTATGCTTATATTTAATATTTGTCATTGTCACGGGTGAGAGGGCTCTCCTGCCACAGTCATTCATCTGCAGAGTTGCAAGTGCACAGGCTATTGTTCTCAGTTGATGTTAGTGAAAGTAGCAACATTTTTCTTGTTTTACCTGTAATACCATATTTCATAATTGTGTGCAGTATTTCTTCTTGTTTATGTCAAATGTATTATAGGATCTTTAATTTTTACAGCTTTCTTCATTTATTCAAAATGCTTGGTTCCCAAGAATAGTGTTATAAAACAACATAAATACCGAATACTCAGTCAATTTTCATTACACTCCATTTTTTTCCTGGGTCTTATGAATTGTAAAGTAATTTAACACAAAAATCTACTTTCTTCATAAAGATTCAAAACTTTAAAATCCCACATATGTGTCTCACATGGGTTTCTGAGAGCATTAACCACATCTCCTTCCTTCTAGGATCGCCCAGCCATGCAGTTATACCAGCCAGGAGCTCGCATCCGAACACATATGGGACCTACAAGTAAAACCTATGACTGCAGTGGGAAACCTTTTGAAGATGCTCTTGATAAAAAGTATGAGGCAGATAATTCAGCTGGAGCTGAGAAGACTGAAGAAGGAGAATAAAACAAGCTGGAGGAAAGTCTTGTGGAAAGGGATGAATTTAAGATTCAGTGTCATGACAAAAAAATCCATTGGGCTGTTTCAGAACTTCACAGGCAATTGCACCAACAAAATTATAATAGCTCTGCCTCTTACTTTCTGTAAAATAAAGGGAAGAGTGACTGGAAATATATAAAATATCTTACAGCAAAGGAATATTGTTGCGTTTTTACAAAAAGCAGCACAAATGCTATTTGCCTAATTTAAAAGCAGTTCAAATATTTTATTATATTTACCTTGAAATAGAAAACCTCTAACAGTTTTAAAGGAGTATTTATATAAGACTTTACATAAGCTATTTCACCTTTTCAGCTCTAAAGAAATGAAATGTAAATTTGCATCAGTTTGAAATCTGAGGCACTTTAAATGTTTTTGGTGCATGACATGAGGGTCACAGGACCCCTTCCTGCAAAGAGCAGCAGCAGGGGCTGCTGCAGGGAGTTGTGGTCGGACTCCGTGTGACTGGCCCTGGGAGGAAGCTCTGGAGCCAGTGGTGTTTGCAGGATAAGGCCCACAGTTTGCACAGCTGTGAGGAGTGACCATTGGTATCTGTACCTCATTCTGTTTACATTGGTTTTGAATTAACTCTAGTGTCAGATAAGTGTTAGTAAAGTATGTTGTTAGAGACTTTGTCATTTTCTGAGCCACTTTTGCCTTTTAGTTTTTAATCGATTTCTTGTGCTTAAAATAGAAGAAAGCTAACGCAAACCTCAGCACTGGTTTTAATGAATTAGCTGTTTTTTATGGTTTTGACAATGGCTTTTGAAAAAAAAAAAGTGGTTGTACAGTGATGATATTTTATATGCTAATGTTTCATATAAGTTGCAGTTACAGGATTTGAAAAATGAACATTCTGCAGTTCTATTTGTTAAAAAATTAAACGCACATGGATGTCAATTGCACCCTACCATTTTGTAAGATCTAGGACAAATTCTGCCCTCTGATGCAGGCACGTGTACATATATATATATATATATGTATATGTGTGTGTGTATGTATATCTTCTGTTGGTTTCAATGATAGCCTTGTGTTTATGGAAAGGCAGAACACATTCCATTTGTCTTTTATGGCTGAAAATTTCTCACTTGTCTAAAACTGAGACCTGCTTTATCCCTGAAGTTAAATAGTAAGATACTAATTTATTTTTTCATCTTCTTTGAACATTTTACTAGTAAGCGTAACATCTAGTTGTTCTAGACTGAAAAATTATTTATTGTATTTTCCCAGAAACTAAACATTAAATAGAATAAAAGAAAAAAGATTTTGACTATGATTTTGAGATGCAATACTCAGCTATTTTTTCATCTGTTACTCCAGAAAAATTAAGTAAGATGTTATTATGCTGCTTTGTATCCTTCAGAAGCAGATAAAAATATGGTTAAGAAGAATTTTAATATCAAGCTATGTAAGTGAGCTGCCAAAATTACTTCAAGATTAAGTAAAACTGCTGCTAGAGAATCATTTGGGTTTAGTTTCATCTCAATTAAGGAACTCTTGGGACAACTTATCTTATTCAGCAGATACTGGCATCTGTTCCTTCCACATCCTGGGGGGAGGGGGGCAGTAGAAAGTACTGGCCAGGACAGCAGGATCTGACCCTTTCTATAGCCAACTAACACTCGTATGGCCAACTAACGCGTGCCACAAGCAGGTCAGGAGAGATGGGAACAGCAAGGCAGCCCGGGGACACCAGGCGTCCAGGGTGCACGGGAGCGCTGCCCGCAGGCTCTCTGCTAAAGTGTGACCCCGAGTGGAAAAGAAATGCATCCTGCCAACAGAGGAAACGCCGTGGCTGAGCTTCCCCTCTCTGTGCTGATGGCCGGCTCGGGCAGTGCCAGCAGGACCTGTGGGAGCAGGGATGGGCTTTGGGATGGGAGCTGCCAGCAGTATCTTCAGGGAAGACTGCCTGCTGGAATCGAGCATGTATCTCATGGTAATTCTGCAAAATACAATGACTAAAGAATCAGAACACATTTCTAAGTCCGCGGTCCAATCTCACCTGCTCAGGAATGCAGCAGGGCCTGAGCCTGCTTCCCTTGCTGGGGCAGCTGGGCAGGAGGAGCTGCCACCTGCTCTGTGCTCACTCGTTCCTTTATGCCTCTCCCGATGATAACAAATAAATGCAGGCTCACAGCCTGCCTTTGTTCGAACTCAGCGAACTCAGCGTGCTGTGAGAGCTTCATTGCCACAATAGTAACTTTGTTTTGCAAATTCAGCTTAGCTGAAAGTAGAGACAGCATCCCCACGGAATGGGAATTGTGTCTGATTACATCACAGCTGACTTTGGTGCCATCTGTTTTCTTGCCTTTAAAATACAATGTTCTACATTTAATAATTAAAAAATTTAAAAGATTGTCTTCTACATTTAATATTGCCCACTCGATAGCTTCACTGAATTTCTGTTGTCCTGTTTCTTGTTGAGTCCCAAAGTGTGACATTTAGGAATATGGAAATCACCCTGTCTGTCAAATGGAGATTGGGCTCCATTCTGTTGGGGAAACTGATTTGGAATGTCAATATTCAGTAAATAAACCTGCATTTGTGCCTGATGCAGTTTTAAATAGAAGCTTATTCAATTCCAAAACATTGTACTGATATCACATTCCGTTTTCAAATACATTCTGTCGCTTCTTTTCATTTAAAACCAAATGACTGTAAGTTGTTTTTGGAGAGTCTTTGGAGGTCAATGGCTCATCTCACCAGCCATGGTTAAGCTAACACTGCTTTTCCTGGAGTTTCTCTGCCGGCCTCTACTTGCAGCATTAGTCCTGAACAGCCCTAACAAAAGCCTGAAATATTAACAGGACAAAACCCACTTACTATGCACAAAACGATATTGAACATCAGAATAAAATATGCTTAAAAAGGAAAAAAAGTACTTCCCTCCCCAAACCTCATGGAATGTTAAAAATCAGTGGGAAATATGATTTGTGAGTTGGGTGGTGCTGTTTGAGTCTTCAGTGATGAGAGGAGAAATTTAAAATTCTCAAGTTATTTTTATTCATATTATAATGGTTTCATTTGAAAGAAAGAATATGTGAAACAAATGGGAAACCTATTGAGTCTTATCTGATCATTTCCAAGTGACTTAAAGACATGCACTCTGTCTTCCCTGCATCCACTTGGGCTTTTCATTGAAGTTCTTGAAGACTGAAAATGTCATCTTGTTTCTCTCTTAACAGTTTAACTCTCCCAAACCTCTTCACTGCTACATAACTAAAAAATAAATATTTTCTAGATATATTTTGTGGTGTACACTTCATTAGGCCACATTCCAATCTCCTGAACATGTCCCATTTGCATACCTCATCTGCAATTAGGAAAATACTATCAAAGGGTCATTACTGTTACATACATGAATATGGTATTTTGATTTAAATTGACACAAACACAGAAGACATTGGACTGCAGTGTTCTTTGCTCAATTACAACTAGCAACCTTGATTAGGGAAAAAATAAATACTCTCCAAGAGAGAGAGTAAAGGCTAACTTCAGAGGGTTTTATATGCTAGTACAAAAATGGCAGATTGACTCGTGGTCCATGCAAGAGCCATAAACAGAAGGCAGGAGATATAAAAACATGCAGAAATTGAAGGTTCTTTTTTCTCCTTTTCTTTAAAAATGTTTGTATATTCAAAAGTGAAATATGAATCTTCTGCATAAAACTTGAAGGTGGGATTTTTTGGGGTCTTACAGCATCAAGGGCCTGGCCTGTTACTACTGATCTGTGCCCAGGTCTCTGTGTTGTGCTGCTTTCCAACTCTGTTATGCAGAAATGCAGATGGTTCTACTGAATGAAACTGAAGTTCCACCCCACATTGTTTCTTAGCAGTGAACTTGAATATGGGCACTGATACCTGACATTACCTGCTGGAAGTTCTTGCATGTTTTTGTCTGCTGTTGAAGGTCATCAGCATCCAGAGACAAGAGTATGTGTATAATTATGTTCTAAGGCATTCAGACAAGAAAATTGGGATATCAAAGGAAAAATGGAAACACTTCCAAAGCTGAATACACTCAGTGTTGTTTCCTTAACTTATAATACTATTCTACAATACAAACATTAAAGTTGATTGTGTATTGAAAACTTTTAAGTTCCTTAGTTAAAGATCAAATAGCGAGGAAGAAAACACTTGGGAATACGTTACATAAGGTAGAAATGTATTCAGGAGTATTTAAGACATACTGCCAATGAATTGTGAGCTCTCCATAGCTACCATGTTAGGTAACAGGTTTGTTGCTCTATTAGTTACAGTCGCTAGCACATAATAAGAAGAAAAAAGGCAATTTCAGAAAGTAATTTAGAGGCCTAAGGGAAAGAATTAAATGAAACAAAATAGCTGTCTTGTGTGATTATACTCCATGCCTTCAAACTGTTAACATTTTCACTGAGTTCACAAGTGAATATGATCTTTTTTTACATTTTGCTTATGCAAAAAAAAAAAAAGATAATCTAGAACTGCAAACTATATTCAAGCATCTTTCAGAATAATATTAACTGAAAGGGGGAAGACCTATGGAATTTTAGCATGATTTCATAAATCAAACGAATTCGCTAGATGTAGAGGGAAAAAAGTTCTTAACAAGTTACAAAAAATGTTTAACCATACAGTACAGAAAAAGTCTATTAAAAAGAAAAAGTTATTCACTGAGGTGGCTTCTAGTGCTTTATGTATTCTCTATCTCTGTTTTCTAGTCCAATACTTGCTCTGTAATTGCTAATCCAGCAAAAAAATCTCCATGGAGTTTCTTCACCTTCTTTGGGAAAACCTCTTGGCTAGGCTGAAAAGAAATCCTTCAAGTATTCCAAAATCACCTACAGATATCAACAGCGTGGAAAGAGAAATTTACTTAGTTTGGCCAAGAAGAATGTAATAAATGGGGTACACCTCATTTGTTTGGAATTTATTAATTGTTTAATTAAATCCATGCTAAATGGAAATTATTAGATAAACTACAGAAGCTAGAAATTAATTCAAAAACCGTGAGCTGGGTGAAAAGAGCTGGCAAACCAGAAAAAGACTGAGATCTCAGGATGAAATGAGAACGATAGTGAAAACAGGTTATTAGCTGGGTTTGCATTGACTTTACACACTATTTCCAAAAAATGACCAAGGCAGGAGTCAGCTAGTGACATTTTGAGTGATCAAACACAGATAAAAAGCAAGTACAGGAGGGATGAGTAGCAAGAGTGCTCTTAACTGAAGACTTGGATGAAAATAAACATTTGGTTTTTTAAGTTAGTCATGGGAAAACCACAATCCACAACAGGTTAAGGTTCTGGGAAAGTCAGTCACTGTCCTCAAGTGTGTCAGGCACTGCAAGTCCCATAGACATAGGAAAAACTTGCACCTTCACAGCATGCCCCCAAGACCTCCCCCAGGGCACCCAAAAAACTGCTTATCACTGTTCAGGGAAGATGCTTTCAAGATGTCAGTAAGGGGGCGATCAGGACAAAGAAGGAGGGAAGACTGAGTAAGCTTCTGCTCCCCAAGAGCACATCATATGGGAGACAGCTGAAATCAGGGAACAAGGAAGGTGGGTTTGAACTACAGGACATGGCAACAATTAATATATAACCTATAGTCAAAGGGAGATGAGCCTGGGACATGACTATACAGAAGAACAGGCAGGTACCCAGCCTGCAGTGCTAGATTTCTCATTGAGATCTAGAGATGGAATAAAGAAAAAAATTCCTCATCGGTCAGTAATTGTGGTTGATCACTACACTTTTGCTACATTTTCACAGCATGTGGGATTGATTTTCTTGCAAACTTAGCTAAAACTGATGAAAAAATACTGCTTCTATCCAAGCAACTGGTGAGGTGCAACAGATCACTGATAAATGCTGCCTGACACAGTGGCTGGTGTCAGTAAGGAAATGCTTCCAAGTGTCCAACCAAAACCTCCCTGGGGCAGCTTTGAGCCATTCCCATATATCATATCACTGGGTACCACAGAGAAGAGCTCAGCACCTCTCTCTCCACTTCTCTTCCTAGGGAAGCTGTAGAGAGCAATACGGTCAGCCCTCAGTCTCCAGGGAATCTTTCCATCACTGGAGGTGTTTTAAGGAAAGACTGGATATGGCACTTATTGTCCTGGTCTAGTTGATGTGGTGGTGTTCAGTCATAGGGTGGACTCAATGATTTCAGAGGTCTTTTCCAACCTCATTGATTCTGTGATTCTCTCCACACTGAACAAAAGGCACTGTAAAAAAACCAAAAACCCCCCAAAAGACAAAAAGCACTTCCTGAATTGAGTGGCCCAGAACTGGACACAGTACTCGAGGTGTGGCCTACTCAGCAGTGGTGAAGCCACATCTTGAATCCTGTGTTGAATTCTGGGTCCCTCTGTTCAGGAAGGACAGTGAGGTGCTGGAGCAGATGCAGAGAAGGGCAACAAAGCTGGTGAAGGGTCTGGAACACAAGTCCTGTGAGGAGCAGCTGAGAGAGCTGGAGTTGTTTAGCCTGGAGAAAAGAAGGCTCAGGGGTAACCTTATCACTCTACAACTTCATGAAAGGAGGTCTCTTCTCCCTGGCAACTAGTGACAGGATGAGAGGACACAGTGTTAAGCAGTGCCAGTGGAGGTTTAGGTTGGACATTAGGAAGAAATTCTTCACAGAAAGGGCGATTATACACTGGAATGTGCTGCCGAGGGAGGTGGTGGAGTCACCTTGCCTGGAGGTGTTTAAGGCAAGAATGCACATGGCACTGAGTGCCATGGTTGACATGGTGGTGTTTGGTCATAGGTTGGACCCGATGATCTCAGAGGTCTTTCTAACCCGATCTGTGTTTGTGTGCCCCCGTGTTTCTGTGTTTTGGGATCTGTGACTGTCTCCACCCTGACGAACTGCACCGTGAGGACCCGGGGGGGCCGCCCCCCCGCTGTGCAGCGCCCCTGCCGCGGCGCGGAGGCGCCGCGGCCCGGCCCCGCCCCCGTCCTGCCCGCCGCGCCGCGCACACGTGACCCGGCCCGCCTCCCGCCGCCGCGCCGCCATTGGCGGGGGAGCCCGGCCCGCCCCCCGCCCGCGCCGCCGGCCCCGGAGCTGCCGAACGGTGAGTGCGGCGCGGCGGGCCCGCGGCCCCGCCCCGCCCGGGGGCCCGCCGCGCCCTCCCCCCCCTGCGCGCCGCGCCCGGGCCTTCCCCTGAGCGACCCCGCCGCCGCGCGGGGCGACGGCAGCCGGTGCCGCGCGGGGGAACAAAACCGGCGGCCCGCGCACGCAGGGAGAGAGAAGGGACGGCGGGATAGCGCCCGGCCGGCGGATGAATGGGCGGGCGGCGTTCCCCCCGGCGCCGACAGGGCCGGGCAGCGCGGAGCCGGGAGCGCCGGGCCCGCAGGCACCCGCTGCCCGCGGAAAGTTTCACAGCGGTGCCGGCGGGGCGAAGGGGCGGGACGGACACGCTGCCGGATCCGCCTTCCTGGGATAGCGAGTACGGCACGGGACGTGTCCCCGCCGGGACCAGGCCCTTCCCTGATGACAGAAATAGCTGCCAGGAGCGGCTGCGTCGCACGTGGGAGCAGGGAAGCAGGTGCAGAGCCAGGGCTCACAACGTGCACGATTCTGGGACGCATGTCCTGGGAGGAGCGGCTCAGGGAGCTGGGGGTGTTTAGCCTGGAGAAGAGGAGGCTCAGGGGTGAGTGATCTTATCACTTTGCAACCATCTGACAAGAGGCTGTAGCCAGGTGGGGATCGGCCTCTTCTCCCAGGCAACCAGCGACAGCATGAGAGGACATAGTCTCCAGCAGCGCCAGGGGAGGTTTGGGTTGAACATTGGGAAGAAATTCTTCGCAGAAAGGGTGATTAGATGCTGGAATGGGCTGCCCTGGGGGTGGTGGAGTCACTGTCCCTGAAGGTGTTTAAGGAAAGACCGGATGTGGTACTGAGTGCCATGGTCTAGTGGACGTGGTGGTGATCAGTCATAGTTGGACTTGATGATCTCAGAGGTCTTTTCCAATCTAATTGAATTCTCTGGTTCTGTGAATTGTTTATAAGTGAGGAATATAGAAACTTTGGATTTCATTTTTCTCTTACGTCATCTCCCCTTGAACCCCATTTGCTTTCAGAGCAGTGTAAATGAAATTCTTACCCTCATGTCACCAAGATTCTCAACCTTAATTCACAGTTCCTGACTAGATTAAATACTCTAGTGGGTCCAGTGGCACTTCACCAGCTCAGGTTCAGCACTGCAGCAATAGCATTTCTGGGGCCGTTTTTGGAAGCCATGTATGTGGAATTGTGAACTTGGAGTTAGAAATCCTTGTCAGAATTACATGGAGTTAATTTTTTTCTATCCCCAGTCTGTCATAGGTACATTGATTTCACTCTGCAGCTTAGACTGTTATTAGATCTTTTGTTGAGAACTAATATTATTCTCTTGATGAAGAGAATTGTCAGTCTCATAATGAAGAGCGAAATCTTGCAAAAGACCTCCAGTTCTGGCCACTTTGTTTCTTAAATCATTTGCATGTGCATCAAGTATTGTCACTTTGCAACTCTCCTGTAACCTGAACGTTTCCTGAAAACATGGAACCTCATAATATAGCCATTTCATTCCTGGATCTGGTGTCTCCCATATTCTCAGCATATCTTAGCATTCAGTGGCTGGTTGGGTCAGGGTGTTTGTGCCTTGTTTAGGTGTGGTTTTAAAGACCTGGTTCAGCAATTGTTGCTCATGGAACTTAGCCCAAATAGATTGACTGTTAGCTGGGAGTTCAGATGTGAAGATGCAGTCAAATTCCTGTGGACGCTTCTGGATTAGCAGGAGCATAGTGCTGGCTGTCCTGATCATAGTGCATTGGAAGCGACCCCCATACCTGCCATGTGCATTGTGAAGCGCCTGCTCTGCCACACTCTGGGGATGTTTGTGTGCAGCTTCCTCTGGTAGCTAAACTTCTGTTTGCCAGTCACAACACAGGGATGTAGCTTCAAGAGAAGCACCATGCTGCCACCAGACTGCCATTTACTTTTTGGCACTGCAGAACATGTCACTTTTCCTTTTGCTCAAACACAGCAGTAGTCTGGATCTGCTCCTGCTAGCAGAGGCAGTGAAGCAACTATCCAGCTTTCTTGTGCTGGGAACACACTTACCATTGGCCCTCTTCACTGATAGAGGATATTGCTGATCTGGTTGCCTATACAAAACTTCCAAGGCTGATGAAAATTAAACAGTGATCCTTCCTGTGCAGGGGCTGATATAGGGAAACCAATGTAGTTGCAGAGCGTTGCAGAAAATCACAGGGTTTTCTTCTGGAGGGTTTTCCCAGTTATGGTGGTGTCATTGATGTGTGTTGCATGTCCTCTGTCTGCTTGAGTCTCACCAGGCTTGATTATTTATTGAGAGGAAAAGAGTTCTAGAGCCTTCTGCCAGTGAGAACCAAGACAGCCTTATCTGAGCAATGATATGATGGACTACTTGTTGCTGTGTTCTGAAATTCTTCATGGAATATTAAAAGCAACCTGTAATTTTCTGTGCTCGCAGGCAGTCTACATCTTTAGATTTGAGCCCTGACTGCTTCCCTCTCGTGCTACCTCATGACAGTTACAGCTTAACCTCTGTAGAGGAAAAATGCAGACATATATTAAATGTTGCAACACTGAGTGTAGAGTGTGTTTATTAAAAATTATCAGGAATGATTGGTAGACTCGTAGCTATGAAATTGGAATGAAATTGAGAAGTGGACACAGGTTGTTCGCTGCCAGAGTCAGTGTTGTGCCATTCCCTGTGTGGACTCGTTCTTATATGTAATATTTCCTGTGCATTTCTTTTTTTCCACGGGGAGGTTTCTGAAAGGCTGCAGGAATTATGGCTTAATCTTTAGTGAGATCCTTATGGAAGATGGGATGTGGAATCCAGGAACTGTTTCTGAAGTGCCTGTGTGTGTTGACTGGGAAGACATCAGGAGATCTCTCCGCTTATGCATTAGCTTAGGACACTCCTATTTCTCAGTCTAACATGAGCTCAACAGGGTTTTCTGATGCTGTTTGACTCAGCTCTGCAGTTGCCCTGCAATATATGTAACCAACTTTTGGTTGATAAGTTTGCATTTATCTCATTGCCTCTGACTTCTTGGGTGCTTCTGTCTGCTAAATCATGACTTTAATCTCTTGGGTGCTGAGCGCCAAGCAAGAAAATAGTGATGGTTGTTCTTTTCTAGGTAGATAAGTGTCCTCATTTCCAATCCTTTCCCCCTGCTATTCTTCTGTTTTTCCTGTGATGGAGAAGATTATGGCCAGGACTGCAGTGTAGGGGACAAGGAACTGGTGTAAGGATCTTCAGCATCTCTGTGGAGCGAGGAGAGAGCTGATGGTAGGAACCTTTGTATGTAGGTTCTAGACGTATGTAGGTTCTAGACGTGTGAAAGAAGGGGGGGGGATAGGTGGCTGATGGAGCAGGAGAGACTGGTGGTCCCACCATTGAGACTTCTGTATCTCTTCGAGCAGCTTTTAATGTGAATGATGGCCATTGATTTGTGTCACTTCAGGTCATCTAAGAGCTGAGTTGGTGCTGATGCTGTTACTGTGCTTGACATCTGTGGATATAGTGAGCTTGTAGACAGAAGCACTTATCTGTTCAGGTAGATTTCAGTGGAAAACTTCATGTCATAGGAAGACTCTGAATGAGTCTTGGCTGCCTTAAGTTTAGTATTGCAAACTTCAGAATCTTAGTTGAATCATAGTATTTCGTCTTGAACTGGAGGCAGGATGCAGACACAGGACAAGCATAAATGCTGGGCTTCAGGCTTCTGCTTCGATTGTAATGTGTTCTCGGAGCAGATAATTAGTTCTGTTTGGCTGCATCTGTATTTGTTTTCTCAGTGTTGCAGCCATGAAAAGTGAGAAAAGTAGGAGGGGATGCAGAATGACCAATTAAGGAATGCATTGTGCTTTGTGGTGTTGAAGTGGCATGCAGCCTCAGCTGTAGCCACTGCTGCACTGCATATCCTGTAATTGAGAGTTTGTGTAGGGGCGATGCTCAACTGTTCTTTTTACAATATATGTATGGCCTGGCAGAGTGTTCAGCAAAACAGAGTGGCCTGGGGCCTGCACAGCAGTTATCTATATGTGCATGGGTGGCAGCTTCTTTGTTGCTCCCAGGAGTATTCAGGCAGGCCTGAGACATACTCTAGTGGCCATCTCCCTTCTGCTTTGTTTCATGGGGGACCTGTTGCTCATGGCAATTTGATCTTCATCCTGAAATTCGTACTCTTCCTCAAAGGGCTTCAGAAGGCTAGAATGATGTTTGGATTAAGTACTTGGTCCCATTCTCTACAGTGCACATGGAGCACCCTGACAAATTGATTACACCAGTTATTTTCTTTACCCTTTTTATGGGTTTGAGTTGGAGCAGTGCAGATCTAGTTCCCTTTAATGTCTGTAGTAGTTCATTTACACTGAGGGAGTGTGGTCCATCTCTCTTAGTGTTGCCAAAAAGATGCTGCTGAGCACAGATTCCATCACAGTTCATGCAGGTCCAAAGCCATGGAGACCTGGTTACTGAGCATATGCTTTCTAGACTGGCTGGCTCTGCTGGTGTGGAACTGTTTAGGAAACAGTGATGTGTTGTTCCTTACACTTTCACCCAAATACAGGACCTAGTGCAGAACAAGTTCTGGTGCAGGAGTAGGCGGCAAAGAGCAGTGTGAAGCAGACGTTTATCTGTGTGATAAACCTGAGTATAGAGGAGAGCATCAAACAGAGCCATGTAGAGACAGTGGCATTGGAGCTCAAAGAGAGAAGGGATCAGGAGGGATTGACAGGACAGTCTTTCAGACTAGCTGTTTAGATATATGCTAAGTGAACCAGCAACATCTCAGAGTTCATTCCTTCAGAAGTGTTTCAACAAATTTAAATTGACAGCATGAGTTAGTAGTAGCTCAGTGCTGTTTAAGTTTGTTACTAATCTCACAGTAACTATTCTAAAACTAGATTTACTGTTCCATATACTCATGGCCTAAGATGCTGCAGTAACAAAGAATTGTCTTGCTCAGTAGTATGCCTTAAATAGATAGAGATTTCAACAGAAGAGGCAGTTTCTTCAGTGACTGCCAGCTACAGTGGGCTGAAGTTACAAAACTACAAATGCTGAGTGATGGCAGTGTGAGAGCTCTTTAATGTTATTTCTTATGTTATTTTTTATGCCAAAGGCTTGAATGTCAAGACCTTTGGATGTCTGGGCTGTGCCTGTAACTTCTTTGGTTCCAAAATACTCTTGTGGTCAAAAAAGCTTAGCAGCAACTTGGACAATTTTTGGAAGGGAGCCAGGGACTCTTTCTCACTGCTGTATTTGGAAAGAAAATGGAAAGTTTCATCATAAGGTAAGATAGAACTGAATAAAAGGAGAGGATGGGAGATAGGGAGTGTAGTTGAGTGAATTACAGAAAACTGCAGAAATGGCAAAAGTTAGGTGATGTGCAAAGGGGAGGGAAGTTGTGAAGAGAATAGCAAATATTGTCTGGTAGACTTTGTTGTAAGCTGTGGTAAATTCAATTTGGAAAATCCTTTTTTGTTTTCTAGAGAGAAGAAAATGGATAATTCAGGATTACCATCAATTTTGGAATTGACAAATTCCCTTTCAAATCTAAAAATGTGATTAGTGCAGTATGTCCTAATTACGTTCTGCTGTGATTTGGTAAAAAAAGCCTCCTTTTTATTTACCTTGTATAAGCAATTCAGAATTTTTGGCTTCCAAATTGAAATCTTCCATTCCTACCATCGTGCCAAATCCCCCAAACAAAACATACACTGTAATTCATAAAGACTTGAAGGTCTTTTGGAGTGTTAAGTAAGACATGACGAGCTTTGGGTTTTTACAATTGGCAAGTTATTTGCTCTTGCAGTTACAGACCACTGTACTCTATCTTTCTGTTTTGTTTTGATCTTTTACAGGAATAAAAAGTTGTTTTAAGACTTCAGGAAGTGTTTCATGGTCAACGCTGAATGCGGTATGGACTACATTTTGAGGTGTCTTTTGTATGGCTGCTGGTAGCACTGGGAAACTGCAACTTACACCCCGAAGGTCCTCCCACTTCAGTGTTTGTGGAGCAGTGCACTTCTCATGTGCAGCTGGACTGCAGTTGGGTGCTGTGCATTTGTCTCATAGTTGTAAAGTAGGATCCTTCTTAAAGCTCTGTCTGTGGTCCTGCTATGTCTCCCAATTGGAAATCTACCTGTTCCTGTGACTTAATGTGAAGTGTGTATGCACACTGCATGCAAAGAAGTTGTTCCATGAGCAACTGAGCTAGTGAACCTTTATTTCTTAGGGATTTGTGTCCTCTGCTTCTCAACCTGTCCCTCTTTCTTGTTTTTTTTTGCTGTATCCATCTCATCCTTTAGCAGCACTGCTAATTTGCTTTCATTCTGTCCCTGCCCCAAACCCAAAGCATCTCACTGCTGTAGTATTTTTAATTGTCTCTTTCTCCCTAATTACGAGCTGAATCAGACATTGCTTGTTCTGCGTGTTTTTGCATACTGACCATTTGTGCAGAGGCTAAACAGAACCAGGCACTGTGAAATGACATATTCGACTGTAGCCTCAGTGGAGGCATTGCTTTCATTCTCTTCTCAGTTCCTGATTTTCTTGAAATGTGTAGAAATGTAAAACAAGGCTGGATTGCTTTGTCTAGTTTGATTGGCGTTGACTATAGGGCAAAGTGTTTGTGTAAGCCTCATTTCCATGAGAAACAAGGGTAAAAATGCCTTAGGAATAAATTAAGGAAACTTGCTTGAATGCATATTTTTAGATTTGTTTTTAGTCTAATATATATTTAGACAGGAAAATTAGTGTTAAAATGACACAAAGATTTTGAGTGTTTTGAAGCAGTGTGTCTTACAAGACCCCCCAAAATTACGTTGATGGCTTAGCATGATAATCATGTAACAACTGTTTAATTTCAACTTAGAGAAAAAACCCTGTTCATTTCACTTAAATGTCCAACAATATGGTTTTCAGCTTATTGTAGTAGCTGATCCAGATAAATTCTGTTGGAAATAGTGGAATCTAGCCAAATCATTAAAAGACAATTGCATTTCAGATGCTGCATTTCTGGGGGGGGTTGTGTTTGTTTTTGGGGTGCTCGTTTGGTTGGTTGATTTATTGTCGAGGTTATTTTGTTGTTAGTTTGGTTTTTTTTAAGGTCTTACAAATGCAATAATTTTGAGAAATTCTCATCTTTCTCTTTGTAGTGAGGCAAAAAATGCTTTTGATACATAGGACTGTCAACTACACCAACTGAAAAAAACACCCTGTTGTTTTTCTTAAATAGTATTTTTGTTGTTATTAGGGCAGCAAATGAAATAATGGAATGGAAACGATTCTTTTTATAATGGATAAAGTTTTTATGATCAGCAGCATTTGTTTTTCATGTAATTAGTGAAAGGAAAACAGTGTTTAACAGATGAAAACAGGGCCTAGGATTTAGGCTGCTGTTTTCTTGAATTTTTTTTGTCTTTGTCAAAAATTGCTGATTTGTTTTGAAATTTAATGATGAAGGTGTGTTTTTGAAATGTCTTTATCTCAGTGGCAGTATTTCAAAGGACTTTCTGTTTTCAGTTTACGTGTGTAATGGAGAAAGCAAGTCAGGTTTATCAAGTGAAATATCACCTGGGTTCTTTTTTTTTATCGTTTGCTTCCAGATTTTTTACAGAGGTAGGAAAGCCTATTATTAAATATTAGCTTTGTTTTTTTCAAGCTCAGCTGATGTTAAATGAATTCCAGAGTTGGAGACACCTATGTTTGTATTTCTTTATGAAGTTGTTAGTACCTGTGCAAAACTTAGGCTTTCTAAAAAGAGGTGTGGGAGGGGAAGTGCACCTGATTATTTAGGAATGACAAAGAGTTGAAATTAACATGGACAACTGACTATACAGATTTTTTCCTTTATTGCAGAAACTGAAACTTCCTCTTTAAAAGGTGCAGTGCTGTGAAAACTGTTACTGACCGTAGAAAAATGGACATGTTGCAGATACTCCGTAAAACCACAGAACGCTTAGAGTGTGACCACTGCAGCTTCAGAGGAACGGACTATGAAAACATACAAATTCATATGGGTACCGTTCACCCAGAGTATTGTGACGAAATGGATGCTGCTGGTTTGGGTAAACTTATATTTTATCAAAAAAGTGCAAAACTGTTTCACTGCCACAAATGCTTCTTTACCAGCAAGATGTATTGCAACGTGTATTATCACATCAAAGCACAGCATGCAGCACCTGAGAAGTGGAATGAGGAGCGGAAGGAACAACGGGTAGAAGGAGATTCAGATTCATCCAAAAAAAGTGTCACATTGGAGCCACAGAAACCTACCCTTTCCCCTGAGTCGCACAAACCTGCCCTTTCTCCTGAACTCCCCAAATCTGAACCTGTTGTTTCCCCCAAGCTTCAGAAATCTTCTGCGTCTCCAGAGCCCCAGATATCTGCTCAGGTGACTTCCTCAGAGGCAGACAAGTCAGCCCAGACTGTATCCCCAGATCCAGAAAAATCAGCCCAGGCTACATCTCCGGATCCAGAGAAGTTAGCCTCAGCTGTGTCCCCTGATCCACAGAAGCCATCCCCACCTGTGTCCCCCGATCAACTGAAGCCATCTCCTGCTGTGTCCCCTGACCCACAGAAGCCATCTCCTGCTGTGTCCCCTGACCCACAGAAGCCAGCCCCAGCTGTGTCTCCAGAGCCCCGGCGGCATTCCCCAGCTGTGTCTCCAGAGCCCCGGCGGCATTCCCCAGCAATGTCTCCAGAACCCCGGCGGCATTCCCCTGCTGTATCACCAGAGCCCCGGCGCCATTCTCCTGCAGTGTCTCCAGAACCCCGCAGATATTCCCCAGCTGTGTCACCAGAGCCAAAGAAACCTACTCCAGCAGTATCCCCTGAACCGCGGAGGTATGCCCCAGCTGGGTCTCCTGAGCCACGGCGGCATCCCTCCCAAATGCGTAGGCCTGCTTCTGCTTCTCCTCCTGAAACCCGGAGACCTGCTTCTGCAGTTTCACCGGAGTCATGGAGACCTGGTCCGACTGTTTCCCCTGAGCCCTGGAGGTCTCACGAGGTGCAAAAGTCTCCGACGGTTTCTCCCTGGGCTCCAAAGCCTGCCATGTCAGTGTCCATAGAGTCCCGGAGGTCTGCCCCTGAGTCTCGAAGGCCTGGCCCTGTTGTGTTGCCAGAACCTAGGAGGGTTGTTTCTGACTCGTGTAAGTCTACGTCGTTTTCTGAATCCCAGAAGTCTACTCTTGTTTCTTCTGAGCCATGGAAACCCATCTCATCTGTTTACCCTGAAGGCTGGAAACCTGTTCTGTCCCCTGATACATGGAAGCATTCTCCCCCTGTTTCTCCTGAGCTTCGAAAGTCTAGTCACACTGTTTCCTCAGACTCTTGGAAGCCTCCTTTCTTTCCTGAGGTCCGTAAGCCCGGTATTTCAGTATCTCCTGAACCTTGGAAACTCTCTGAGTCACGGAAATCTATGTATTTTTCTGAAACTCAGAAATCCACCTCTGCTGCTTCGTCTGAGATTCAGAAACGGGCTCATTTCCCTGAACCTCGGAAGAGAGTGCTGTTCCCAGAGTCTCGTAAATCTAATCCTACTGCCTCTACTGATGTCCAGAAACGTGCCGTCTTTTCTGAGCCCCAGAATCAAATATCTACTTCTGCTTTTTCTACCGAAGGTCAAAAACAAGCCCTGTGTTCTGAAACCCAGAAATCAGCTCTTGTTTCTTCTGAAGTCCAGAAGCACGCCCTATTTTCTGAAGCCCAGAAACTTGCTCCCATTTCCTCTGAAGTTCAGGAGTCTACTTCCTTTCCAGACTCTCAGAAATCCACATCTCCTGAAATTCAGAAACATGGCCTCTTTACTGAGTCCCAAAAACCTACTCCTGTTTCTCCTGAGACACCCAAACAAGTTGTTTTCACTGACTCCCAGAAATCTACTATTTCCCCTGATGTTCAAAAGCACGCTGTATTTTCTGAGATGCAGAAGCCTGCTGCTGCTTTATCCTCTGATGTCCAGAGACATGCTGAAACTACTGTACCTTCTGAAATCCAGAAGAATATCCTGTTTTCCGAGCCTCACAAGTCTGCTTCAGGCTTTTTCTCCGAGCCCCAAACACCTAGTGAGTCTGGCGAGAGTGACTTTCTTTCTCACACTTTAGATGATCAGAAACCACTGGATGACTTATTCTCACAGGATGAACAATCATTATTAGCCAAAGAATCACCAGAAGACATGCTATATTCATGCCCAAAAAAGAAGCCCAAGAAGGAAAACCAGAACTCAGATTCTGAACTAAATATCAGTGAGTGTGGAAAAACAGAGTTGGACTCAATGGAGATAAAGGAACAAGAATCCAACAGTGACCAAGAGCAATATGATATGGAGTCATCTGATTATGGCAAAGAGAGCAAAATGGATGCAACTACTCCCACGCAGCCACAGTGTGTGCTGCAGTTTACTGAAGAAAAAGAGGCTTTCATCTCTGAGGAAGAAATAGCAAAATACATGAAGCGTGGCAAGGGAAAGTATTACTGCAAAATTTGTTGCTGTCGTGCAATGAAAAAAGGTGCTGTCTTGCACCATTTAGTTAACAAGCATAATGTTCAAAGCCCATACAAATGTAAAATATGTGGCAAAGCTTTTCTCTTGGAGTCTCTTCTTAAAAACCATGTTGCTGCTCATGGTCAAAGTTTGTTGAAGTGTCCCCGTTGTAATTTTGAATCAAATTTTCCTCGAGGCTTTAAGAAACATTTAACCCATTGCCAAAGCCGTCATAGTGATGATGCACCTAAAAAACACTTGGACAACCTTGAACCGCTTGAAGAACAAATTTAATCTTTTTTTCTCCTTGTGCTAGAAAAGCTAAATTTACAGAAGTGTTCAAAGTGTTACTGTATGTTAACCAAGTAGTTTAGCTGATCTGACAAGTCAGAAGATGCATGGTTTATTGTGCTATGTTTACCTTGTCTTTTATAGCTGTATTACTGAAGAGATTTACTTTTGAAAGTCATTTTAAATACGTGTTCATGTCTTTGTATTACCCATCAGTAGAGTCATATTTTATTTTTCAGATGTACTATGTTTTTGAAACCAAAATGGATACAAAATAGTTTTGTAAAGATTTGTAAAACGTATAGGCAATTAAGGACTGGAATGGCAAGCAATCCATATTTTCCTGTGAAGACAACTTGTTTTTTCACATTTGTTAAATGTTGTATTTTTCAAAATGTTTTTATCAAGTTCTCAAATCTAAAATTCTCACTAAATTGAATGTGAATGAGCCAGGTATGAGAAACTACCAGTGTCCTGGAATAATGATGCCCTGACGTTGTAATTGAGTGTATAGTCAATTGTTGGAAATTCATTGCACTCAATTCTTCGACTTGTCTCAGATTTAGAAGCATCAAGGTACCTATTTTGTGATTCTGTGTTTTGGCCATGTTTTAAGCATGTACTAATATACATTAAATTGATAGATTAACGTCAGACTATGTATAGCTCAACACTTTCTCTTGATGATTCAGATGTTTGTAATGTCAGACAACCTCTAATTTTCTTGTATTTGGTGAAATGTTATGCTTTAATGTTTTAACAATAAAAAGAAACCCAACCTGGTGTTAGCCATTTTCCTTTTTGTTTTTGTTTTTTTTTTTTCAAATCTAGAATGAAACCTTTCATGTTCAACATATTCTCTTCTAAGTATCTTTGGCAACAAGAGATGCAGAATTACTGAGGAGTTCTGCTCTGAATGCTTCAACTTCCCGGTCATCAGCCTGTGAAAGAAGGGTTAGTCTAAATTTCATGTCTGTTTTAGAAAAACACATCATATGTAAATGAAGGAAAACGTGCAAAACAAGAATTTGTGCATTGTTATTTAGCATGCTGTCCTGTGTGATTTGCATATTATCTGTTAAAAAAGCACAAGTACTTTATAATTCAGAAGGAATACAGATTTTAAGTGGAGGTATCACAAGGAAGGTTTAATTCTTTTCAGGCTAAATTATGCATATACTTAAGGTGTTGTAAGTATTGGTTTAGAATATGAAGGTGTTAGTGTTAAATAGTAAAAAAGTCTTAGAGTGTAAGCTCCCATCAAAGAGCTCTAGGTTGGTTTGACTGAAGACGGTACTTTATTCCTTTTGTCTTTCAAGTGTTCTGGAAGTATGGCAACAGGTATTTAAAGCTCTGTACTTCAATGATTTCTCAGCACTGCCTATTTAGAGAAGGAGTTAACTTCCTACCGTGTCCATAGAAATAACTTGAATGCATTCTGTGACTTACTAAAAACCAACAGAAATAATTCACTTGACAACATAGAATCATAGATTCATTCTCTACTTCCTAACTATTAGCAAATACTATTTCTTGCAATGACAAATAATGCACATTGACGAAAGTCAGCATAGTGAAATAATTTCCTAACTCTATAGTATATCCTTAATATATACTTGAGTATAACACAATATTCAACTTTCAGATTCTCTGAATTTTTAAAGGAGGTTACTTTAATAGGTAAGCATATGACTGAAAAAATGCTTCTGTATGGACTTTTAGGCAGTTTCTTTTATACATTCCCTATCCTTGGAGATAAATCTTTTCTCTGTATGCTTGGAAGGATGCAGGTTTCAGTCACTTTCACAAAGAATGGATGAGGGAAAGTACAAAATGAAAACAGAATAAAGAAACACCAGAAAGATGTTAGCTGTGGCCATACATGCTATACGAACTTACCTTCATCTTTTTATTGTAAAAAGAGGTTAATAATTGTATGGAATGTCCAGTCATGTTTTCAAAGTGCATTTTCACAAGCATTCTCTCAAACTAAAAGTAGTCTGTAGAGAACACATTTCATATTTGGGAAGAGATTCTTGCAATTACTAGTTTCAGTAATATTTTCTCTTATTCCAGCATACCTAAGAGTATCTATATATATATATATACACCTGGTATACCTGTCTAGGTATACCTGTATGTTACTTAAGCTCTAGGTCAAAAAATCATATAGAATGTTACCTAGAATGTGAACTTATATATAATGGTAATGGTACTGGTTGGTGTTATATTAATGATTAATTGGGGGGGAGGAAATATTTTTAAAATCTGAAGACCATTTAGGGTTCAGTGTTTAAAATAAGAATTATGGACTTCACAATTGCCTATTCTGAGAAAGATTATAAGAAGAATTAAATTTTAATTCATATAGTAGAAACCAAGTCAAAGGAATTCTTGCTAATTTGTTCAGGTTACAGAATCTGCTGGGAACTTGCTGGTTTTTTCTTGTGTTGTTGATTTAGTCTGTTGATCTGACTTGTCTTGCAACTGCAAGTGCTGGTGCAATGGAAATAAGTGTGAGGGGAACATTTCTTCTGAAGGTAGAGGCCCAAGTCCAGAAGGGACAGTGAGCTCAGGTGGGCTTATGGTAACTCAGAAACTGCACCCTCCATCACAGACATGCTAGCTAAGTTGCTCATCTGTGATGTCTTGGCAACTCAATTGCATTATTTCTTCACATCTGCCTCTTACCTGTCAGTTGTCTGCTGGGTTGGTCTTTTCTTTCGCTGCCTCTCTACCTTTGTAGTCTATGTTACTGAATGCTCCAGGCAAGATTCTTCTTAGGCCTCGTGAGAGAGTGCCAAAGCCACAAGTGCTAACCCCTGACAAAAAGGATAAATTGTGTGTGTATGCTTAGTGTTTCATTAGCTGAGCTCAGAGCCTTGGAATCATAGCTGAGACGTGCTGTTCTGTTGAAGCTGCAGGGTAACTCTCATTATACCTGAACAATCCATGACTGCAACAGAGGTTTGTATAGGTATCAAAACTAGATGTTCTGATTCCCCGTCTCAAATGCTTGTGTTAATATTAACTCTTCAAAGTGCACAGCCGTCTGGAATGTCAGACTAACGCTTCCCCCTTTTGTGTCTGTGAACATTTGACTGTTCCTAACTAGAAGTACATAGATGTCCGGATGCTGTACCTTTCAAGCTCCAGAGTTTAAGCAAAACAGTGGAGAAGCAGGCACTGATTCCCAGTGGCTTTCTCCAGTGCTGCAAGAGAAAATTTAAAAATAGTTTTCTCTTTGTATACTCAGCATTTAGTTTCATTCCTTATTCTCCTCCATGCACAGCTGTAGAACTTGAAGCATATTGAGGAAAACCAGTTCCTTTTAAGTAACTTCCAAACCTGCATTTT
The DNA here is from genome assembly GCF_001715985.3 of Manacus vitellinus. NCBI lineage: Eukaryota > Metazoa > Chordata > Aves > Passeriformes > Pipridae > Manacus > Manacus vitellinus. The sequence continues at coordinate 23,457,871 of NW_021940813.1, forward strand.
AAAAGTGAAAAGAAAAATAAATCATTTAAATCTAATGATGAAAATGAAATGCTTGTATTAAGAATAAAGATACCTAACATAGGTACCTGTCATTGTGACTTGGTAGAAGACTAGAAGTTTTACCAGTTACAGCATCCATACGTCTATGTACTTCTAGTTAGGAATAGTCAAATGTTCACAGACACAAAAGGGGGAAGCTTCTGGCAGCTTCTCAGAGAAGCCCGCCATCCTTCTGTAGCCCCTCACTACTAAAACCTGGCCATGCAAAGCCAACATGTAAGTGCTGCCTTAGTGGAAAAAACTTGAACAAGGAAAACATGGGACTGTTACTGGGTGGGGTGGGTGGATTGGTGACTGCAGACACAGAGAAGTCTGAGGTACCTAGTGCCACCTTTGTCTTGCCCTCACCAGCAAGGTCTCCCAGGCCTCTGTGATTACTCCAAGGGTTGAAGGAGTGGAATTACTACCATTAGAGAGGGTTGAGTTGGGAGTTACTCAATCTCAACTCGTACAAGTCCATGGGACCCTATGGATGGTTTCCCAGGGTACTGTGAGCATTGGCTGATGTCTAAGGCAGTTGTATCTTTGATGGAGTTATCACTGGCATTCTATGAACATTAATACTTATGGTGACTCTGAGGACAGAATCTTTTTGAAAATTGAAGCAGGCGGATGTACATCTTAAAGCTTCTTCAGTTCTCCCTCTTCCTGCAGAGTTTCCAAATATGTAACATTATAAAGGTTCAGCAATGCAGTTGCTACAGACGTGAGTTGGCTTGGTGGTGCTGTTTTGTTACGGAGAACAGGAAAGCTGGTAAGGACCAAATGAAGAGTTTGGAGAAAATGAGCTCTGCAGTTGAAATTATATCTCAACATGTCAGTAACACACATATTGGTACTACTGCCTCATAGGTGGGACAGAAGGTTTTTACATGAAGACATATGTGCACTAAAGAGATAATGTAATGACCTTTCTGATGTGGCTCTGGCTTAAGGGGTTACTGCTCTCAGCTGTCTGATTCCCTTTGTCTGTGCACTGTTCCTTAACCCCTTTTTGTTGAACTGTCCACCTGTGTGATTTCTAAAGCAGAAACTAGTCTCTTAAAATGTCTTGTCTGTAAATATTTTTTTTTCAAAACCAGAATAATTTGTAAGTGCCTGCATTTATGGCTAAATGAAGCATCCCACTGTGGTGCAGATGGGGTATTAACATCCAGAAGGGGCAGAAGAAGTCAGGTCGGACTGAATGGTAGGTAGTAATTAAATATTTCTTAGCAAAAGAGCACACACATAATAGGAAAAATTTCTTCCGAAAGGAGTGTTCAGCCAGACAGTCTAGACCGGGAGTCTAGTGGTGGAGTCACCATTCTGGAGGTATTTAAAAGACATGTAAATGTGACACTTGGGGACATGGTTTAGTGGTGGACCTGGCAGTTCTACATTTACAGTTGGACTTGATGATTTTAGAGGTCTTTTCCAACCTAAACAGTTCTATGATTCTGTGATTCTGTGTGTAGCCTGTGTGGACCAACTGCATGTCACCTCAGGTTTCTTCCAGGACCCTGTCACTGAGTACTCTGGGACTTGTATCAGCTGAGCCACAGGCCTCCCTGTTAAATGAAATGCTTTCCACATCATTGCGAGGCAAATTATTGTGTATTAGAATGTTAAATGGTATTCCTTAAAGTTAAAATATTTTCCTGCATAAATTAATTATTTATGTGGAAATTATACCCAATGAATTGTGAAATACTAATTTCTTCTTGTTCCAGATGCTGTTCTGCTCTGTACTCAAACTACTATACCTTGATACTCTTCCTCTGTACTCTGAAACCAGTATCTTGGTCTAAAAGTCAGCATTAGAAATAAGTGACAATATAGAATATTACCTTCTCATAAAAAAAATAATTGCTGTGGCTAAAGGCAGGGTGGAGTTGACACAAATAATCTCTTAAACAAACTAAACATTCCTGGTATGCATGTGAGAGAAATATGCATTGGACAGAAATGGGTTATGTGTGTACAAATGCAGTGTGGCTTTTACTAGTATCACTTGTTCAGATGTGAGAGATTGTTTTGTTACTGCTTTCTCTCTTGTCTGACTTCCTGAAGATCTCAGAGCTAAAACGATTTTCAAAACTGGAAACAAAACAGACTTTATACCCTTTGGACTCTGCTAATTTCTGGGGTGTTTGCAGTAACTAAAGGAGTACAGAGTGTTAGTATTAGTGTGAAATACTAATTCATGTGTTGCCAGATTTGATGTACGTTTTAATCTACACAAGAGAAATACTGACACCTTATTGAATTGTAATATAAAGATTTTTATAATTGATTTTTTTAACTCTAATTCAGTATGGATGCTTTCACATTTAAAATGATTCTATACTCTGACATTGCTGTTTGTGCATTGCTAGATTATGTTATTAATTTTTTTAGTCTCCTTGTTATAAGATTCTTTTTATTTACTCTGGGATCAGCAACACATTTTTTGATTGGGCAGTACCTCTGCTGTAGCTGCAGAGAAGTCTGATTGAGGGTTGAGTGCATCAGCCTGCCCACATGAACACTGGCTGCCTGACTTTGTGCTGGGAAGCCTGGCAGGGAGCATGGGAGGTGCCAGCCACCTCCTAGTCTGCAAATCTTGCTGCTACTACTGCTTTCTCCTGTGCTAACAAATTATTATACAGCATAATTAGGCTCTCCAGATGCTGGTGTGCCCCACACAGGGCTCATGTGTCTGGGCAGTGCAGCCTTGTGGGGTGTGGGATGCACACACTTCTGCTCTTCTACCACCCCACCAGGGCTGTGGGGCCTTTGCCTCTTGACTCAGTTTACTATGCCTTTAACCTCTTTTAAGAAGAACTGTAATATCTGCTAAGATAAAAATAAAGTGATGGACAGGCAATGATAACAGCGTTGTGGTTTTGCACACATGAGAACTATTATGACATAAGGATCTTGAGTTTTGATTTTTTTGATCTCTTGCCCAGAGAAGTTGTGGATGCCCTATCCCTGGATGTGTTCGAGGCCAGGTCGAGTGGGGTGTTGAGCAACCTGGTGTAGTAGGAGGTGTCCCTGCCCATGGCAGGGGGTTTGAAGCTACAGGATCTTTAAGGTCCCTTCCAACCCAAACCATTGTGTGATTCCGTGATTCTGTGCTGCACTAAGTGCTTTTTTATCTTGTTACTGCTCACTGCTCTCTGGAACACAGTTTTGGAGAAGTTGTCATTAGAGGGAGCTACAGAGCAATTTATGAGAATATCGGCTTTAAACATATTAAATACATGTGGAATAATAATAATACACAAACGATTGGTTCAGAAATTACTCTAGACTTTTGTTCTTATTGTGGTGAATTAATTTTGGCCTTCCTAAGACTGATTTCCTTGCCACTGTATCCTAAGTCCTCTGTTTTAAAGCACTTGTTTGTTTTCTTTGACACCTCTCCCTGCTGTGCAGTATTTCCATTCCCATATCACGTGCGTCATTTACAAAGATGTTTAAAATATTTATGTAATTTCCAAAATATAACCGCTCTTTTGTTTCCTAGGTCACTACTCCTCTCATCTTGGTAAGAAAAATCTCTAAGGGAATTACAGAGGAGGCCTGCCCTTCCCATGGTGGCACTGAAGCGTTGGGCTGTACTTGAAGCTCCCCAATGCCAGCCTGCTGTGCCAGGGACCTGTGCTGTGCAAAAACTCTGGAAGTGCAAAGAGGATTTAACTACAGTCCACGGCAGCTGGTGCATGCAACAGAAATGCAGCCTCTGGCTGATGAGGGTTTAAAAATCTCAGACCTGTTTACCATTAGAAGGTGAGAGAATGAAGCAGGGCCACAAGCATTCCCTGCAAGTCCTGCTCATACAGCACTTACAGCTGGCCCCTGCTGCTTTTGTGAAAGATCCCAGCACAGCTTGTCACCCAGCGCTTACAGAGGGGAGGGTCACACAGAAATTGCACAGTGATTCACAGTCACACAGAAATGCACTGGAGGGAACTAGTGAGATGGAAAAGAGAAGAAATGTGAGAAACCAAATTTAGATCCAGGTTAAGCTTCCCCAAGTCTGAGCAGAGAGGGGACTGCCTCCAAGCAGGAAACCTGAAAATACAAATCCAGGTGTAGCTGGCACTTGCTGGGTTTTGTGTGTTTCCACTTCCAGCATTGACAGCACTTTCTTGACTATTGGTGGATGGCGAGACAGTGACTGTCTTGCTGTCACTATCTTAGAGACATTTATTTCTTAATTTTATCTAATATTAAATCAGATATAAGGGAGAAATTATTTACTGTGATGGTGGTGAGGCACTGGAACAGGTTGCCCAGGAAAGCTGTAATTGCCCTATCCCTGGAAGTGTTCAAGGCCAGGTTGGATGGGGCATTGAACAACCTGGGATAGTGAAAGGTGTCCCTGCCCATGGCAGGGGTGTTGGAACTAGGTAATCTTTAAGGTCCCTTCCAACCAAAACGATTCCGTGATTCTCTGATGTGTCTGTGCTCTGACACACTGCCTTCAGATGCAGCCTGCCCATCTGCAGTCATATTTCCATTTGACATCTTCAAGGGGAATTTTGACTGAGTGAGGCTGTGCAGTGCTCGACTTACTGAGGCAAACATTGTTTGCAGATATAAAACACAAGCCCTGAAACTTCTGTGCATCATTTTACATTGACTTACTGTGGTCTGGGCTGTCTCCAGCATTTTTCCTCCCTGTACTCATTACTTAAGATAATAATGAAACTGAATAAGTCAAATGACCAACTTGGCCTTGACATGATCATAATGTTGTTGAAAGTGTGGGGAAAAACAAACATACTGCCTTGGCCATAGGAACCTTCCTGCTTCATTTACAGTAAAAAAGAATCAAAAATCCTTAATTCCTTCACTTTCAGACTTCTCTGATACACATGCACTCTAAGGCGTTGCACAAAACGTTAGGAGAAAGAAGTCAGAAGACTTTCATAATTTGATCTTTCAAACCTGTCAATGAGAAATCCTTTGAAATTTATCTTCCCACTAAAGAAACCCAGGTGAAGCTGTAGGGCTGTTTTAATTGTAATAAAAACCATCACCAGAGACGGTCACATCACTTGGAAGCAAATGCTAATTTTGAGTAATGATCTCTGACTGCAAAACGAACTGACAAAATAAGAGTGATAAATGGTCTTAGGCAGGATCGTTGGCATAGCCTTCGTTGTGGTTTTGAAGCAGCAAGGAAGGATTGAAATACCTATGCATTTACAACAGAACTGGAATGATTTATCTGCTCTGGTTTATGTCAGCACGTTTCTGTGCAAATAGCTGGAATGAAGATTCCAGTTTTCCTGATAAATAGCAGCAAATCAACCCACTGCCACTGGTGTGTGCAGCATAGCTCACATTGCTTTACAGCAGCTGCAGGATGCGTTCCTTACACTTTGTGTAAACAAAGAGATATGATCCCAGCATAGGGAAGGGCTCCTGACAGGCTGCTGGTGCAGGAGCCGCCCAACTGCCAGTTAAGAGGTAGCAGGCACTGGAGCCTTTGATTGCTGTTGGCCTGAGCTGTGTCCTACTCAGATTTCTTAAAACTGGCTATTTTATTGTTTGGATATAAACTGGTTGCTGAATAGATAGAATTAGGTTTGTTTAATTAAAAAAAGAAACAGCTAGCTAATTGAGTTAAAACTATGTGGTATATGGCAGAAAACACCAAAGTTAATGACAGTTACCATCTGTTTCATCAAAACACTTATTTGTTTGAATATGTCTATTGTCAGGTCAGGACTGGTTTTAATGTCTTTCTCAAATTTATTCCAGTAGGGAGGTACTTTAAAATTAAATGACCTTGTTCTCCATAACCTCAAGCAGACAACAGAGTGGTGGTGTCTGCAGTGACCTTATGGTGCTATTTCTTGAAAAGAAAATATTGCTGTGACTTTAATCACTGCAAGCTTATCTCTGTGCACAGGGAGCTTGCCTGTTTTTTTCCAGGGATTTATTCAAGGAGGTCTGTGTGGTTTTGTATAAAGAGGCATATTGCAAACATGAAGGGCATTCTTTTCCCCAGTATCTCCTTTCTGCTACCTGACCATGATTTAATTCCTGATATATCAATTCTCAAAAAACCCCTGAAGAATTCACCTCTCCCCATGTACTTATGCACAGATTCACGTGTACGTGCACACACCTCGTTCCTGAGAGCTGTGTCACAATATATGAGTCAGCTCTCTTGAGAGTCTTGCAATACACTTGTATGATATGGTCTGGAGGAACTGAGTGACTGGACATAGCACAAGCTTTTACTACATGAACTTACTTGGTTGCAATATGGGGCCATTTATCCCAGGCTCTCGCTGTACCGCTGGGCTGCCTGCATTCCCTGGGGGATGCTAGCACAAACACCAGTGCTTGCCTAGTTTCCAGGAGGGTTGTGAGGTATTTGAAATAAATGTTATGTGTTGCTATTGGTAAATAGAAGAGGCCAGGCTATTGCTTAGATGATAGAAACAAGGTGGCTGTGAAAAATGGGAAACAAAAATAACTTCTTTTAACAGCCCATCTGTCTTATTATATAAACATTCTCCAAAACATTAATTTCTGTGGCAAAAGTATCACTGATACTTTTGTCATTTCCAAGGCTTGAAGGAATGTATGAATTCATGTGTGCTGAATCCTATGAATTCAAGGAAAATTCAATGGATATTTAATCTACTTCTGGAAGGAAAAATTCTTCCCTCTGCTTCCTTCAAAGAGAAACAAAAACATCCTTTATTATTCTTAGTAAGAGGACCGTGCTGCTACCACTCTACATAGTGAAATGACAACTTCTTGAAAATCCTGCTGCTCTTACATCTTGGATAAATGCTAACCTAATGGAAGTGATAGAGAATTAGGCAATAAGATTAGAAAGAGAGATTGTTCCTGAATCAGTCCATTAGGATTAACCAGGCTTTGTTCCATGGCAACTTAGCTAAGAATAATCACGACTGCAAATAGTGCAGTTCCAGTTTCTTGGGTGGAGCACGGAGTAAAATTGCTGGTCTCCAAGTGCAGTTGTTAATGTGTTTGGCGGTTCTTAAATGTCACCGTGGCCATACTTCAGCAATTCAGTTAGAATTGGTTTTGCCATCATATGTGATGCATAAGGAATTCAAAAGCCTGCAGGAGAGCTGAGTTCATAAGGACCTTGTATGTTCAGATTTTTTCTGGTGGGGCATGATTTCTGGCATTAATGGTTGAGACTGACAGCATTGACTTTGCCACCTGAGTCACCAGTGGTACACGAGGCACGGAAGGAGTATGTGAGCGATGCGGGTTGGAGCAGTCAGGCTGGCACATTGGTGGGTCCTGATGATAAACCGGTTCTCAGGAATGTGGATCTCAGGTGGAAGAGAAATTTAAAACACCTTCTCTGTTTATTCGTGCTGCAGTGCCCCATTTTGGGCATGACTGAGCTGGGTCCAAGGAAAGGCAGTATCACCAGTGAACAGTTTGATTACATTGATCATGTCCAAGAAGAATACTGAGAATCTTTTAAAAAATGTAAACTTGCATTTCTTTATATTACTTGTTTTTACTATTCTACTGTACGCTCCCCCACCTCACATTGCAACATTTTTTTATATTACATGCATCTACCTGTCTAATCTGTGCTTGGAAACCACGGTGCTTTCTTAATTCACCAATCTAAACTAGCGTAAATAATTTTACATAATTGATTATGTTGTCACAGTCATTTAAACAAAGAATGCATTGGGCACAGGCATAGGTTAAAATGAAGGGCCCATCCCATCTGAGACGTTTCATGGGCAGTGTAGTTAGCTGAAGGAGTAGTACGTGTGTGGTCACAATACTGAAGTTCCCATCTGCCATCCAGTTCTTTTGTCCTGGTAGAAGCCCTGTGGTGTGCCATAGTTTTGTCATGAGGGGAAGTACACACTGCTTACCAGCTGTGTTTTGATTCCACTCACTGCCCGTCTGTGTCCACTTGGATGTAAACCTCTTAGGATGTCTGCCAAATCAGTCAGTTGGGGCTGAAATACTCTTCAAGATACTGGTTTAGGAAATATTTATGCAGGAACAACAAACGAGAAAATGTGGCTTCTCTGGTGTCCTTTGTCTTGTAGCTAAAATTAAGTTTGTCAGCAGGAGAGAGGAGCAGATGTTGTGCAGGCCACTGCTGGTGCACAGGCTCCAGGGCCAGCTGCAAGCCATGAGGGCCAGGGCTGCTGCTCCCAACATACAGCCCTGGGCAGCTCACACTCACAGCACTGGGGTAAAACTGTGGTGTGTGTGACAGAGTACCCTCCGTGACCTTCACCTGCCCTGAGCAGGAGGTAGGGCTGTCCTTGTGCCACTTACCAAGTGCATTTTTTGTTCTTCAATTTTAAAAAAAAAATTTAGACAAAGATAACACACATGCCCCTTCCCTAAATTACAAGAATTTATTCAATGCTTTGTGCTTTTTTGCCAAGTTCATAAAGAACACCTCCTTTGAAATGCTTTGCAAAAAAACACTGATACGTTTTCCAGAACTGTATTTAATCTGTATATATTGAAGTTTGATGTCCTGCAGATGTTTGGTGAAATTCTAATAAAACAGCTGAAATGACCCACCATGGGAATTTTATCAAAATCCTCCTGAGGAAAATTCATCCCAAGGGATGTGTCATAGGTCAAACAAAAGCTGTCACACCTCCTCCTTGTTTTGAAAACACCCAAACCACTCTCTTTACTTTTATTTACAACCAATATATAAAAGCTTTTTGTCAGCAATTTGTCTTTTTATTTATGTGCTGGTATGCTAACTAATTATTGCAAATTCCACACAGTGCTAATCTTGCCATAATGGTATTTCTAGTATGACAACTTTCATCTGCTGACTAAACAAGCACAGTCTTGCCTTTTCTCAGCATGGTCATGAGTCAAAAACAAGTCACTGAGAATTGAGGATCTTAGGGTTCGCCTGTACATGGGTTTTGCATGAGTGCAGTTAGACAAGTTTAACTCAAAGCAGTGCAGCCCCCAAGCATGGGTGAAATTGCATTCCTGCTAAAGTCTGCACAGTTTATCTGAATAAATTCAGTGTAACAAGCAGTCCATGTTAGAATAGCTGCTCTGGAGTACATGGAGTGGCTGTTCTGCTCTGGCTGAGATAGTTCCATAATGCCCACCACTGTGCCAGTGTTCCCAGTATACTTTTTTCTGACAATGTAAGAGCGAGATTTTAGAAAGAACTCTTTGGAAAAGAAATTGGGTATCATGCTGTTCACCAAAAACATGAGATTTTTCCCTCTGCCTCCTTTCAGATCTAGGAATTAGGGGCCTGGATTCTGAGCCTCCAGTTGCTTACAGGGAACAACACAATACAGGGAACATTCATGTCACCTCACACCAAATGACTAGGTGCAGGAAACACGCCCTTTCCCACGTACCCCAGTGCAGCAAATGTTCTTTGGACACAAAAGCGCGTGCAAGGGGCTCATCATGCAGAAACCTCACCACAGGACCAGACTGAGGGTAGTTGTCCTCTACCACGTGCTGTACTGTGTATGACACATCTCCTATATCATGGGCATTTTGTTTGTTCCTTTCTTCTTTTTTTTTTTCTTTTTTTAAAGCTTGACAACCACATGCTGATGGTGCAGGTACACAATGTGTTTGCTCTGGCAGTGAAAGCAGCTGAATAATTTCCCACTTCATCCCCCAGCCCAGCTGCTCACCCTGTTCGTCTTGGTTGTGCTGAGGCAACTGTTTGAATACGGGTAGTATAAGACAGGACAGGGAAATAACAATGTTAAGAAGTACCTTTCAACAAAAAAAAAATTCACAATTGCAAGGGGGAACACTGACTTATAATTGAGAGAGGAAACTATGGCAGAGGCAAGCAATTTTTTAATATATCATTACGAAAGTAGTTCATACTTTTGAAAAGAAGTAGGAATCATCTTGTGTTGGGGCAAGGATGTTAAAACCACAAAAAATGTGAAAAACAAGTGTTGAAATAAATAGACCAAACAACTAAGATGACATTTGGAATTACACAAATGTGTTGTCATCTACTGTGAGTATCAAGTGTACTTCTTCAATTTGTCTAATCTAATATAAACACTGAGCAGCAGGTATATCTAAAAAAAGCCACTGCAGATACCCATCTTGCCCTTGGGAGATGGTAATGAAGACAGCAAACCAGGTATGACAGTACCTAGAGGCATCATTTAATTTGTGGTTAGAAGGCATTCACATTCCACTCTAATGAGATTGATAAACACAGGAGAGGAGGGGAGGGGAGGGGAAGGGGGGGGAGAAGAGATGTCAGATCTCAGTTAAAAAATTAAAGCACTTGAACATTTAATGTCACCTTCTCAGTGTTTTCTCTCTTTTTTTTTAAAATTCAAAACAGAGACCATGCAAATTCAGCATAAAAAAAAATGAGGTAGCAATAAAGTTTCATTTTGGATACTAAATTTACTAGAACAAATGTGAATGTTTTTATTGCCACTGACATATTCAAAAGCAAGTTTTACTTCAACCTGTTTTTTTTTTTGTCTTATAGCAAGATGTTATAGTTAAAAAAACCCATGTCTTTCCAAACATATACAGCATTAAGCCAAAAGACTCCCTGCATGAATTCTGGTTTGAATGAGTAAGTTTGACTCAAATTGAATCTCTTTTGAAAGACACACCTAGAGTTTGTGTTTTGTAGAACTTTGGACTAACTGATTACAAAATTTTTTCCTTGACTGGTAGCTGATGAACCCACATGGATTTGCCCTTCCACCCTAAAGTTTTATTGGCAAGTAAAGTGAGGTATCAAGATTTGATGTGATTCACAGTGAGGATAGGAGTGAAGCTGCCATCTGGTTTTAATGGTGGCTCTCTTGGACTTGGTTTGCCCACAGATGACCTTGCTCAATAAAGAGGAGAGAGAACTTCAGGTTCTGCAGATAAGAAAGCTTCCTTCTGAAACTAGAAACAACACTGCCTGACTCCTGAATGTCTTTTCACTGTGATGTTAAATTAAGCTAGCATAATATATACAAACTAAAGTTTCTGCCATATTTTAAGTGCTGTTTGGATGTAGACTATGCAGTAACAACTTCTAAAATGGCTTGCTCTAAACAGGAGAGGATTTAACATGCATTTTTACCTCTTGCTAGAAAAGATTTCTGAGCAGGATTAGCCAAGGAAACAGTGTTTACATTTGAATTACTTTTCTGCCTTTAGTTTAAATCCTGGTATAATAACACTGTCTTTCACAAAAACCTTTTTTGGGTCATTTTCCCAGTCGGTGCTGGAAATCCCATGAAATCACCAGCGATCAGATTTCATATTTGTGGGTGAAATCTTGAAAGAGTTCTTGAGATACTTTGGCCATGCATAGCAAGAAATTGGAAAGCTCTCTGTACTTTGGCTTTGATGCAGAATGATTCCTCCCTTAGTGGTACAGTCATTACTCCTGTCCATGGTGATCTGGCAGGAACATCTGCACTGAGTCCAGCTGTTTCCTTCTCTTGCTGCTCTTACCCTCATGCTGCACAGAAGGCCTCTTCCACCTGCAGAGCTGGGTTTCAGTACCTAACATGCTATTCTCTTAGAATGTTCTCTCTTCAATCTGTCTTGGCAAGTTTTGTCTGTGGCCTGCCTGGAAATATTTTAAAACCCAACAAAGAACATATTTCAGCTGTTGACCTCAGCAGTTCTTAGCAGCTACATCATTTCCCTGATACTTGCGATCCAGTAACTGGAGAGGAAGTAAGTTGGCTGGCTTTTGGCCAGGGAGCTGATTCCTCTGCACATCTCTGCAATCAATCCAGTCCATTGCCACGAGTGCCACAGGGAGTTTTAAAAGGCACAGAGGCACGTTATAAATGCTTCAGTCTTTGCAGCTGTGTATGAAAGAGAATCAGACTGCCTGTCGGTGCTTTGGGGAGTTAAGAAGTTGCAGTACTGGGATGTAAACAAGACCATTTTCATGTATTCATTTCTCTGTGGGAACTGTTGACAACAGTGGTAAAATAGTGTTTTCCCCTGATCTTCAGATCAAGCCCATATTCCTGAGAGGGCCCCATTCTTCCCCCACCAAGCAGGTTGGCACTTACTTAGGTGAGCTGATGGTCACAGAGAATTTAGGTAGAATGAAATACCAGCTTACCCAGGCAGAAGACGTGGATCCTGTCCTCTTCTTCTCATGTGTTTACTCACACAAAAACCAATGTATTTACTTGTATTTCAACCACGTATATATTGACAACTTTCTTTTACAATGCATCTCCCTGGTAGATTTTAGATAGATCTTTTCACTGAATTCCAGCTATCACAGCACAATTAGTACTAAATAGCTAGACTTGTTCCTTTGTTTTGAGTTTTGATTTGGGTGGGGGGGTTTGTTTTTTTTTTTTCTTTTTTAGGACAAGCACTTGTATCTCTTCACTAACAAATTTAGGCTCCTTCCCCACTGCAGTGGTAGGCACTCAAATCAGCGGGGATTTGCCACTGCTGTTAGACAGGGGTATGTCAGAGGGTGAGTTTTATCTCGGCAAGGTGCCTGGTTCTCTTTTAACCATCGCTCCAGATGGTCACCACTGGGACAGTCATACCAGCTCCTGATGCAGAGAAGGCAGAAAGAGGTAAGGGATCACACCCAAGCAGGGCTGTACAGGAGGCTGACACTTTGTAAGGCCATAATTTAAAACTACTAAGACCACTTAGTAGTTCAGCAATTCAGAAATTTTATTTTGTCATGACTTCCCAGTGCAATATTTTTGATAGTGGGCCAAAATCCACATGAGTTCCCTTGGATTTTTTTTCTTTTCTTTTTCTTTCTGAGTGGCAGACATAGCAGTCTAGCTGTAGCAGGATAACATGCCAGGGATCAAACTTGTCTGACTCTGACCAGAATAGTTTAGTGGAGGAGGAAAATAAATGAGAGCATGGCAAGAGAGGATGGCAAACATATTATCACAACTCATTCTTCTGCAGTACACCCTTTCAGTGCAAGGGGATAGTAGACAGTCCCTGCATGGGTAACACCGACTGTCAGCTATGCAATAATGTAGTTTTTTACCTTGTAGGGCCTCAAGCCCTGTTTGTTGACTCCTCAGGTCTTGTTCAAAGACTATTATTTCCTCAGAAGACATTCTATATGGTTTATATCAATAACCATCTGATGGCTTATGCAAGGTATGAGAGTGGCATCATCTCCACAGGAACTAAGACCTGTGTCAGAATTGTCCATGTTGTGTGTGTTATTTATTTTGGATGTCCTGCTTGAGGTGTTATAAACCCAGCATTTGGGACCATTTGGCATTTTTTGGCACTTCCTCAAATCAAAAGGCAGTAACCCAAGGCAAGCCTGGTGGGAAGGGTTCATTCTCAAATTCTTGCTGGGACTGAAAACACAGAAAACAAAGGGTTTCTAGTCTCAGTTCTCCTGCCTTCCCTCAGACAGTCAAGAGAGTAGAGGAACTGCATTTAAAAAGAAGGGCCTAAACAGCTCTAAGCTGGACCACATTTTCAGAAAATAAAGGTAAAATTTGTTAGCATGTCTCTACTGAGCGTATGCAACATATATTTTTTCAGACATTTGTATGTAACTTGAAAATAGGAAAAAGCACACTGCATGCCAAGCTGCAGTTCTTTTCCTCATGATGATCACGACATTGCCACCTTTACATAATTTTCATTGTGAAAAACCCGCTTTGTCCCATGGTATTATTCTGCAGTGCCTGATCTCCCACAGCTGACATGAAAAGAAATACACTTCCCCCTGCCCAAAGCCCCTGATTAAATCAAACTAAAGTCAGAGAATGAAAAATTTAAGACCATCTGTTCAAAGTTATAAACAATTGAAACCAAGGTATTTTTCTGGCCAGAGCTATCAAGCATATCTACAATAAGTAGATTTATGTTTCTTTAAGCCATGTTCTTTTTTATCCGCATACAAATACATTTGTGATCTAGAGCTCCAAATACACTGGAAAAGGCAAAACAAACAAACACAAAAATTCTCTTCCTGCAAAGATGAACAGGAAGAAAATATGCTTCCAGAGTCAGAAATGAGGGTACTGTTCACAGTGAAAAAAAGGCCATAGCTGCATCTGCTTACAGAAATTACACTCAGATGGCAGTGGGTTTGTTGCTGCCCTTGGCAGCAAATTACTTTTGTCCCCCATCCATAGCTCTTTGACATGATCATCTGTGGCTTTATCATGGTTTCAGAGGAGTTAACAGCACATAATATCCAAACCCTCCTAAAGGAAAAAAAAAAAAGGTGGTATTTTTAATCTTCTGTGTTTTTTACATTTTTGACATATTTGTGGATATTGCTGCGTAACAGGTGACCTGCAGAGGAGTTATGTACATTTAAATGCTTCTGTGACTACCAACTCAGCAGCGTCACCCTCGCAGTCAGCAAACTTCAAACCTCATTTTCATTTGAGAAAATCTGCTGGAGTGAGGGTGATTCCCTAATTAGCCACATCCTCCATGTATCACCATTAGATAACACAAGGAAATATGTTCACAGCTTGCTGCTTCATCAAGCTGCTGCAGTGATTCATTCCACATCAACTAGCACTGGGAGAGCAGAAAAGCCCAGGCTGACATCAGGGATGTGAAGGAGAGCACCATTCCCATGAGATTTTTTTCTCACAGTGTCTCTCCCATCGTTTTTTCCCAGATGAAGGTTTGCCCTGTGCTGCCCCAAGGAGCTTACCCTCCATTTACCTCCTAGAGTAGAAGATCTTTGTGGTTGGGTCAATTGTTGAAAACATGTGTGTCAAAATGTGTGTTTTTCGATCCTGCTCCCAGCTGCCACCTCACAAGGGGATCAGCTGGATCCCAGTGTCTCTCCGGAGCAATAACATTCAGTTCCCGTGAAATCCTGCTCCTGGAGACTGGAGAACTCTTGATGAAATTCTTGCAGTCACAGGACTCTTTGCTTACAAGAAGAGAAGCTGGGGCATGATGCCCTTCTCTGAGCACCACACACACCGCAATGACTGATCGTTCTCTGTGGGTTCCTGCATTCAGCTATGGCTGTCTGAACACTGGCTGCATCCTCCCAGCCCAGGGCCTGGATTCCTTCTGCGACCAGGGAACAACAGCCACACGTATGCATCTCCAGAAGACATTTTATCTGTCCTGTTTCAGACACAACTGTACAGGAAACATAAGAAACCAATCAGATCATCGAGCTCTTAGAATGCCGTACTTGAGAAAAACACATGCAGCCCTCTGTATTCAGAAATAAAACTTGTATTTCCCTGAACCTGTGAAAGAAGATTTATATTTTGAGCATCTCTGCATTTTCATTTGCTTCCGCCTGTCGTTGTTACCCACATGTAACCTGCCTACGCTTATAGAATTACGATTGAATACTCTGTGTGTGTGTGTCTTGTCTCAGGGTCTGTCACTGGCCTGCTAGGAAATGTGATGGGTGTAGGAATTACTTACAGTACAGCCTGGTGCTCTGAGTTATTTCAGGGACTCAGCATTATTTTGAAGGGTGCTCTATATTTTAGATTACATGTCTGCAACACTATTCCTTACAATTGCAACATGTCATTAGCTTTTCTTCCAAAGAATAGGCTCTTCTAGGTGGCTTCACTGGGCCTGTATTCTCTGCAAGCACATTCCCTAAAAAGGTGAAGCAGCACTCAAATGTGAGGGTTTACCATTCATTCCAGCAAGAAATACTGTTTTATGGTTTAGCCCTAGTAGCAGCATGCAAGTTAAGTCCGTATTAAAACATGGCTCAGCTGTTCTTTGTCAGTAGTTTGGGGCCAGATGGCAAAGCCTTATGCTGACTTGCATCAAGGGAAATACTGTGCTTTGATTTTCGGTACTGGCTAGCCCAGGCTGCTACCAAGCTCCTCATCCCCTGGCCTCTTTACCTACTGCCAAACAGGGTGATCAGCTGGGCATTTGAATTCTCAGTCCTGCTTTCTCTGTCCTCATTCACTTTGCTGAAAGGCTCTCTTTCCCTTCAAAGGATGTCTTCTCTCATGCATTGGCATTGCAGCCCAATCTGCTCCAGAGATATGCCTGAAGATGACTCATATGTGTAATACACAAGCAAACAGAATGTTTAACATGTTATTCTAGGTCCTTTGATATTAACCATGTGTACAATCTAGGGGAGGTAGGTTTTGTTTGCAATTCTTATCCCACCAAAAAAATCCTGAGTGTTGTATCAGTAATGACCTGCTACAGACTCTATTTTCCAGCAGCATTTATTGTATTTATTTAGACTGTGGTGAGGACACAGACAAGTATGAGAAATTAAGAGATGTTGTGCTGACAAGAGACATGGAAGAGAGACTTTAAGGCACAAAATTGACCATACAAAGTGAGACAGGTAGACAAAATGGGCACTTGGCCTAGCAGCTGGTTGGGAGAATGGTGTTATACCAAACCAAACACTGCTATTTAAAAGCAATTAAAAGCTTAAAGATTAAAATACCTTAAAATACATAGCTGTATGTGCCTAAAAGGAAGATGTATCCTCAGGAAGACAACCATCAACTGTACTCTCTAGCAAGTGGGAGATGATCTATTGCTTCTCATCAAAGGTCTTCACCTACACTGAAAGTGGTGGATTTTTGCCTTTGTCAGTGTTGGAATATCTAAAAGGCATAAGCATCTTAAAAAGAGAGAAGTATTTTCTCATTGTGTCTGGTTAGCAGTATTAATACATGATTATTATTGTTGCTTTGAAATGTTGTGGGAATTCCTTACCTTGCATCAACTTTACAAGCAGAGCATTTGTTTAGTGCCAAAATAGTCTGGCACACCAACCTGACATTCAAGAAGCAAATGACCTTAGTATTAGTTGTATCTCTCTTGGGATGTTCTTTTTTTCTTTACTTACGAATAAGATAAGTCTGTTAAATAATGTTAGTTTGTTATCAAACTTTCCATCCTTAGGAAAGGAGGGGCCTTTTTCCTCTTTAGGTGTGTTTGTTCTGCTTCTGAGGATTACTCATTTCCAGAACACTGGCAGGTAGCATAGACAGCAGGGTTTAGCAACAGATTTTCCATACCTGAGTCACAGGATGTACTATGGAAAGAATATGATGTTATTTAGAAGGAGTTAGTGTTTTCAATGTAGGCCATATGCAATGTAAAAACTAGCAAAATAAAAAAGTGGTGATGTCTCACCATTTTCTTCGCCCAGAAAATGTGGCCAAAACCATATCAATCTTTTAAGAAAACATATGAAGCCTCTAACATGTTTCATTACATTTCCTTTTTGCACGGATAGCGACTTGTTCTGAAATAGCACCTTCTAACCTGTAACCTTAATCCTATTCTTTTTAATACAAAACAGTAAATAACCTGAGATGCAGTTCCCTGCTACACAATTACACAGAACAGAAAGCTACCATGGACGGGGATCAGTTTGTACCATCACTGCATAAATACCTTTCTGTGTGAAAAGCCTGTCTCTCCTGCAAAGATTCACGTCTCAGCCTATTGCTCTGCCACTTGACTGTGGAGGTGTCACCACTGGCTGCAGTTTGATCAAGCAGAGCTAGTCAAAACACATCACCTTCTTGCTCTTGGCCATCTCCTTGCTCTGTCCCCGACAGCAATACTGCAGGCTGGCTGCTGGCTGCTCAGGCTTGTACCTGGGTAACACCTCAACAAGCATTTGAAGTACAGTTGATCACACTTCCAGGCACAAAGACAGGTAAAATTGGTGTTCCCCAGTCTGTGGTTAGCTCCATGGAACATGAGAAGGAGATCCAGGAAAAGGCTGCAGAATAGTATTTCTAAACAATTAGTCATGCAGTTACTCATCTGTATGACTGAACAACAATAAAAAGAAGTGGTGATGATAGATAAACCTTCAGACTTTGGCCCGTTTTCATGGCTGCAAGTACAGATCTCTGTGGCACTGCTGTACAAGGAATCTTCTGTGCTTCTTTGACAAAAGATGTTGAGAACCAATGGAAACAACACCTCCCAGTTTCTGTGATTTTTTTCTATGCAAAGGGTAACTTAAACAGCATTTCACAAGGCAGGTGCATCTCTTGTGCACTGTAAATGTGACCGCCTGCAGCAGCAACAAATGGGATGAACAAGCCAGTGTGTCTGGAGCCTCTGCCTGAGTAGCCCTGCTCATGAAGCACTTTGAAGAGGAACACTGAGAATTTTCCTTTTTCACTGAAACTGCCATTCCCCACAGGCATTATCCTTCTTACAATCCCTCCTTAAAATCCTTCTTCGACACTCCACTCCACCGAGCCTCCTCAAAGATACCCACCAGCAGGCAGAGTGGGCCAAGGACTCTGTTACAAATTGCACTGTCTTTGTCTCAACACTCGATCACTATCTTGTCTTATACTGCAATCAAACTGTAAAGGCCTGAGGCAGTGACAATCTCCTCCTTTTCTCTGTATCACTTAGCCCGACAGGGTCTAGCTCATAAGAGTATTGAGGAACTAAATCAAAAGAAGTAAAAAAAAATTGCAAAGAATTAAAATAATAAATAATTAAACAAAGGAAGTAATAAGTACCCATATTTAGCATATCATACATATTTTTAAACAGTAATAGAAAAGATCACCATAGGAATAATAATTGTTACTATTTTTGCCTTGTGTAGGTCTTTTAATCTATGACTTTCTGAGCATGCTAATTAAAGACTTTGCACATATTCAAGTACAAATAATTCCCATCTGGAAGGGATAGAATGCCAGAAGTGAAGCAATTGAATGCCAACAATATCCTCATCTGACATTATCACTGCAGATCTGGGGTTAAGCTTCCATTTTTACTTAGCCGGCAATCTTAGTATGACATAGATTAAGTAGGTCCTCATCTACTGTTTGATACATGGGCCAACAGTCACCATCAGATCATGGATGTTTGCAATGGGCATTTACCAGCAAATCTGTGATCTCTGAAGTGACTCAGTTATTGGTCAGAAACACTTGAGTGCTGGTCTGCAGCCATAAAACAGATTCAGCTTCAGAGCTGAAGGTGGTAACTTCCTTCTCCTTTTACCACTCAGTATGTGTGGTAAAATAATTCCTTCCTCCAATTTCTTACTGATGGCATTGAGATTTCAGCTTTTCCTTTGTGGGACAGCAACTACATCTTCTCTGCAGCAAACAGCAGTCAGTACCAACCACAGACCTTCTCCTTGGAGCCAGGCAGCCACAGCCCCAAAAGACAGTCTTCTCAGTAGAAAGCAGTGAGCTTTCAAACTTTCACCATAAATTGATTTACTAAAACTTCTGCAGGTGATTAGATGACTTTTCACTTTGCTGTGTGCCCACGGGGAGGGATAAGGGCAATCTCTGTCTCCTCCACCCGCCCTGTTTGACAGCAAGGTGAGTGGTTCCCATCTTTGTTTCAGAGGTCAGTTACCCATTTGCAAAACTTCCAGGGTCCAGTTGCTCTTCCCTTTTCACAGACTAACAAATTCCCAGTATTTCTTGGAGCAACTCTGAGTCAGGTTTGGGTATGTGCCATGGGCCTGTCCCAAGGAGCCAGGCAGCCAACTAGGCAAAAGGCACCACAGTCACATTTAGCTGTATCTTTTAGTAGCTGTTTCAGTTGAAGTTCCCTTTTTGTTCAGCCTGGAGCAGATGGTGAATCAGAGCACCTTCAGGCAAGTGAAAATCTTCCAGCAGCAATGTCTGGAGCACTGAAGTCAGCTCCCTGCGTGCCCTCCCCCCTGCCCAGCCGTGCTGGCCCAGGGTGCTGGCTGTCTGCTCAGATGGCTCCAGACAGGGAAGAGCGTTGAGGAGGAAAAGTGGCAGAAGGCAGCTGAAGCTGGATCAAAACAGGAGGCCTTACCTCTATGCAACAAGCACTGATAGGAGCTGGATTTTTTTCCAGCTGTGTTTTGGTTGACTGTGTTTAAAAAGTGCCCCTCTGCCGAGAACTTTGAGGTTTTTTTACTTAAAAAGTCCACAATTGCCTGCTGTTTTCCTCATCTCACCCTGCGCATGGGTGTGAAGGGCCAGATCCAGACCTAAATTAAAGTATCTGTAAGTGTGAAGCTCAGGTGACAGGCCCCCAGATGTGGCTCTATTGACCAGATGTAATGCTTTGGCTGTGGGGAATTTTTTCAAGGGGTGATCCACCTTTATTGCCATGTTTGCTGTGTGAACATGTCTGCAAGATGTGTAATAAAAGCACGGCAGCTTTTTCTGTGCCTCTCCTATGTTAACAGAAAGCTGGCAAAGCTTTCATAGCCCTCCCCAGGTGCCTTTCCTGTGACGATGCCAACATATTTTGCAAACGCTGAATTGGCCAAGGTAGCTGCTTTCATGTGTGCTACAATTTGCCCATATAAAATGCTGAGAGTGGGTGAGTAAGAGTGATGAGCAGGCCTGTAGGAACTGGTATATGCCCATGCAGTGCTGTTCTTTATGCTCAGGATAGAATAATGCTCTTGTGCAAGACTGGGGGTATTTAGCAGAGGCGCTTGGTGCCTGTTGCCAGCTATCACTCTTTCTTTTGGTTTCTCCTGCTTTGACAAAAAAAAAATCAATTGTGCTACCAGGCTGATCTCAAGTCTTGGAATAGAGCAAGTATCAGACATTTATAATTTAATTTTGCAATTTTGCGATGTGGAAAAGCTAAAGATGAGACCAACACATGACAGTAAATCTTGCTAGCTGGAAAAGAAAATGTGGCAGAGGTATCAAGCCTATCTCTAAGACTTAGGTCTTCACTACTCAAATTGATTAGGCAGCACTGTTAAGATCCATAAGCCTGTGTTTGTTGTTCTACCAGAAGAGTCCCAGCCACTCCTCAGTGAGATCCCTGAAGCAAAGGAGATCTAGCTATGAAGTTTGCCAGGTGGGGGAAACTGAAACCAAAGCTAATTTGAGTCAGAATTGCAGAATCATTTATGTTGATCCTAAGATCATCAAGTCTAACTGCCAAGTCCATCACTGAACCATGTACCTAAGTGCCACATCTATGTCTTTGAAGTACCTCCAGGGATATAACTTACCATCTCCCTGGGCAACCTGTTCCAGGGCTTGACAATCCTTCTGTGAAGAAATGTTTCCTAATATCCAATCTAAGCCTCCTCTGGCATAACTTGAGGCCATTTCCTACCTTGTCCTTAATTATTTTAGTAGAAGACAGAGGACAATCTCTTTCTTCTGGCTTTCATTGTGATGATTAGGACTGCTCCAGGCATTTCTTATCTTTCCAATCGCCTTTTATCTGGAAGAGGCTTCACAGAACATGCAGTATCTCAAGGAGAGCAATACTCAAGCAAATTGAATGTGTGACTTATTCCAAGCAGGAAATGGTCTTGATAAGCTTTTCTAGTTCTCTTTTGACAACTTCAGAAGCAATCTGCCAACCCAGGAGCCACCTTGTTACATGACCTAGGAGAAGATGTGCCAGCAAAGGTCTCTCTGGCCCATTGGCAGGAGGCTGGGCCGGAGCAACTAGACTCTACTGGTAAATTGTGTCCTGCAGCATTACATAATTGGTAAATGCTTATCTTCTGAGACTCATACCACAGTAAAAATGAAAAACTGAATGCGACATTTGGGTCTCAAACTATTACTGTAATTTTCTGTGGTTCTCTAGAATAGTATATAGCTGACATGGGGAATGGTGGGGTGTCTTTCCTTTGGGCTGGGGTTCCATCCCATCATCACCTGTAGGTGGAAGGAGCTACAGGGAACCCTAAGGTCTGTCTGATTGGATGGAGTATGACCTGCTTCCGTGGAGGTAACTCTGCACTGCATCAGGTACCCTCTGAAAAAAGCTCAAGGAGAAGTGCTTTGGTCTATTTTAATGTCTGCACTAATCGGTTTTGTCATTCCATGGCCATGAATTGTATGTTCACCTGGAACCAGAAATTGTAGGGCACTGACATAACTGTAACTGAAAAGGAAAACACCCAGGTCTCTCAAGGCAGTTTTTCAGGAAAGAAGCCAGGCATCTACCAAAAGTTTGCTAAAATGGAAGCAGAATATTAACTAAGCCTTGAAGGAAAGTTTGAGGAGATACTTCCCCAAATGTAGTTTTGAGTGAAGACCATGGAGGACAGCAAATCTCTCTCAAGATAGCTTCCTTGCAGAGGGGAAGGGGAGAGGAGAAGGGAGACTCACTTTCATTCAAAGCAAGCCCCACAGATTGGCAGCATCCAACAGCACCCAGCCCTTGGTCTGTCAGTGAACGAGCCCATGGACTCCATGGCTGAGGGGGTATTAAAGAGGGGTAACTGTCAAAGTATCTCTGGAAAACTTGGCAGTGCTCTAAGGACTTACTGTAGTTCTGAAGGGCAGTTGTGTTTTTTTCCATTTTGCGAGGATATCGAAGTGGCAGCCAGATTCTCCAGATCATTTGCAGAAATGGAAGAGCCAGAAATAATCTGAAAAAAAGCTGTCTCCTACCATGTGGCTGTAGATCTACAGTATGGGCTCCTGCATCACCATGGAAATCAAGAAATTTCTGACAGCTTAAATCTCACTGAGAAGGAAATAAAGTAGTGAAATGTCACAACATGGCAGGACAAAATCTGTCCTCCCTGGATTCCCATTGAGATAAACAGTTCCGGACCAGGGTCAGATAGGGTAATAGGAACTGTAGTGGGCTCCTGTTGGAGGGCCTCACTGGCAGAGAGAAATAATGTTTTGAGTGGTTACAGTGCATTGTAAATGTCTATCCTGCCCCTTGTGAAAACATGGTAGTTAAACATTAATGTGCTTCCTTTGCCAGTGGCACAGGTTCCAGGACAGGGACAAACACAGACAAATGACCACAAAAAAACTTGTGTTTCTCTGACCTTTTACAGATCCAGTGTTACATGCTAGTTTAGAGCTTTGTAGCTCATATTTACCTTACAGTGTTTCTGACTTAGTGATTTTAGGAAATTGTATTGCTGGTGGGGCGAAAGCCCTGTTAGCCATCACAGACTAAATTCTGCTGAGGGAAGGTGCTGCTGTGCCAGTGCCATCACTGCCTTCTTTCTCAGTCTTTCAGGTATTTGCTACTGCCATGTTATTTGGCTGGACACTGGCGCTTCTCTGACCCTTCTCTGAGCCGAGTTACTTCATTAAGATGGCAGAAAACTAACTCCACAAAATAAAACTGAATCCCTGATAGGTCTACAGTAGGGAACCGAAACCATTCACTGGAGGGTCAGATAGCCAGCCAGGAAGGAATTATATGTTGGGGAAGAGCAGTGATTGGGAAAACAAGGGACAGGTCTCCCTCCTTCGGAAACAAGGAGTGTTGGAGCAGGTAGGCTAAGGAGTGTTGGAGCAGGAAGGCTATCTTGTCTAACTGCACCCATACTGCTCATGGCTTGCGTACGGCTGCCAAACCCTGGCAGCACAGCCAGCCCCAGCCCCTGCTCCATCCTCTGCTGACACAGGGCAGTTGAGCCAGGACAGGCTGTAGGAACTGCTGCAAGATTGGTTTCACTGTGCCTCTGAGTTGGGTGAAGTTATGTGGTAATCTAGGAAAGCAGAGGTATGAAAATATGGCCAAGGGAAACAGAGAGGCAGGATTTCCCAGGCTTGTTACAGTAGTCCCACATCCTGCTTTGGTTACTGCATTCCCTCCCCTGTGCTGTTGGGATGAACTGATTTGCTCCAAAACATTCCTGGGAAGTGAAATGAACAACCAAAACAGCACATTTGTTACTGAAAGACTCTCAGCCTTGAGCTATACATGTGCAGCACAAAACAGGGTGTCATAATCTGGTATTGAACATGCCAGGCCAAACATAATGTGGATCAGTCAAGGACATGAGGTCCCAGCCCCACGTGGTCAGGAAGAATGTGACACGGGATTTGTGCTGCCCCTAGGCTGGCTGTAGGAGATGACACGTGATCCAGCATAAAGCTCAAGTGGCACAAACAGATGATGCTAAATCTCCTACAAAAAAACCCCCAACTCTGCCAGTACAACAGATTAGCTGTGAAAACTTGACTCAGCAACAAGAGTTTGGTGTAAGTCAGCACTTTACATTGTGTGGCTGCAGTGCTTTTGACCTAGGAGCCCTAATGCTGGATTTACTGCACGGTGAAATCATGGGCACAGGAAGAGCAAATGACCAAGTGAGGCCAAAGCACTCAGCACCTCAGGAACTGCAGCTGGTAAGACTAATTCTGCAGAAAACTAGAAGATCTGCTGGGTCTGGCAGTGTTCAGAGCTCCAAGCTCCATTGTAAGCACTCGTCAGACCAGATTAACAGCTTGCCAAGTGCAGTATGTACATGAAAAGCTCAAAAGAAGGAATAAAGATAAAGTATCTTTCTGCATTCTGATTGCATCTAATTTGGTGACTGACCATCTGTTTACTTTTTTTAGCCTCTTTTTAAGTCTGTGACATGTATGCTGGTTTTCCAAATCATTTCCAGTTATAAAATTCTTTCAGATAACAATCCCTTTTTACTTCTTTCACATTAGATATTTGTGTATAATGGGTATTGGTGAAATGATTCTTTTTACCATTCATAGTTCTTCAACAATTTTTTAAAAGTGTTCTGTAGTCCAAAATAAGAATGCTGTGCCAGTCGTCTCATGTAAGGAACTCCAGTGCCTATAGTATAGTATACACACTGACATCCAAAGTTGCTGTTCCACATACTTCTCTGCACAAAAGGTCCCTTACAGTAGCAGAGAACAGACCGAGCTCCTGGGGTAGTCTGCTTGAGGCCTGTTCTATAGGAAGGAACTTTATGAAAGAAGGACACCATGCGAGAAAGATATCAGTGTTGTCCTTAACAGATTTTTTAAAAATAACTGCAGGGTTTGCCCTGGGGTGTCAGACTTGCACAGTGACAGGAATTAATGAAAAAATTTAAATAAGCTAAACACTAAATCCACATGGAATGCCATGAGTTTGAATGTCTAAAATTCATCTCCTGAGGATTTCTGGACAAACAAATTCCAGTACTTTTTAACGGACAGTGAGAATACTTTGAAACCAGATCTGAAATGAATACATTTCTAAAGATTCCTCATCTCCTCTCACATCCTTTTACTTTCTGGTTCAGCTTTAGATAACATGCTGGAACTATCATTTCTATAGATCTTGTCACAGGCAGTATATCCTGCCTACTGGCATTCACTCATTATTGAGATGAAGGATCTCAAATATTTCCATTTCTTCTGTCAGAAAGTTAAGAATCTCTGCATAAAATTACCAGCAATGAAAATATGTTCTATGAAAGCAGGTCTTGGTTATGCAAGTTACCTGGAAGGAGGATAATGAAGATAATGGATATTTTGAATTACAAGTAGTTCAGAAAAAAATAAAAGGAAAAAATTATTTTGAGTTGCATCAAACCAGAAACCTTTCAGAAATGGTTGGTAAAATCAAAAGGTTGGAAAAAAACAATTTCAGGATAAACAAAATTTGTGATTTGACCTAAAATGCATCATTTTTTCTGCTTTGAGCATTTTCATTCATATTTAACTTAGCAGAAAGTAAATGTCAAGGAAATACCAAATCAGAAAGCTGAAAAGAAATTAATTTCATTTTGGGAAAGAGCAGACGTGAAACAAACAATTTTTTAAAAAAAGAATTTTATTTTCTTTCTGAATAGACGTGTAGCCCAGCATCAATTCGTGCATGTAAGTTGCTTTCCAAGTGGGAAGAAGAGAGAGCAGGACAGGATGCAAACAGTAATAAGGAAACAGGAGCTGCAGGCCCTGCTGCCCTGGTGAGCATCCTGAGAGGCCCCAGTCCTGGTTTGCTGGCAGAGAAAGTGAATCTGCCTGGGGCTCCAAGCCTGCACTGTGCACAGAAGGAGATGTCTTGAGCCAACAGAAGAAAATCAAAACCTCTTGTTCTGAAACGACTTTAATCTGATGAGGGAGAGACCTCCATGTGGATGTTAAAATAAACAGAAATTCTTACTGATAGCATTTAGATTTCCTGTATATATAGATTTAAGGAATAGCCACTAGAACACTGATTTTTTTGTGACCCTTGCCCTCCCTGTTTGTGAGTGGCAGCTGAGATGCAGCCCTGATTCAGGGCAAATTCCATAGCAACAGAGCCCCTCTCCCTCCCTCCCTCTGGGTCAGCCCTGGATGCACCAGTCTCTTGCCACTAAGAGCAGAAGGACTGAAGGTCTCAAGTCCATGCTCTGAGCAATTCTACTAGGAAAATGTGAGTATTGCCTTGGTATTGGCAGCCCAGGTGCAGCTCTGTTGCTCACCCTTCAATTTCACCCCAAATTTTCAAACTACTTTCTGTTTGATTTTCAATCCATGCTTCAGCTTGCTTCTCCTTTTTGATCTTCCTAAAAGTCCTATTTTCTGTGTTTGCAAAACCATTATCAAACAGCTATTTGCTGCTGCTACTATAGAGAAGGGAGAACACATTTCTGCCAAAAACATATGAGAGATTCTTACTCTTAAGGGCAGGACGTCTCAGCCCTAAAACCTTATCTGCACACGAACTGTACTGCATTGTAATGAGTGTACCATCTTGATGTGGAAGTGCAGATGGAAAGAACCATCTGCAGGGGCACCTTTATAGTGATCTGATGGAAGGTGCGACCATAAGGTGTGTGAAGTGTAAACGAACCTGTAAGGATAAAACCTCATCTTCAAGTTTCAGAGGAAACTTTCCAATGGGAGTATTTTGGCATTATGTCATGATCTGAAAGAGCACATTACTGCAATGTAGTGTTTGTTTGTTTTATGCGTATACTATGTACTTTGTGGATTAAAAAAAAAAGTATTTTGGCATAGGGCAAAGCAAAGACACAATAAGTATAAAACACAGCACAGAAATTCTGATGGCAATCACTCCCTGCAGTAGGAGGCTAGCATTCAGCTAAACTACTCTTCTGGTACAGCAGGTTCTGGCTAGTGAGACTCCATTGTTATTTACAAGCAACATATTTAAGTGATTAGGATATCTTCATTCCATTTTGTTCTGATTTGGCTGGTATCCTTGTACTTATTGCTCTCTGAGCACGCTTAAGGGACCAACCCCTTCATTTACATTTTCAGTTACACAAGAATTTTCTCATCAGGTCACTCTTCTGTGCATTGCCATGTGCCGAGTACTACATTTGGAAGCATTTGATGGTCTCGAGAGAGGCGATGCTTCACTTGTCTTGGGAAGCAGAAGACAAAAGTCCTCACAGGCAGGAAGAGCTGGGCTAGATGGAAAATGCATTAGCATAAGTAAGATAAAAATTTAAGGCACAGAAATTGTAATTGCAAAATACATCTGTGTGAATTCTGGCATTAAGGGAACTCTGAAACCACAAAGAAAATAACTGCCATTAGGCTGGGAATGACAGTAGAACAGGTTTAAACTAAACTACATTATGTGGTGTTTAGGATGCACCAAGAGCATGTGTAAACATTGGGGTGTAGCTGTACAGTACATCTGAGGATTACTAACAGTTTGCCACTGCCAGAAGGGGCAGCCCTGCCATTCTCCATTGGTCCTAGCTTTGCCCCTTCTCTTGAACCATGTCTGTCTCTCATATGAGAACTGGTGAGACAATTCTCACCAGGCAGAAACTGCTCACCTTTTATTTTTGGCAGGGCTATTTTTGGTGAGCCCAGCAATTTCACTTGGTGCTTCATTCCATCAGCTGAGCACCAGAGCCAGGCTTGGAACAGGTTGGGGGCTTTCACCCAGTGTGAGCTGTGCTGGCAGAGGACTGGTACCCCCTTGTTCCAGGGCTCCTATGGCGAGGAGCCCATAGGTTGGCAGAGCTCTGTCATTCATTTTGCAGCACCTGGGAGCTAAAGTACATTAAGTGTGCTCTATGGTTGTGTAACTCAAATGAGTCTGTTTCAGAGGTATAAAAGTCCATAATTTTTCTGAAGGATTCATAATGCTGCATTGTCTGTTTCTCTGTGTAGAGCTGCTGAGGTTAGAGGAAAAAACAATTTGTTTGGGGATGTAGAGTAGTAGTTGGTAGGAATACTCTAAACAGTGTTAGAATGCCTTTGGACTGAGGATTGCTCAAAGTTTGTCTTTTTTCTCCCTTCCCAGTTCCTGTGAATTTACAGCATAAATGTTTTCCATCATGTCAACAAACCAGCCTCAAATCCCAGGGTTTATCTCTTCCAAGAAAACTCAAAAAGATAAATAATGTGAAGACAGCTGAAAGTGTCATTCAGATGCAACCACATCAGTATGGGTTGCTGCTGGCATAGTGCATTTTTTCTGTGTTACTGTTGCGGGTTTTGAGTTGGTATCAGCCTGTTCCCAAAAACACTGCAATGCCAGTTGCATGTGCTGCTGTCCCAACTTGACACTCAATGCTGCTAAACTGCAGTAGAACTGAAGTGCTGAGGAGTGTGCATAGGAAGGGACTTTCTGGAGACTAAGCAAAGCTTTTAAAGAGAACAGCTTAAAACTGCAAATGCATATGGGAGGTCATGATTCTGTAGAAAAGCTTGAGACCTTTAGAACAGCAAAGGAGATTTAGCCACATATCTTTCATTCAATAGTATGAGGAAATCCCCACATCCAGCTTGGAAATTTTTGATATAAATTATTTCATTGCAGACGACAGTCTTCTTGAGCAGTACTAGCTCCAGCTCTGATTCTTTTAAATACCAAATTCATAGAAAATAATGATAGAAAACTAATACAGAAAAACTGTTACACACACTAATATGCTGAAGAATGAAATGCTTTCCATAGTGATTAAAAAAAAAAAGTTCTTGAATTCAAGCCAGCATTTAGGGGCTACAGCAATGTAGAAACCTTGGCAGGATAAGAAGCACTGAGAAGGTTATTGTTGTTATTAATTTTCTGATAAAGCGGGAACCAGTTCTGCTAGAGTTTATCCCAATAATTTAAAAAGGAGCTTTTTAAATACTTCTACTTAGTTCTTTTATTGTTCTCTTAAACTTTTGACTACTTCTGGTTTCATTTTTTTTTGTCAAAACCACAAAAATTTGTTAAGGAGGACTTGGTTAGTTCCATGTAAATTTTCTCTGCTTGCTTTCTGATCATTGTTTCTTTTAAATCTTACATGAGTTCAGAGCTTCAGTTCCCATTCTTTGACAATCCAAGCATGTGAGAACTGGAGTTCAATATAAAACTCAGAGTAAAAACTAAGGAGGTGTTTCTTCTTAAGTTATCTGTTCTATTTTTCAATCAGTGTTCCTTTTTCTTTTTCCTTTCCCATTAATGACTGCCAAATAGTTTGCAAAGAATGCTGCAGATGACCAGTGTTGTGTGCTCCAAACTGATATATTCTTCTGCCCTGGAAGCTCCCCAGTGTGAACAGCATTACCTATTTGTATAGAGTGCCTAAAGGGTTACCCTGTAACATGACATGAGGAAACAAATCTGTAGAATTCTTAGAGTAGGAAAAAGGAGCAGATTTGAAAAGAGATCCAATGAGAATTATTGCAGAATTATATAAAAAATTACTTTAGTTTAGCTAGTCATACAAGATCCATCACCTCCCTCAAAGAACAGACCTGTGATCTTCCCAATAACTTCTGAGAAAATTAGTAAGAACCAAGTTCCTTTTGAGAGAACAAGTAAGAAGGAAGTCCCTTTGTGGCTTTTGGTTTCTAAACATTTCTCACTGTCCAAGTCAAAAGGTTCTTTCATAAAATCCTTGTTCATCTTATCTTGACCCTGAGGTGGAACTAAACTCCCCAAACACCAAAGGCCTCAGACAGATCAGAATTCTTTCCAAAGGCAGTGACAGCTTAGCTTTCAGTTGGGTTATCAGGCTAAAGAGCCTCCCCCTGCACCAAACTGGTTGGTTCCGCTAAGAGGCTGGCAGTAGGATGGGGATGGATCAGGGGGAAACAATGTCCTTCCTGTGGAAGCCCAGATGGGTTTGAAGTATGACATCAAACCACAGTATAGAGTCAAAAACTGTGTTTCCAGGTGCTGATTTGCTACTTCAGAGCTTTGCTGATGGCCAGGATTCTAAAACATCAAACTCTCTTCTACTTTTTACCCCGGAGTAGCAGTTCTTAAGCTTTGAGGCATGGATTATTCTGTGGCAGAGCATAGAGAAGCACCAGGTTATTCACACACAGGTACAGGGCTTGTACATTAATATGGCTCTTTTGAAGTTAATTATCAGAATGTAACGAAAGAAATAAAAGTTGGGTGGAGTAATTTCTTGCAGTTAGTCCATAATCTGTGGACAAACAACTGGTCTGCAATGCCATAATTTGCTGTGACGTGGCTTGTGGCATGCAAATCATGGACAACTCTGGCTCTCTATTGAGTAATTACCATAACAATTTATGTTGGCTTACAAGTACTTACCCTCAGAAAGTCCTTGTTCCCTCCTTTGACTTTAGAAAGATTAAAAAGAGTAACTGGTATAGTAATTTAATTTCTTGATGACCATATTAATCCTGTAGATCCTGCTCAATCAAGACGCTGATATTGCTGCTGATTAAATACAATTTGGCAGACACACGCCTACACCAAATTTATTCCTGCACTTGACATGAACAAAGTGTAGCTAAGCTTAAACATAAGGAAATTCTAGTTAATCACAGCCCTGGAATGAAATGGAAGCTACGTACATAAATTAGTGTAATACAGAGCAATTCTCAGAAAAAATACCCTAAGATTTTATTATTATCTCCCTGTGAGACTGAAATTTGTAATTTGTACTATAATTCCATCAGCTGTCTTTTCTGCTTCTGTGCACAATCAGATATAACATCACTATGTCATTAAAGAAACAATTATTCTAACAACAGACTAATAAATGCCTTCTGTTAGATGCAGGATTTAGCCAACAAACATAAATAGACCTTTTACATCAATACCAGAGAAGATTAACAGTGAAATTTTCATGTCACCCACTCATTCATGAATTGCCACATTGTCACTGCAAGCCACAGGGTGGAGGAAACAAAAGGGAGACAACCAGCAAATGCAAAGTTATCATTCGTGGGAGTGAAGAAACTGTGACTATTTAAAGATGCTAGTCAAAAACTCTAAAATTAGCAAATGTTTGAATACCACATAAATTCCATATTTAAGATTGTAGGACTGAATATTTAATAAAAATTTGGTTGAACAAATTTTTTTTGGGGGGGGGATACGGTGCTTCCTACTTTTTTACAGTCTTCCTGTGTCCAATGCTTGGACAACTCATACAGCATTTGTGTGCCTCATATTTTCTCAGGCTTATAATTTTTAGGATATATTTTACAGGAGTATTTCCCATTCCTACATATGGATTGTAAGCAATTTAGTAGTGTCTGTAGAGAATCTACAGATGTTCTGTATGGGTAGGGTAGTACTGCTGTTACAATGAAACATGGGAACCTGAGGATCCTATAATAACAATTATCTTCTTTGTCCTCACACTCCCCAAATCAAAAACCAGATTATAGCAAGCAGCAGGGTTAATCTGATTTTTAACTGGTGTATAGTTAAAATTACACTGCAAAATTAAACAAAATTTCAAATGCCGATTTTTTAACAGAGCGTTTTTTCCTGCCATTATTTCATAGATATTGGTGTAGTTTTCTGTAGCAGTCATCATTATGGTAGTCAGCTATCAAGCCCAGGATATAAATGCAAGTTGTCAGCTAAAGCCTTGAAGCCAGTGTTGCAGTCACACACTGATTTTCACATATATTCATCAACTAGGTTGGGCTTAAGTTCTTCCTAGGAATATTTCACCAGTTAAGCTTGAATTCAATTGTGTTGTTTAAACTAAATTTTAAGGATATAGGTTTGCAAATTTAGGCTAAAAATATCCCATGAGTCAATCAAATGAGTTGACTGGCTCCCAGGAAAGTCATAGTGAGATGTGAGGGAAAAGTAGGAAAACATCTAGCCAAAAGCTAACATTCCTTTTCTTTTTTGCACGTGGGTACATACATACACACATACATGATTCCTGCCTGGCTGCCACTGTTTGAGTAGGTTGCAAAGATTCTAGGGACAGTGGGTGAGGAGCTACAGCCTTTCTTGTATTTGGACAATATTATGGGATACTGACTGTGCAATGTCATCAGCACAAGTTTTGACCAGGCACCAGGAAAGGACCCCTGAAGAGCACCTTTGTGGAATGTGGAACAGTAAAATCATTCTGTGATTACAAAGAAAGGAGCTGTTGCCCTGTACCAATTAGTCACTGTTTGCTGGCATGTCTGAGATGGTTTACTTTTTTTCCCCCTTCTTCTTACATCAGGCATTCAGTTTGAAGGGTGTGTAGGGAAGTGAACTTAGATTAGTCATATGCAAAGTTACAATATTCTACTTTTAATAGGATGTGAGGCAAAGTTTTCCAGAAATTGGATTCATCTACACAGGGATCACAGGGCACTCACCAACAAAAGAGGATGAAGTGGGCATTCAGGTTAGTCAGAACTCCCATTTAGGACTCATTGTAAAAGATAATAGTTTTGACATGGCTAGTGGAATAATAATTGGAAATCCTATGAACTATGTTTAGTGTTTCTTATCCACCAGTGTTGCCTTTAAGGTACACAACACTAAACTCATGGAAGAGAAATTGCGGTCTTTTCCCACATTTGCCCACCAACTTTAAGTTTTCTTGTGTCTTATTATAATTAAAATGCTATATGTGGAGACCTCCATCATCATCACAATTTTTGTTTTTCTCATTCCTGAAGTTTAAAGTAGAAAAGGAAAGCTTATGTTTAGTTTTTCCATTTAATTCTTAATAAAGAGATTTCTTTATTTGAAGCATCCCCATTTTCTGAGCTGCATTCCTTTAATTATAGTCTCCTAAACTGTCACGGTCATTTCTGTAAGATAGTATGCCATGGGTAACAAGGAAGAGAAATAGCAACTATAGATGTCCTTAAACATTCAAGTGTTACAAACATGTTTTCTGGTACTTTGATGCTTTATGTCACGCAGGTTTTGTGTCCAGTGAACAGAGATATCTTTATAGCCTGCACAGTCCATTTTGTCTTTCTGTATTTAAAGTAGTAAAAGGGACAGCACCTGTTTAGTATTAAATGTCTCAAGGGACTTCTGTGCCCCAACATATATCGAGGGCATCTTTTTGAAAAGAAAAAACCCCCTACACTTCCAGAATAGCCACCACTCCACCCAAACAACCATCACCACATCCAGCTTCCAAAAGAGATATCCATTATTTATGCCCATCCTACTACCAGTTTCTCGGGCATTCTTAAGGAACTGCAAAGTGAAATAACTAGGAGAGCTCAACAGCCAGCCAGCAGGCGGCCTCTGGCTGCAGGGGAAGAATACTGAGGAAATGCCCAGTGCTTCAGCTAAAATTAGGCCTTAGCTCTACATACAGCCCAAGCTACTGAATTAATTCTAGTGGTTAGTAGCATTTAAGATTAGGTTTATAAAATCTCTCTTCATGGACAAGGATTGATGCAAGGATACGTTCTGCAGATTATCTGCTTTAGACTGACAGCAGTAAGCTTCAATCACTTACCTGCACTGACACAGAGCCACCCATGGATATGGATCATTTACTTCCGTCACCTCTCGCCAGTACCACAGGTTTGCCAAATGACTCAGTGAAATAAGGGCACATTAAAAGAGATTAATATGGCTTGGTAACTCCTTCTCATGCTCCCCAGTAACCTATGGGAGGAGACAGTTTACCGCTGTCTACACAGAAGGGTAGGTGCACCTAAGTGTACTAGAATGCTTCATTTGGCATGCCTGATCTAGCTGGAAGAACACAGAATGCTTTTGCACCTTGACCTGAGTATTACCTGCTCTAAGGGCAACTCTTTCACATGCCAGTAGCAGCTTAACTCCTGGTAAAAGTCTCAGAATATAGTTTCTTCAGGTTTTACCACAGAAGATGAAATACCTCACCTCTAACACAGTTTTATTAAAACCAAACACAAAACCTGCTAGGTTGCCTCCATTTTCCAATAACGCGTGTGTCAGAGACTGAAATGGTTGATGATTTATGCATTCTAGGAGACTCTTGCAGGCTTTAGACTGTTGCATTATACCTCTGATGGGCAATTGAAGGTGTCAAGCCCTGAAAAGGCAGGACCTCTGATGGCCCATAAAAGCCCATCCCCCCCTCTGCCAATCTAAAAAAAAAAAAAGTGGGAACCAGGCCAGACACAGAAACTCTGTGCAGGGCCCAGGGAGAGTTTGGAGGCTCGAGGCCTGGCCCATGACACTGACCATGGATATAACAACTCATAACTTCTTGGAGTGTGGGGGCTTCTCTCCTTCACCCCCAGCAGATCAAGGCCACCACTTGAACTAACAGACATGGAAGCGGCAACTACCAAGTGTCATCGCTGGACCCCGTGGGCGGTGACTATATACTTTTTTTTCCACTGTTATCTTTTCTTTTTCCTTACTCTCCCTTACTCTTATCCTGTCTTTCTCCCCCATGTATTTTCTCCTCCCCCCAAAGGTTATCTCTATGCCACGTTGTTATATGACAACACCCAAAATGCTAGCATACCAGTTGATACCTGTTGATACAAAATTGTTAAAATAAACCTTACCAATATATGTTTTCAGACACCGATTATTCAATGTGTCGTTTCATTCTAATCCACCCCAAGGTAATTATTGATACACCCCCCTCCCCTTTTCCTGGGGTGGGTCGTAACAGTGTGTGTATTAGGACACACCAGTACTAGATTTGGCCAAACTGAAAAATCATAGAAGATAAATTCTGAAACAGCTGCAAAACAATGTTTCATTATAACAAAGCTGGAAATTCAAAATCGTATGTTCCATCTTTTTCTGTCAAACTGTACACTGTTTTAACACAAACTGAAAAGCTAATCCCTCTCTCAAACTCTAATTTTAATCTCAGACTTCTTCCTTCTCCCTTCTCCCCACACTGAGTAGAGGATATGAAAAAATTACAGTATGTACCTTTTTTTTAAAATTCTTCAATGTCAACAGGGAAACAAAATGCATGACTAAAATACTTTTTTCTGGGTAAAGTCTCTGAAGTTTAATTTATTGCCTTCAGGTTCATATGCATTCCATACAAGGTAAGGCATATTAAATCAGGACTGTAATCCCCTTAGTCCTCCTTTCTAGCTAATGGAAAAATAAGTCAGCAATGCAATGCTGAAGGGCTTCTCTTCCAGTGAGAAGCCTGAAGTTAAGTGGGTTCATTCTGATGTACCAGGACTCTCCTGCAACAGCTGTAGCTACACTCAACACAAGAGTTGTTTGCGCTTTTGCAAACAGTACTAGTCACACTAAGAAATGTTGGTAAGAGGGCCAACTAAAATACTTAGCATCAGGCATGAATTTACATTAGAGCTCTCAACAAGTCATCTCTCTCAACTATTACTCTGTAGAAGGGAAATATGTTTAGATACAATTTTCTAAACTATCAAGCCATTGCACGATCAGCAAGGTTCACGTAGATTGCTCTCCTACCAAGTCCTCCATCGCTCCCATAACCTCAAGATGCTTCCTGCATTCCTCTACTCTCCCCTAAGTTTCCAAGAACACTTCCCCCTCCCTTTTACTCTCACTTGTGTCACCATACTACTGATTTGGGGTTGCTTGGTTTGGAGCTGAATGCATCCTGATCCACCAGCACGGTAACAGCTAAGACTTCTTTCAGTCTAAGCACAAATCTGGATGTCTGTTGGAGGAGTTACTGGCTGCACAAGGTTTACTAGTTTTAAAATATCTTTTGGTAAGGTGGCAGCTTCTAAGAATTTTTAGATATACCAAGATTCCACAGTCTAGCTTGGTAATGAAATGAAACTTCCCTTTAGAGAAACCACCAGCTGTACTTAAGACATATTCCAAAATACCTTAATCCTAAACCTTTTTTAATGAGGTATTAACCTTTACACAGTGACCAAAACTAGTATTAGTCTTTCCAGGGTCAGAGATATTAACCTGCACAGAAGTAGGGTCAGGATACTATTTTCAGTTAAGCAATGCCACTCTGCCAGGCCCTTATTTAGACATACTTGTCCACAACAAAAATTGTTGTGTCTTCATTTACTTTGACCTGAGTTATTAGAGAGTAACTGCCAAAAAAAAATGTTACTTCTTGCAAACGACTAAACTGTATTTTTTTTATGTCTTACTCTTTGAGTGCTAGATGACATCAGACATCTTGATGATTAAAAAACCCAACACAAAACAGTACACAGTTTTAATAGCCAATATGCACATAGCACCTAAGTATGTAGCATACAGGAGCTGAGTCAAGCATAAACAGTTCATGGGCTCTTTTATTTTGTAAAACCAAAGCTTACAGATTCTTAACTCATAATCATTCAGAGAGACACCCATAAAAAGTGTATTAATAAAAACTGACTTCCAGGCCTCTAATTTTTTTCAAACATATGGTTCAACAAAAGATACCAAATGTTTACATTACAGTCTTGCCACCTTACACACATCATAAAAATTGAACACATCCAGTAACTTCAGACGTACCATTTAAAACATACCAGTAAGTGCTCCAGTTTTCTGTACCATACAACTTTATTTCAAATTCACATCTTTCTAGGCAATGTATCCAAAATATTTGACTCAAGCGTACGTTTAGACTGTAAATATCTTGTAACAGAGTCTTTCCCATCTCAAAAAACCCCATTAAATTTTAGCTCATGTTATAAAAAGTAACCCTGTGGAATGTGACAAGTCATAATTGTGAAATCAAAGTGCTTTAGTTCCATAGCGCAGACAGACACAAGTAGTTATCTAGTGATTCCTCAGTATATCTCAAACACCAAGAGATGTTTGCTCTGTTGCACCCCACCTTGCAAAGACCTTTGGACCATTGTGGTGAAATTTCATTAATTGACAGGTGAACAGTATCAGTGGACCAACAATTTCACTTTGATACATCAAGTAATGAGTTATAAATGAGGCATCTTTTTCCTATTTTTCAAGTTCCCTTAATAATTACCAAAGTTCTACTGTATTATGCAAGATTATGTTCCAGTTAAGTCTCCTCAAGTCCAAGGTGTGCTATATTCAAAACCCTCAAATTATTCCCCCAGAACCCAACATCTATCTAAAACTCATTATTTTTGTGCAATTCTTTGCTATTTCCATGTGAAGAGATAAACACTTCACCCAACAGCTTGTATGAAACAACTATAAACTCTCAAAGCAGAAAAGCTACTTTATAAGGTCTGGACATTGGTAGTTGCATGGAATATGTTCTCAATTGAGCTCACGTTGCAAGCATTCAGTCAGAAAACTTCCTTCCTAAAGAAGTCTAAAAAGTGATTTATCTTCCAGAGAGAAGGAAGTTTAAGACTTAGGCATTTAATTTTCTTTTCTGTTGCAACAGAATTAGCTCTATGCTATAATTTGTATGATTGGTCCCTCCCTCTATTTCAGACACCCCATTTTTATAGAGGTGTACAGCTTAAATGGGAAGGGCCAAGGGAAAATTTTTGGTCCCATCCCACAGATCCACAGATGTAAAGAAAAAGTGCTTTGCAAGACTGATTTTATCCCTCACATTTGTGGCAACCAACCCAAAAAGAAGGCACATGAAATCTATATCAATATAGCTTATAAGTTATAAACTAAAGTTGAACCTCTGTATAATTTCTAGTCTTTTTGCACAAAAGTAATGACCAGCACCTACCCAGAGATTTAATTTTTTTAAATGTAACTTTTCCCAGAAATAGCTAAAGTGTCGCTTGCATGCCTCTGCAAACACTGTCATTTATTAGCTTTGACACAAAGTGCAGAAACTGGTAATTTATCTGCATGGGAAGTCTAAAGCCAATGCATTGGCAGAACTTCCTTCCTCTGTTGCTACAAGAAATCTAAGCCACCAGCAAGAACCACAGACAGCTGTTACCTTGAAAGTGCACAACTCCCAGCAGCAGCTCCCCTGTGAGGTGTTCTCTAGCTTGTGGCATGCATTTAATCAGTGTCTCAAATTTGGATTTTAACGTGTCAAAGCCTATCTACTTTTGGTTAACTATTGGCCAGATGCACATGCATTCTAGGAAGCCAACTCGGATTGCGCTTTGACAAATGTTGCATTGAAACAGGCCAAACCTTAGCAACTGAACACAGATGAGCTGCTACCTTGAGCAGCATTCAGGATCCAGGGTCAGCTCAATACCTCAATTCTTAAGGAAAGTTGAATATGGATACAAATCTGCCTGCTAGATTTCACTGGAATTGCTATCTTTAAAGCAGAGAAACAACATTCCAGGTTTCCGAAAGGTTTAGCAGACGGATAGGCTCATCAATCAGATTAAGACTTACTACGTTGTTAAACAACAGTTCAAAGCCTTGGCTATCACTTCTCTAGACATACAGGCTTAAAAGAACTCAAAAACCATTGCCATCACTTAACTAGATTATGATATGCAGTTATACTGCTTCACTCAGAATGATAAACAAGGATAGAGTTTCAGAATTCTAGTTTTTCACTCCATGTGTGAATTCACACACCTTCCTTTTCTTTCCCCCTCTTTTTTATTTTTCTCTCCATTTCTGCACAAAGTCAGTTGAAGGAACTGGCACACAAGTTGCTAGTGAATGCAGACCTGTACAGGACCATATTAGAGTTTCATGAAGATTTCATGCAATGGTGTCTTGCTCTTTTATTCTAAAAGAGAACAACTTTCACAGGTAACACATACAACACAATTTTCTGATTTTAAATGTAGTGAGTTACACAAAGAATATTAAGAGGAATTGACCAGACTTAATAACTGGAACTGCGCTAGGTCTGGCACTTGAGAATTCACAGTGATTAAAATAAAATTGCTTTGCCTAAGACAAAACATAAGATACCAAATATATAAAAACTCTTTGCTTCTATTATCTTGAATTAGTATTCCAACAGCAATAAGCAAGCTCAGTAGTACCTCAGACAACAGAGACTTCTGCACATGGTTAACTTTATTCATTGTTTGCAGTGCAATTTTTTTTTAAAATATATTCATGATGTCAAATCAGGCAATTTTCAATGCATAAAGTCAACAGGTTCAAGTCTTTGATGGCTCAAAGCTTGGGTTCTGACAGGAAACCACTCTCTACCATCTCATTTTGGGTACCCAACTGCACACTGTGCCAGGTGGTATTGCTGTTAAATAGAAACTTAAGGTATACTTGCATATTACTGAGGTGTTCTGACACAGCAAGTTGTTTGCCAGTAGTTTATAGTACCAGGTGATAATACAAGAGTAAAGCATTTGCCCTTTTCTTTCCCCCTCGACTCGCTAATCCTAGTAGATCCACTAACACCGGTTTATGATACTGAAGCCTGCTTTTAGAGAGAAAGGAGCACAGCTTTTAAACACCCCAGCGTTACTAAGCCCATCTGCTGGCTCTTATTTCAGCACCGAGGACCCGGCCAAAGCAGCTGCTCTTGGGAGCTGTGAGCTCCCAGAGCCCTGCTGACCCACTGGGCTCACTGACACCACTGAACTGAGAGTTAAAGCAAGATACTCAGAACCCATTTGGCTGGAATCCACGAGTGTAGATGAGCACCCACTAGGACCTGCCTCACCTTCTGTGCTACACCTTAGGGCACTTTGGTCCATGCACCCACCTCCCAGACCTCCTGCTCCACAGCCTTATCCAAAAACATTGGACTTTGGCCTGAGCTTGAACGATGTTTTGAGGGATTTCTCCTCATGCTCTTCTTCCTCGGTGTCACCACGAAAGGAGGGCGTGTTGTGGATGATCTGAGTCCTGAAGCGGATCTTATTAAGCCGAGGCTTCATTCGTCCACTGCCGGAGGCTTTCCTGGTCATCTCCTTGCCCTTGCCCGGCACTGCTGCCCCGTCGGTGCCCTCAGCTTCCTCCCCAGTGCTGTGATGGTGGTGGGAGAGCCGGTAGCTCATGAGGTTGGACGGCAACACCTTGGACAGCCTCCAGCGCCCGCTCCCATTGCCAGCATTCCCTTCCTCCTCCTCCTCCTCCTCCAGGGCCCCCACGAGGCTCCGCATGTCCCCCGAGGTGCTGTGGTGCAGGTACTGCGCAGCCTTGCGCCCGCTGTAGTCGCGGATGTCCACGTCGGCGTCGTAGGCACCCACGAGCAGCTTCACCACCTCGGCGTGGCCGTGCATGGCGGCGATGTGCAGCGCCGTGTGCCCGCCGCTCGTCCGGGCGTTGATGTCCACGGGCAGCCGTGCGCTGGGCGAAGTTGACCAGCGTGCCAGCAGCTCCTGCCGCCCGTGCTTGGCGGCCCAGTGCAGCACCGTGAAGCCGGTGATGAAGTCCCGCTTGCAGAGCAGCGCCGGCTCGCAGCTCAGCAGCCCCTCCAGGCTCTCCCACCGCCCGTCCGAGGCCGACAGCATCCAGGCGTGCTCCAGGGGGTCCAGGGCCACGGCGCCGGTGGTGCTCCCCTCGTCCTCGGCGGAGGACGCCACCGAGGCGCTGTCCGAGTCGCGGCCGCGGCCCCCGCCGGGGAGGGCGCCGCGCTTCAGCTGGGAGCCGCCCCGCGCCGCCTCCCGCAGGCTCCGGCGGCCGCCGCTCTGCGCCACCGCCCCGGGGCACCCTCGGCCGCCGCCGCCGCCTCCTCTGCTGGTGGGGGGGCTGCCCTGGGCCCTCCGCTAACCGCGCTCTCCTCGCCACCGCCTCCACTGCGTCCGGGCCGCGGCCCCCGGCGGGAGCCCCTCCGCTGGCCCCCGGCCGCGCCGTGCTCGCCGGGGCGGCTCTCCTCGCGCCCCGCGGGCTGCGGGCGGCTGCCGGCATCCTCGCCCGCTGCCGGCGGCGGCGGCGCCTCCTCAGCGCCCGCCCGCGGCGAGGGCGGCTGGCTCGACCGCTCCGCGCTGGTTTCTCACCGCCGCCGGCGGCTCCTGCCTCCCGGGGTCGCGGGGGCGGCGGTGGGGGCTCCGGGGCGCAGTACCGGCGGCGGAGGTGCACGTACTTGACTCCGGTGCCGGGCTCTTGGCGCACAGTGGCCACGGGCGTTGACCAGCCTTCCTTGAAACGGTGCCGGGCGGCGGCGCGGCGGCGGGCTCCGCGGGGCTCAGCCAGTCCCGGAAATGCTCCAGCAGCTCCGCGTTGCGCGCCCGCCCGCCCGCGCCGCCAGGAACCGCACCACTGATCCTGCTTGCAGCTCCGCCGGCTCCGCCATCGCCGCCGCTACCCCATCGCGCCGCCGCCGCTCCTCCTGCTGCTGCCGATGCCGGTGGTGGCGCCGGGCGCGGCAGAGCCGTCGCTGCCCTCGCCCCTCCTCCCGGCGGCTGCCATGCCCGGCAATCACTGCCGCGGCAGCGGCACCGCGCCGCCCTCCGGCCGGGAGGCACCGCCACTAATACCCGCCTCGACGGCGGAGCCGGGCCGCATCCCCGCCCCGCGCTCCTCCCCGCCGCGTGGCTTTCGCCCCTCGGCGGCCGCTCTGGACGAATTTTTCCCTTCATACCTGCTTTCCTCACTTCTTCCCTGCCTCGCCTGGTGAGGCTATGGCTGCTTCCGATGCCGGTCGGCACCCGGTAAGTCCCCTCCGCGGTGTGGGGAGCGGATGGTGAGCAGCCCCATGAGCTGGGGGTCACCCCGGCGCGGCTGAGGGCACGGATGGGCCCGGCAGCGCCAGCACCGGGAGGGGAAGGAGAGCGGCGGTAACTCTGTGCCAAGAGGTGGAAGTGCTGCCCGGACTGAGCTGCCCCGCGTCCGTGCCGGGCGCTGGTGAGGGATGCGTCGGGGCGGGGATCGGGAGTGCGCGGGAAATGCATCCCCCCTCCGCATGCCGTGTAGTTTCTGGAGCTGCCAGGCTTTTAGAACACTTGTTGTTGAAGGAACTTGTTGACAGATGTCACCCTTCTTAGCGCTCCTGTGGCGCATCGCATATTTCAGGTAATAAGTTGAACCTTGGCTGTTGAAGAATTGTTTCTGCGTCATGGCAGAGCTGTCAGCTTTATGCTCTGAGGACGTCGAACCCATCCACGCGTCAGTGGTGGAGCGTTAATTCCCTAATGCCCACACCTGTTCATGGTAGTGGAAAACTCAGGGCGCTGAAACAGTCCCATTTGGGGTGCCCGTGGGCGCGTCAGTGTGGTGATGTCCACCCTCGGGGCTGATGCCCAGGCATCTTTTCCCAGGGCTTCCGTGCAGCCTGCGTAGCCACCTGGGGCTGACGAGACTCTCTCCTCCTACCTCGGCACACGCTGGTTATTTTTTTCTTCAGGTTTAGAAGGGCAAATTTCAGTCATCCCTACCAGCTCAGTGGAAAGCTAGCTTTTTGCCCGGACTGCCAGTCTGGTTCTGCAGAGGCTTATGCAGAGAGATGCTTGTAGTCTTGAGACCCAGCTTTTGCTGTGGAATGGCCCCGTGTTGTGCAGTTTTAGTCAGAAAGATGTGGCAAATTTAAAAGATAACTAATTTTTTTTAATTTCTTCTGCAAGAAAGAATAGTTTTTAAATGTTATGCTGTCTCAGGCAATGATTTTTCTTTGCATGCTGTTTTTAATGGGCAAGATGACTTTATATATACCAAAATACTTGATTAAATCACAGAATTGTAGAATGGTTTGGGTTGGAAGGGACTTCAAAGATCATCTAGTTCCAGCGCCTGTGCTGTGGGTAGGGACACCTTCCACTACGTCAGGTTGCTCAGAGCCACATCCAATGTAATGAATCTGCAGAAATCCAGATGCATTAGCTATGCTACTAATCTTTTAAAAAGGGAGTGAGGGAAGGAGCGAGATGTATTTAGAC
This sequence comes from Manacus vitellinus, assembly GCF_001715985.3. Taxonomy (NCBI): domain Eukaryota; kingdom Metazoa; phylum Chordata; class Aves; order Passeriformes; family Pipridae; genus Manacus; species Manacus vitellinus. The sequence goes on from NW_021940813.1 coordinate 23,500,401, forward strand.
CATCTCAGGCTATCTATATTACGTGCTATTTTGTTGAGAGTGTCAATTCTGAGGAAGCAGTGAGAAACAGGAAGTATTTATGGGAATATTGCAGTTTTGCTAGCATCCAGATGATAAGGTTTGAGTTATTCACTGAATGAAGTTGAATGAGATGCTGTCTTCAAACATAATTAAGCTGCTCCATGCAACAAATACTAATTTGAAGAGACTAGCTGGTAAGGTAACTTAGTTGCTTTCAGTATGATCTGCAGTTCATAATTTAGGGTAGATTTCTTACTATAGCGTAGCTTTAGATTAGATATGAGGAAGAAATACTTTACTGTGATGGTGGTGAGGCACTGGAATAGGTTGCCCAGAGAAGCTGTGGATGCTCCATCCCTCGAAGTGTTCCAGGCCAAGTTGGAGCATCCAGGGACTTGGAGCAACCTGTTCTAGTGGAAGATGTCCTGGAATACTCTTTAAGGTCCCTTCCAACCAAAACCATTCAATGATTTTATGATTTTTGAATTACCACCATTTTTCTAATCTAGCAATACACTAGTAACTTGTTTTTCAACTACACGATGTATTATTTCTTTTGGAAGTAGTAGAAATGCAGGTATGTGGTCAGTTTGTGGATTTAATTTCTCTGTGTATTCATTAGATGGTAGCAGATGAAGCTGTATGAGGTGCTGAGGTTAGAGACAAACACATGATGCCCCTGGAAAATTTCAGAAGGAAAAATGTAGGCTACCGCTTTTCTATTAAGAGATTACTGTCGTGTGGAACAGATTTACACAGTGACTCTTCTGTAAGGAAGGTGGAGGTGTTGTCCTGAATGAGGGCTCACTTCCTTGTGTGCAGAGCCAATTTACACACCAAGACAGGTACTTCTATTTCTTTATTCTAGTTTATGTGAAGTAGGGAGCTAGGTGATAATGCAAAAGTGCTAGGCCCCAATCATCAAGACCCTGCACCATTTACACATTTTAGGAAACAAAGAAATTACTGTTCATTGGCTACACGGTTTTCTTAATTAGTGATCTACCTTCTATCATTAAATTATTCTCTCGCTTCTCATGCTAATTAGTCCACAGTCCTTCTCTTCTTTTGAATTGGTGGGTTTCTTGAGTCAGTGGGATGTGAGTTGGTGGTCACAATTTCCCCCAGCCAGAATTACCTTTTGCCTGGTTAGAACTGTTTTCAGCACAGTTGCTGAGTTGGCTTTGTTAGTTTCTTCCTGATATTGGGAATTCTGCCAAATGTCCTTGTGGCCTGTAAATTCTGCATTCTTTGTGTCCACTATCAGCAATATATCCTTCTCCCCTCACACTAGGTCTGAGATCATTCACATGTGTCAAGCCCTAAATCTTAGCAAGGTGATTCTACCAACTTATCTTTGTAACATCTGGACTCCAGAAGGAAATAAAGTTCTTTCTGCTAGGGTCTTTTCTTGGAGAGTGACAAATGGCTATGCAGGGGTTTTGAGAGTAGGCTAGCATGGTTTGGATTTAGGCTAGTGACAGAAAAATGAAAGGCCTCCCTTCTACAGTCATGCTAAGCCTCTTACACTGGCTTTTCGGTGTGGAGGCTGAATGGTTGGTGTTAGAACTGTCTTTTATTGGTGGCAATAGAGCTGTGTAACTAGAGTTCTTAGATGTGCTCCCACTGTCTCAGATACACTTGTCTTTAAAGGGACAGGACACTGACAGTTTTCAGTGTTTCTCATCACTTTTTAATAGTAATTTCCTTCTACTAGAATACCTTGAGAAATTTCACTTTCAGACATGCTTTGAATGTACATTTATTTTTTTTTATAGCCCAAAGATGTTATATTTTCCCTTTAAATTCTTCACTTTGTGTGCACATTCTCCTTTCTGTTAGTCTAAAATGGGATTACCATATTATAATAGTCTAAAATGAGAGTTGGTGCAGTTGGTGCAGTGCAGTCTGTAGTCCCACACAAGGGAATCCTGTGCAAATGAAGGAAGAGGATGAGTATTTACTGTGAGTAATGTCCATATCCTTTAAGCTACAGGAATTCTGAGGCTTGCTATGCATACCTGTTAAAAAAGGTAGCACTTTTATGGGCTTTTAAGTGTTAAATTAAAAAATTTCCTGCTGTTCACCATGTGCGTGTTTCCAGGAAGCAGTAATGGTTTCCCATTCCATGTGGGTCAAAAATATAAAAGAAAAAATAGCATGGACCTGTTACCATTTACACTTTTGATATGGAAAGTTTGTTTGAAAATACAGTTAGTTTGTATGAACCAAGATATTTCCTTTTAGTCTTATGTGTTTTTAGTATGCTCAGTGCCTTGATGTCCTTAATTTCTAGGAGCAAACCAATTGGGATCTATTTTCTCTATGGTTTGCAGTTTACATTTTCAGTTGGACTTGTCTGCTTTATTTCATTCATGTAAATTTCAGTTTTCTCAAATCATGGAATAAAGTTGATTTGACAGAATTTTTTTTTTTTCAGACTTTGGCTTTTCTTCATTGCATGTAAATCACAAGGAATGAGTTCCAGCTTATTGGTAGAGTTAATTTGTTGCAATTGCTAATTGCTTTGCAAATTGCTTCATTAACGTATTTTTAAATTACTTTTATGTAGCAAAATGATGACTATCGAACTTTATCCTTGTCTGCCCACGTGGGGTTTGATAGTTTACCTGACCAGCTGATTAAGAAATCCATCAAGCAGGGCTTCTCTTTCAACGTTCTTTGCATTGGTGAGTAGTGTCTGGGTGCTTTAAGGCTTTAGTAATATACCTGTCCTTAGGAAGTGACTGAAATTTAAATCCACTTGTGGTGTTAAATAGTTTCTTTAATGTTAAGCATGAACATAGTTCTGTCCCTTTCCCCAGCTTTGCTTATTTATATCCATTCTTTGGTTTTATATTTAGCATTTTTGTAAACAATGTGAAGACCAAAAATGTTGAAAATGGGTGCCACGAGTTTGTTGGTTTATCAGCAGTTTTTTGGATTCTTCTGAGTAAACTGGACTACACTTGTAACGAAGAGCTTCAGATTAAAAAAATCCTAAAACTCCAAGGTGGTGTTACTGAAATGTTTCTATACTTATAAAATATTTGCTCTAGTATTTTACCCTTATTCATAAAAACCCTTTGTTGAACCTTGTTTTTTCACAGCTAGCTATGTAGCTTCTTAAAACCTGTAGGAAATTAGGTCACACTTTTGAAGAAACCAAAGTGTCAAGAGACTGTTCTGCTTATTACTCGTTAACTGGTAACTTACCCTAATATGTAGGATGAAAAAAAATAAGTAAAAGATATTTAGTGCTCATTAAAGGAATGCAGGAATGCATTTTGCTTGGAGAAATCAGTTGAGAGGTTTTTGTGTAAATTTGTTGAGTTCCTGTGATAGCACTTTCTGTGCTTACTGTGTATTTATCTGATGTGCAAAATGTCTGCCCCAACCCTTCTGTTGAACTTTAGGAGAAACTGGAATTGGGAAATCAGCCTTGATAAACAGTTTGTTTAACAGCAATTTTGAGGACCCTCCATCAACACATTTTCTGCCAAGTGTACAACTTAGAACCCAGACTTATGAACTTCAAGAGAGTGATGTTCTTTTGAAGCTGACCATTGTAAATACAGTGGGATTTGGTGACCAGATGAACAAAAGAGATAGGTAAGTGCCTTTGTGTCCCTGTTTTATGAAGAAGTTTTACTCTTAACTGCAAGTTGATTTATCTTTGGGCTTTGGCTTACATACGTTCTAAATATATCGTTAACTGTTTTCACTGTGTACCAAAGTAAACACGTTTTTGTTTTCATGTAGGAGATTCCTTTATAAATCAGATGAAATCTGCCCCTTTATTTGTGATGTATTCTTTTATAAATGTTTGTACATACAACATGCAGTAGTTTCTTTTGGAGTGGAGGAAAGCAGGGAGGTCAAAGAAAGACTTTTTAAACAGCCAAGCAGTACTGTAGATTAGATCTATAGGGTTTTTAACAATTTGATTGGAACGTGTTGAAGACCTTAAACTGGAAGTAGCATCATGTGGATTACTGAAGGCCTTTGTTCTTTATGTTGGATGGCTTAGTTGGCAATGTAGAGGTAGTGCACTAGTGTCTTTCAGAACTTTTTTTGAGTCTCTGCTTTTATGAGTTGAAGATTTTACAGTACTGAGCTGTCTCAGCAGATGTTGTTTCCTTCACCCTAATTGTACAGAATTTATGGTATTTGAGTGCCTAAATGGTGGCAATAATAAATAAAGGTCAGAAAGTGACGTTAAGATTGTCATGAGAACTATGGCTTATGATATGACTGGATAATAGCTACCACTAGTGACTTGGATGAATGAGATGCAGATACATGTTAGTATAGCTATTAGAGGTTTTGATGTACGGTATAGGAGCTGCCTTTTCACTGTTCTTTTAGTTTTGTGTGTAACAGCTGATTTTGAATTTTGATAGCATTGATCTGGTTTATAAACTTCGTGTAGCAGCAGAAATGTAAGGGTGCTCTCCTTCTACATCTAGCAACAGTTTCTTTTTGAAAGCAGATTATAGTCTGGTTTTTAGTAGGATAAAGTATACTTAGACTGTACTTGCTCAGATTTACATTATTCTTTTACATTTCTCATTTTCAGTTTTTGTCTATTGTTTAAGAGCTCTGTCACGTACAGTACTTTAGAAGATAAAGTTCATCCTATTTCTTGATACTGTTGCATATTTTTTCTTTTCTTGTATTGTGCCTAGAGGTTTTTGTGTCTTCCTTGTATCTAAGAGTTCTGCATTTGCACAGCTTGATGGCAAAAATTTAAAAACATTACTTGAGAAGATCAGTTGTAATCATAATTAACGTTGTGTACCTTTTTTCACTAACAGTAGCTAGGAAATGTTTTATCTGTACTAGATACACAATTTTTTTTTAGTAACTTTTCAGAAATTAAGATTAGTCTGTGCATTTAATTTTCTGCTCTGCTTGAGCAGCCTTTTGACACATAAAGCAAAAATCCATGAAACAATGCAAAAGGATTTCCCCTCTTAGTTTGGTTCTGTTTAGGAGTAGCTAATCTTTGGTTTTTAAATTTTATTTCCTACAGCTATCAGCCAGTAGTGGATTATATAGATGCACAATTTGAAGCCTATCTCCAGGAAGAACTGAAAATTATACGTTCTTTATTTAGCTACCATGATACTCGCATCCATGTCTGCCTCTATTTCATCTCACCTACAGGCCGTTCCCTAAAAACCCTAGATTTGTTAACCATGAGAAGCCTAGACAGTAAGGTAAGACTTTGAAACAGAGTTCCAAGAGTTTGTCTTAATTTCTGAAGCATCTTGGAGCTTTCAGGTCCACTACTCCCTTTCAGTTCTATATCTGAGTGTTTGGTTTTGCAGTGTTTTTTTGGGTGCTGGTGTACCTTAAGTTCAGAATAAATTGTCTCCACAAGTAGGTTGCAGTTCGTCACTTGTTTATTTATAAGTCAAAAGGAGAGAGACATCCAGCAAGAACATTAAAAAAAGTACGAGGTTTAAAAAAATAGTAAAAAAAGTAGAACCACACCAGCATTAAAACTGTAAACATCATATGGAGATTGGATAGGGTACCTTCCATGAGTGCTGTGGTATTTCTAATAAAGGTTGTTTCTAGTTCTCGGGCTGCTGGAAAGTTGCCATATAAAAGGCTTTGCAGTGCTATGAAGATCTTTGCTATAGATAACTGAAGAGGCATCTGCCACAAACAGAACACCCTACCAATGTGGTTTTTTCGAAGATAGGCTGCAGTAGTGTTTTAACATGTTTATTTGTTTAGAAAGCTTTAAAATAGAAGTTTCCAGTGTAATTACTTGCGCTTTCTAGATCCTTAACTTTCTTCCTGTAATAGGGCTGTGCGAACTAGAAGAAGCTAAATGTTTAACCTATTTTAAGAAACCTTACATCATTTGGATTCAATTTGTTGAAATGTTGAGACATTTGAAAACTTAAATGTGTCTTCTGTGCCTTTAGTCCTTTCCTTTGTGCTTTAATAGAACCCGTCCTTGCTAAGTATTCTTCCTGCATTTTCTTGTTCTTGAGATATTTCTCCAAGATAACAAGGATTAAATCAGCTGTCTAGTCCACATTTGTGATGATGAGCATGTTTGGGATTTTTTTAAATTTTGTTTGTGGATGTATTTTGCATTTTGAACTTTCTCAATAGCACAGAGCAAGTGGAGGGAAGGTATGGTGGTACAAAGGTAGGGAAGAGTGGGATCACTTCTGTGTGCTATGTTGTTGGTTTATGCCAGATTTAAATGTTTATGAAACTACTGTAGAAAATAGGACAATCTCAAGGACCATGTTCTACACTGAGTTTTGAAGTTGGAGTTTGTGTTTAACCACAAAAATACTTGTTTTCTAGGTTGTATCCTCTCCCTTTAAAACAGTGTTTCTTTCAAAAGAAAAGACTGTAGATCCATGAGTCTCAGCATCCTGAGTAAATATTTCCATCAGAATAAACTAAAAGTAATTCTTCTTTGGGGAATTTTGGCTTCTAGCCACCTACTGTAACTATTTTTAGTTCTGCTTTGGCACAAAGAGAACATGAACCACATGGAAGTTCATTATTTTATCCCTTTGTAATGGATTCTTCTTTCTGATCTTACTACTGAAATACACACAGAAAAAGTATATTCTTTAACTGCATATAAAGGATATACTTTAACTGTAGCTTGGATTCCATCTTGTTGAGGAACATAGTTGTGGTGCTTTTAGTACTGCATTCTCTTATGCCAGTTAGGAATTTGGGATTGCCTAGAATGTGGAAATCCCTTGGTGCATTTTCTGAGTACAGGATTCCCTAAAGAGAAGATGGTACAGCCACATCAAAAGCTGCCTTCAGTTTCTTCCTAAAGCCACCACAGTGTACACTGTGTGCTTTTGTTACGGTCTGCCTGGTACAAAACAAGACCAGATTCCACAGCTCAGAGGTAGAGAGAGCTCTTGGAATAGGATAAGGTCATTGTGTACTCTCTAATCGTGGGAGCAAAAAACCAGAATATCTGTGGTCAGTTAATTTTTTTCCAATTATAAATTGGATGACTGGCTAAGAATTTGGGCTGTAGCTTTTAGACATTGAAAAATCCTGTAGTTTTGCTTAGGATGCAATCACTACAGACCAACCAGGTTTCCTTCACAGATTAAGGGAATCTTTTTCTGTTGCCTTTTGTGCTGGGAATAGTGATTATTCAACTAAGAGATCTGCAGTTTTAATTAATTCTAATGGAATTGTGTACAGGTTACATTCAAGTCAGGAAATTACATGAGTGTACTTTGTGGCATTTGAGTTTGTTTTTTTTCCTTCTGAAAGAATCTTTGGAAACTTTTATGTTGATTCATAGAGGTACTCTTAAATCAGCTTGCTCTTGCAACCAGTAATGATTTCAAAAATATTTTTTTTCCCTTTGTTGCTTATCTAAAACATAAATTGTATGTGTTTAAATTTTAATGCAATGGCTGTGATGTAACATCAATGTTGACAACTGTAATCACAGTTTCTGAGGATTTTGCTTTTCTTGGGTTACTGATCTCAGTAGTCTTTCTCAGCTATTTATTTTCTAAGTAATTCTCTCCTAATTAACAAGTACTTGAAAAACTTTGCTGTTGAAAATACAGAATATAGGTTAATTTGATTCTCAGGACTCTGTTCCATCCATTTTTAGAGCTGTATTATAGGAAACCTAAATTGATGTCCCTCAGCTAATTTGATGCAAGCTGTGAATTACTCCTAACTGCGCTCACTTATTAAAAAAAGATATTCCAACATTTTATTTGATTTTAGATATTTTACCCAGTAGGTGCTTAGGTTGCATAGGTTACACAGTTAAGGACTGTCATCATGCAGTCTTAGAAGTCATACTTCGGAATTGGCTTGCTCCCTTTTCATTTGGACATTTTGCTTAGGACAGAAGTCTTATTTGAAAAATAGCCATTTTGAATCTGTTCTTGAGTTTCCATGCTTAGGCATTTTCATTCAGACAGAGTAATCAAAAGAATAGAAAACGTGTGGGTTTTTATTTTTTTTCTCTCCTTCCATTTTGCATCTGTGATCAAAGAACTCTGTAAAAACTCTCATCTTCTGAAATCTGGGAGAATTACTGGTATTGTTCTTCCAAAATATTTGGATATTAGCATTCATTATTTGTATCTAGTCCTGAAAAATGTATGTTTTGGGAGCAGTGTCAGGATTTAAAAAAAAAAGTACCATCTGCTACTGTCCTAAGTTACTGCCATAGGTATTTTAGGAAATAGAGCAGATTAGTAGAACTGAATTTCAAGTTCTGAATAATTAGTGTAAAGTCTGGTGAGCAAGATTCTTCAGTCTTTGTCATTCCTCTGCTCACATCAGATACTTGGGAAGTCTTTGCTGTAGTGGTGAGGTGAAGAAGATGATGTTTTAGCTGAAAGGAACCCAAGGAAGAGGCTCAGGGGTAGGCAGGGTTTGATAGCCTACCTTTTCTTTGTGAAGATAAACTCTCAGCTTTCAATTAACACCTTAACCATATCCCCTGGTGCTATAAACTAGAACAATCTGGTTTTTTTAGTAGAAATATAAATAATGACATTTAGTTAATGAGTAGGCATTACTGTTCTTTTGAGTACTTCACTGTATGAGACTTTCTTCCTTGTTCTTTTCTCATATTCAATTAATTTTAAGGAAGACTATTCAGTAATCTGTTGCTATTTTGTTAAATTATGCCCATGAACATATTTTTAATGGTTTGTGAAGCTTTGATGTCAAGTGATGGAAAAGTTTGGGCTGGGGGAGAAATTAAAGAGCTTATCAGAAAACAATTTAAGTTACAAAAGTTGCCGCCTTAAAATTGAAGTCTCACACATTTCGTATAATTTATATCATTACTAGGTGAACATTATACCAGTTATAGGCAAAGCAGACAGCATTTCTAAAACTGAGCTTCAGGAGTTCAAGAGCAAAATAATGAGTGAATTAGTTAGTAATGGCATCCAGATATACCAGTTTCCAACTGATGATGAAACTGTTTCTGAAATTAATAGCATCACGAATGTAAGTAAATGACAAAACCATTTATTTTTCAGTACTAAAGCATCACTCTCTAATGTTGATTAACGGAATTTCTTTCACTGTTATCTTGAAGTTTATAAGTTTGTATGTCATGAGTTTGTTTTTCTCACCTTAAAAAGCTCATATGTTTTGGCTTTTTCCTTCCCTACTTGCAAATCTCCCTGCCCCTCTGCAGTTGATATCACTTGGTTTTTCTTTTCTGGCTCAGCAACGGAAAAGAGGTTCTCATGCATAAATATTTTTTCTAATATATAATTACTGTTATGGACAGACAGATTGACTTTGCTCTTTTCCTCAGCAAATACAGCTTTACATCTGTTAGAGAAGATATTTAGGTGCCTTGTGTCTACAATTTTCTCTGGTCTTTATCACAGCAAGTCTTCTATCTGTTTTTTTTTCCTTTATTTCCTTTAGTACTTTCATTTGAAATTAGGACAAATTTTCTCTGGGAATGAAAAAGTCAGATATAATTCTGGCTTATTTTCTGTTGTCCTTTCAGATCCTCCCAGGAGTAGCTGCCAGCTTCAACTAAGCTTCTGAGGCTAGATGACTTTGTTTTGAGCACTCTGCATTTGTTTATGTGCAGGTGTTTGTAGATGCACATGAACATATGTTTGTGTGTACCGGGGTTTGAAAGCAGGGAGCAGGAACTGGTGTGCCGGAGCACGTGGCTCTGCATCCCAGCCCCTGTTACTTGGCCAGGCAGTGACCATGTGCAGCTCTCGGTCAGTGACAGGTCCTTCTGCTCTGGGGAAAGGTAGTGAGCTCTTACTTACCCCTTCCATACTCTGTTAGTGATGTGTTTTCCAGGTAATGGTTTTTTTGGTTTGGTCAGTTGTTGTGGGTCAGCACACAGTCAGCCAGCCATTTGGGCAGCCCACAGCAGTAACCATGCCATGGATTCCAAGCTGTAATTGTCACATGACCATTACTGGGGATATGAATTCTGACTGAAAGCGAATCGTGTTCTAGAGCAGCTTTCTGTTTGCTAATGATGCTCTTCCTAATGCAGGATGTAGTTGGCTGCCTTTGCCATTGGGGCAGACCTGCTGAATCAGGTCCAACCTGTTGTTCTCCAGGTCATTGTCCCCACGTCTTATTCTGCAAAGTGCCTTTCCAGACAGTTGGCCCTCAACATGTGCTGGGGCATGAGGTTGTTCCTCCTGACGTGCAGGGCTTGCCATTGTTCGCATTGCCACTTCATGAGATGCCTGTTGGCCCATTTTCCAGCCTGTCGAGGTTCCCCTGAATTGGCAGCACACCCATCTGGGTCTGTAACCCGCTCCTCCTGCTTTTGTTATTGTAGCTTGACTTTTGTATCAGTAGATAGGGACTAGCTACTGATCTCTTCAAAGTGGTTTTTGGTTTGAAATTGCCTGTTGGATTTTCCTGAAGTGATGTTTTTCCCCCTAATTTATTTCTGAAGTGTTTTTCAGTTGTGGCATAAGAATACTGAGAGATAAGACTTTATTGATATGACTCTTACAGGGTAATTTGCCTTTCGCCGTAGTAGGAAGTATGGAAAAGGTGAATATTGGAAACAAAATGGTGAGAGCTCGTCAGTACCCTTGGGGCATTGTAAAAGGTAAATGAATTCTCAGAGGTGTTTTTATGAGATTTTTGTTGTTGTTGTTGAAGTATAAAATTCACCAGTAATACAAGGGGCTGTTCCACTGATGCCATGCTGATTGTATTCTGGATCAACAGCTTAAGAAGTTTAGCAATTAATATTTGAGGTGTGCACTAACCGGTAGTTTTATCAACACTGATACATCCTTGGAATCAAAGTATGACATGGTGTATGTAGTATTTGGGTAGGGTAGTATGGTGGCACTTCCTCTAGCACTACCAAATTTCAAACTTTATGATTGTCAGTAAAGAAGGGGGTAAAAAAGAAGAAATGTCATGTTGTTCAGCTCAAACAGGAAATCAGGACGTATTGAAACATGTTCACCAGTACTTACGGTTCTATGGTACTTCAGTGTTGTATATTAGAAATTATAAGGAAATATAAGAGGTATAATAAACAATGCTATACCTTTTTCTAGAATTATGTTTAGTAAACAAAATAAATGAATCTCAGTGCTGTTTGAAATGTATTTTGACTACTTTACTACTCGTGCATAATAATAAAATCTTTTTCTTTTTACTGATTAGTAGAAAATGAGAGCCACTGTGACACCGTAAAGCTTCGCAAGATGCTTTGCACAAATATGGAAGACTTAAGAGAGAAGACTCATGCACAGCATTATGAATTGTACAGACGCTGCAGACTGGAAGAGATGGGTTTCAGAGACATTGGCCCCGAGACCAAACCAGTCAGGTAAAGGACTTCATGTGCAGCACTTGCTTTCAGCATCCATTCACTTCACATTTGACTGTATCAACCCAATACAGAGCAGTGATCATACACAAAATAGGTTTTCTGTGAGGGAAAGAAAAGTTTGGGTTTTTTTTAATCAAAGGATGTAGCTGTTCATTCAGTTATCTTCATGGAGAAGTATATGGGATTAAATGAGCATTACTTTTAAAGACATGCAAACCAGATGTATTTTGAAATCCTTCTCTTTTATAATAAACCCAAGGATTTTAGTTTTTCTCAGGAAGAATGTCTGTTTTCTTCAGGTACATATACTTTATGAATTTTTCAATTATCTTCATTGTGTATAAGCATTCTGTTTTACTTTCTTTTTTAAGAATGTCTCATTCTGAATATGGTTCAGTTGAACTCAAGGTTCAGAAGGAACTGAAATAAAAACTTTTACAAGATCAGTGGTTACACTGTTGGCTTCCCACATTATCTGCCATAATAACAAATCTCTAGCATTTTCAGGTCAAGAAATTTCTTGCTAAACTGTAGGGAGTTAAAAAAAGATTCCAAAGGAAAGTTAAGCAGCAGGTTAGAGACAATTGTTTCATGTAGTAAAGCTGCTTTGTGTAGGAAGCATTTAAAATTTCTATATCCAGTTTGTTTAGTCTTTTTTTCCCAATTCTATTGTCTTCCAGCTTCCTTTTTTGTTTTTTTTTCTTTTACGCACGGCACTATATTTTGTGATTGATCAGAATCCTGATGGGGAAGAACTGGTGCTTCAGTTGTTGTTCATGGTTTATCGAAGTGCTGTTATTGCATGGTCATGGTGGGAAATACTGACTTAAAGCAGGCATGAAAACTGAATAATACTTTGCAGTAAGAACAGTTTCTAATGATTGGAACCTACTGGTTTGTTTATTTGTTGTTTTACTTAGTGATCAGAGTGTCTTTACCTATTCTGTTCTGGTAAAAATAAATGTCTTCCTTCCAAACAGTTGGATTTAGGGGCTTAAATTCTTTGCTTTCACCTGTTCTTTGCACAGAAGTGTTAAGTAAATTGCAGTTACTGTAACTTGTAGAAATGGAGCAGCATTTCTTTGACTTTGACTAAGTCTAGTTTATATATTGGTCAAACAATACTAATTAAGTAAGATTAATGTAGCCAAGGAAGATGCTGGATGTTGACAGTTTTTTCTGAAGTCTTAATGTCAAGGCACATTTGCAGATTAGTTAATTTAGATGATCTTGACCTGTCCATGACTCACAGTAATCTCTTGAATATTCTCTTGACTTAACAAGAAAGGAATACATCCTTTTCATAGAGAACCAAAGGTGAAAGAGGTTTAAAACCAACTGAAATTAACCATGTACTTTTATTTGGTTTAAGAACATACATTAACATTCTTCATCCAGGGGAAGGTTTTTTTTTGGAGATTTGTTCATGGCAATATTGACTGCAGTACCTTTGGCTTTTCTGAACTTGAGTGTCACAATGTACAGCCATCTCAAGAAAGAAGTTAAATTATAAAAAGTATCATCCACAGAAGTATTTTCTTCCACAAACTCAAGAATTCTCTTTGTAAAACCCCTACACAGTTTGCATTTTACTAATGGTCTAAAATGGTAGGTTTGTATCAGAATGTGCTGGTATTTTACACTGCAGAAGCTGGTTTAGAAATCGATCACTTCATGGATATACAGAAGAGCTGAGTTCCCTCTGGTGTGTAGTTTTTATGTGTGGCCCACTAAATGTCAGGTTTGTTGAGAGATTTTTGATAAGAAAGTACATTTAATAATTAGTTTTGGTAAACCGGGTCTATTGAAAATGTCATTGTTTTGAAAGGATGAGAATAGATATTCCACAAGAATCTAGAAAAACAAAGTTTTTGCCAGGTTTACTGCAGCAGGAAGAGAAAAGCATGATTAAGGTGGATGTGGTTGTCCCTCAGTTGTGTGGCATAGTGAACGACACTGAGGTTTGAAAGAGAAGGCGTTTGGTGTTTTGGGAGAGACGTTTTATGATACCATAAAAAAGGAAGAGAATTTAGGGGATGTGTATGCAATGTAATTAGCAGACTAACGCAGCCTTACCGGGAAGGTGTTTTATAAAGCTACTGAGGAAACAATAAGAGGTGTCATCCTCAGCATAGACATAGAAAATGTCTTCTTACTAGAGGAAGTTTAGTGCTTCCTGTTTTGATGACTTGTACATTTATGTGTCTTTCAGAATAGGGACTATCCAGTTGTTCTAGGCAAAAATGTGTTATTAAATTGTTATCCTCTTTGTCCTTAAAGATGTTTACAGTATATACAGTTGGATTCTAAGAGCTGTAGTTTCAAAGTTGAATTAATATTGCATAGCAGCATATGCCTGATGATTAAAATTTTATGCTGCTTGTATAAATAATGATCAAAGTGCATGTTGAGAAGTCATATTTTGTGGCTGTGATGTAGCTGCCTACATATTAAATTTGATAATCTGAATTGGGTTATTTGATGTTAATTTAGAAAACTTTTGCTAGACTTGAATAATTGGCTATTTGTAGCATTTGAACATCGACACTTTGAGTAGATGACATGCCTTGCCTTTTAGCATGTTGTGAAGCTGCCTGTGACATTCCTCTACCACTCTTTTGGATTTAGAAGTACTGCAGTAGTTTATTCATCCAAATTTGTATGCCACTGCAAAGCAAATCCAGTAATTCTTGGGTGTTCAGCTACCTTGTGAGGTAGGTTGTGGGCAGACGTCTGTAAAGGCTTTCACTCACATGTGAAAAAATACGTTGGCAAGCTTTATTTTTTATGGGAGAAGTAGAAAGAGATAGATTCAGCACACAACAGAAAAATATGTTTGCATCACTATTACTAGGTGTGAGAAGGGAGAGTAAAAGTAGTAATAGTCTGAAGTGACTGTTTTGTGTACACTTTTAAAATGCCTATTCCCTAATCCTATATTTTTTGTGAAGCTCTTTCATAATAGCTTTTTAATTTGTTTATTTGCAATTGCCTTCTAAGAATGAAGTAATGAAGACAATGGATAGCAGAGTGTTTATGGTATGGTTTATGCATTTTATGCAATATCTGTTGGATATAAAATCTAGGAAGTAGAATTTTTTGTATTTTTTTTACTACTTAAAATTGGGATTTGTATTTCTTTGTTATTGAAAAGTAAAGATAGGCTATTTTTTGTTTGTGGATGGTCTAGTACTGCCTTTTCAATGGTCCAATTATGTCCATTAGGAACATGAATTCCTGCTTTCAGGTCATTCTTGGTGAGAGATGTTTGCTGAGATGTTTTGAATGGAAAAATTTGCAATAGTTGAAAACAGAAATCTGGACATGAAGAGTGCTTCCAGCAAAACAAACTTCTAAATATATTCACACACATAGTTACGTTAGGTGTTTGGAAGGAAGGAGAGGATTAGTAGTTTTGAAGCTGGACATTTTGTTAAGTCCATTTTTCAATCTAAGCTGTTTCCCACAGGAACTTTCTTGATTTGAAAGAAGAAAACTAATAGACCAGAGTCTGTTGAAAAAAGCTGAGAATTGATATTCAGGCTGTGTGCTTCCATTTAGGTTTTCTGATGTTAATCTTTCTCTGGTTCAGTTGTTTTTCTGTCATCATAATTACAATTGTTTCTTCATCATAATTGCAATTAAACATAATTGTAACATAAGCACCTCGTTTGCTCAATATGCGAGGAATCACATATTCTATGCTTTATTCCTCCCTGAAACTGGGATATTCAGACCTTGCAGTTCTTGAACTTGTTTATGTTTCAGTCTGTTTTGAAGATGATGACAGAAAAGCAGGAAGGATTCAGTAATATGAATAAAGTTTATGTGTAGAGGAAGGTCGATATGACTCTTGTTGACTTTTCTAAGAAAAGAAGCCTAATATCTGAAAGGCTATTAGACTTTTTCCTTAAGAAGTCACTTGGGAATGGAATTCATCTGACCAGCTGCAGACCTCTGCATTTGAGCTCAATATTTTAACTGTCTCAAGATGAGATTGAACTACATCTAAAATACCTATTTTTCATGCCTCCACTGGGAAAATGGTAATTATTTAGATCTACCACAACCTTAGTGTTGCTTAATATCAGCTTAAGTAGTTAGGTAGTCAGGGCATCACTCTAGAAATATCTGCCACTAGTTAACCTTTAATTCTTTTTTTTTTAGTGTTTTTTTTTGTTTGTTTGGTTGGATTTTTTTAGTTTTTCAGATATACCTTAATTGATAGTCTAATGTTATACAAAAAGTTACAAGTGTTACTTTCAAATTTGAAAACTTTAAAAAATTTAGCGGAACAAACTGTAAAGTAGTATGTAAATACCTGTGTTGTTCAAAGTGCACAACCATTGTGTTCCACTGGGAGTTGAATTCACGTTATAGTCTTTATTTATGAACATAACCTGTTTGATTTGCATCTTCAGGCTTCCATGCTTTCAGTCTTATGCAGACAGAGAAACTGTATGTCACAGCTATGCTTCTTCAGAAAGGTAGGTGGTAGTGCTGGTATCTATGATTAGTTTAGACTTTATTCACAATCCCTTCCTCCAAAACCTCAATAAGAATGCATTATTTAAATAATTAGCTATGACATTTAGATTTTGCAAGTGTCTTTGTACAGAGTATAAAATTCTGGAGGTCTAACCCAGAAGAATGAGAGAACCTGTGAACTTGATTTTCATAATGTTCTAAATGAGAAGCAGTGAAACCAGTCCTCAGATAAACTGAAAAGTGTTTTACTATGAGTAATGGATGCAGTAATGTTGAAAGGATTGGCTTAAGATGTGGTGAACTATTTCCCCCTCCTCCCCAAACCTCCTAAAACCAAAGCCTGTTTGGGTCATTATGCTGCTGATCTGCCAAATGCAGAAGAGGAAATTTTGTTTTAGTTTTGTCTTTGTGATTTTCTGAACAACTCAGTCCAGGGGGAGGGGGCATTTCATAGGATCATAGAATGGTTTGAGTTGAAAGGGTCCTCGAAGACCATCTAGTTCCAACCTCCCTGCCATGGGCAGGGACACCTCCCACTAGACCAGGTTGCTCAGAGCCCCATCCAACCTGGCCTTTAACACTTCCAGGGATGGGGCATCCACAACCACCATCACAGTACATTTAAAATATTCACTTAATTTCTTCTCTTCCTTCTACACGTAATTTGATAACTTAGTATATCCAATGTCTTCAAAGATAATCTTTTAGTAATTTCAAGGCAAAATTGCTTTTACCTGATAAAGTAACCTAGGTTGAGTCTAAAGATGTCCACATGAAGAAATGAAGATGTGATTGTAGCATGTTAGCTCAGTCTAGCACTTGCTCTAGCAACTGTATTGCACCCAAAGGCAGCATGTCTGCTGGCAGAAGTGACACTGGGTGCAAAAGTGTGTATAGTGTGAGACTGCTGGCACTTGAAAAACCTGTGCTGTCGCTTTATTGTCTAAACTTAAAGATTCTGTGAATTGATGTGTCTGTATGAAAACCGTGCCCCCATGTCATATGATAGATAGAATTTAGAATTTCGGGATGACCCAATTTGCTTCACAGCTGGTTAAACCCCCCCCAAAAAAAACAAATAAAAAAAACAAAGGAGTGATTGTTCTGAGTTTATTTTGTTGCTGTGTAGTGCTCAGAAAGATAGAATAGGAAGAGTGCTCTGACCTTGATAACTTACAAACATTGTCTGCATGTGCAATTTCAAGATGATTCTTCTTTCTCTTTAGATGATATTTTGAATAGAAATAAGAAACTTTAGGACTGTGAAACTGGCCAGTCATCATAAATTTAAATATGGAAGGGAGCTGTTAAAGCTTACTGTTGCTCTAAATAATTAACTTTTTAAATGCCCTTTTAAATGTCTCCATTTATAAACTTTTAAAATAGAAGCAGTAGAAGGTAAGACAAAACCTGATACATAAGTATGGATGTGTATTAAAAATATAAACCAAAATTAAATATTTTATATACATACCTATTTATTTTACGTCAGAGTGGAAGGCATGGGATACCTTGCGAAGGACAGTAACTGATGTTGGCTGAAAAGGGCTCACTAGTCAGTACTCATGAAGTGTTAGAAGAGATGAATGGTGTAACAGAAACAAAGAGCTTGAACATTGTCCATGTTTTGATCTGTTCATAAGCCCTATGTCCTAGAAGACAATGAGCAGGTGCTTTTGAGTTTCTAGTAACCATTAGCACAACTACAATCCACCAATTCTGCCTTTCTGGAATCCTGTGACTTAGAAAAGTTTGTGGTAAATATTTTGGTGGAAGAACTTGTGTCATTAAGCAGTTTTGCTTTTCAAAGGCAGTGTGCACTTTGGTGTATGAGATACATCTGTGGACAAGCTCCATTCATGTTTCATTGAAAAGCTGAACACTTTCTGCCAGCACTGGGTGATAGCAGTGGTAGTATAGACCTCACACCTCTAGTAGTTTATTTGTATGAATAAATTACCAACATCTTTTAATTTGACATGATATACTTTGCCACAAAAAAAAGTATCTCAATTTCAAGTGCCTGTTGTTTGGACAAAAAACATCTTGTGTACTAAAAGGAAAAAGAGGCATAGATTTAAAAGTAAAGAAGTGATTTAGTTACTTGCTGATTTGTTCTATTGCCAGATATTTACTCAATGATCTGAACTAATTTACACTTCCCGTATAATTTCAAATATAAATATGCATGTATGCAGTATATTTGCTTCTGAGAGAGGGGATTCAGGAAAAACCAAGCAGTCTTGAGGTTTTCCAGCATGCATGTTGGAAAGTAACCCTGTTTTTTCGATGTTGAACTACTTAGGAAATTGTTTTTAATCTATATTAATATAACTGCCATATTTAAATTTTCACATTACACAAAGAGAGTGCTATATAGTTTGAAGATCCTGTTATTGTCTTTAATTTTCATATAGGAATAATAATTTTTTTAGTTGTGTTAATGCTCCAGATTAATTGCTTTCTTAAGTTCCTACTTTAAGACTGAGGTTTTACAATGCAGAATTTTTGGGGGATTTTTCTGGCAATTTCAGTGTTTCATTAGTAGGCAACTTAAAGGAGAAACTTATGCATGTTGGAGTCAGGAAGGTATAACTCAAGACTCTAGAACATTAGATGCCTTAAGTGCTGTATTTACTTTGAAATGTAAATTGCCCAGGAGCAGTTAGCATAAATAATTTTACTCAGAGTTGTTTACATAAATAAAAAATAGTAATATAAGATGCTTGCTTCTGTTCAGGTTTGTTTATTAATTTTTATGTGGGAAGCTGTAGAAATTAATATTACAGATGAATATTAATTGTTTAAATGATTTCTTAGATTGTTGGTTTTCCACATTGAATAAAGCAACATGCTGGAAACTTGCTTGTTTTTGGACTTCAGTCTACAGGAAGCCTATGAGGCAAAGAGGCATAAGTTCTACCTTGAACTGCAAAGAAAAGAGGAGGAGATTAAAAAACGATTTGTACAGAGAGTGAAGGAGAAAGCAGCAATGTTGAAAGAGGCAGAGCAAGAGGTAAGCATGCTTGTCTATCTTGTTTGCTGAGCTTTGGAACAGTTAAGTTCTTAACAAGATCACTGGTTGATGTTTATAATTTCCTAATATTTTGAGGATAGTAACACTTTAAATCAAAAGCAGATTGATTACACAGATTGATTGGTTTAGCAGATTGATTAGGCACAAGCAAACAAGAAAATATGTCTTAGGAGGCGCAGCTGAGGGATTGTTTAGCCTGAAGTAAAGGAGGCTCAGGGGAGACTTTATTGCTCTTCACAACTACCTGAAAAGAGGTTATAGTGAAATAGGGATTGGTCTCTTCTGCCAAGTGACAAGATGAGAGGAATTGGCCTCAGGTTGCGTCAGGGGAGGTTTAGATTGGATATTAGGAAAAATGTCTTCACTGAAGGGGTGGTCAAGCACTGGAACAGGCTGCCCAGGGCGGTGGTGGAGTCACCATCCCTGGAGTTATTTAAAAGACCTGTAGGTGTGGCACTTGGGGGCATGGTTTAGTGGTGGACTTGGCAGTACTGGGTTAATGGTTGGACTCGATTTTAAGGGTCGTTTTCAACGTAAATGATTATATCATTCTATAAATGGCAATCGTTTTTGGAAGGAGGAAGCTTACGGTCTAATGGCTTTGGTGGATAGCAGGGCCAAGTCTGTAGAGTAGGAGTTGATATGGTGAAGTAAAAGAGTGATGAATGTAATAGTTGTGTTTCTTCGTCTTCTCTAGCAGTATGCTGAGAAACATTGGTAAGCTATAGCAGCACACTAGGTACTTTTCATGCTTAGATTGCTCTGTAAAAACAAAGATTTTAGGAAAAAATGCCATGCGTTGTTTTTTCAGAGAGTGGGTTGTGTATGTTTTTATGACTTCCAGATTCAGTTACTGATATGGTTTCAAGCTGCCTCCCTGCCAAGTCTCCAAATCTTACCACAAGAAGTCTCCCCCCACCCCCAAATCTCAGGGAGAAGAGGGAAAAAAAACAACCAAGAAAACCGAAATGAGAGACAGCTAAAGCAATATATATAAATATATTTACACTTATGTTACAGTTATATACAGTTGAAATATATATATAATTTCACAAGGGAAAGGGAAGGGGGAAGGGAAAAGGAACAAAACCAAAATAAAATATATATATATCCCAACCAGTAGCCCGAGATCTAGCACTAAAAGAAATTAGCAAAAGACTATCTTACTACCCTCCTTGGGACAACCGAGAGTTGCTCTGGAGCGATCGCCGGCAACCTCCGCCTCCCAAGGTCGGCAAGGCCTTACCAGGCCTCGCTCCCCAACACGGCAGACTCAACAGCAGGGAACCTGCACCTCCAAACCGCCGGAAGGAAAGAGAGCGAAGGCCTCTCCTTCTTTCTTCTTATAGCCTGGCTTACGTAAAAATTGTAGGGAATACTGGGTAAATCTGGGCCCTTCCTTGGTTACAAACTGGTCACCAAGGAAGGCCTAGACCAAACTACCACAGTTATTAAATCTAAGGTCAACCTTCATGTTGATGGTGGTGTTTTTGTTGGTTTGGTTCAGTTCTGGTTTTAAAATCTCATCTGTTCCCAGCTGCCTTAAGACTATTGGGAGATGTGGAATATTTCTTGAATATGTTGTTGAAGATTTAGTCCTGTCAAGCTGGACTAGCAAAACAGAATCTTCTCATCTACTTTCTGCCAGACTCTATCATGGTCATGCCTATTTATATTCAAATACTGGTTTAATTGAAATTGGGAACCTGTGCATTTTTATTAATATTCTTTTCTGTACATCAGTTTCCCAACAAAGCTGTAGCAGTTTTTTTGAGGTGTTCAGATACATGTTTTAAAAAAGGAGGCTTAATATTTGTTTTCTAAATGTGTCGAGATCCCCATGCTACTTGTGGAGAAAAAAAAATCAAATTCAGTCCTTCTCAGTATGAGGCTATCCAATTGGAAGAATACTTGGCCATGTTCAAAGTAGGTTCAGCAAGGTCTTACACAGTATCTGTGATACTCTTTGATATTTTCCTTCTATGATTTATACGAGGTGGTTTGTGAACTCTACATATTGCAATTGAATTATGGATATTAGTTTTCCAAGTTCCTGATGTGGGAAAGTGATCATGCAGTCACTCCTAAAGAACATTCGTCATATCCTCTTGCTGCTCATTTGCCATGAAGGGTGTGCATGTACCTGGAAACTAAAGAAAACCAGGAATTTCTGTTATATTTAAGATTGCTTTCACATCCTCCATTAGAGAAAACTTGTAGGTGCTCCTATAAAATTTGAGAACTCTGCTGGGTAGAACAGGCATACTTTTATGTTTATAGTCTTAGTTATTTCTTCTTCTTCTTTGCAAAAGATGGAAATAAATCTCTCTGATTTCTGTACCAGTGTAGCTGCACTCAGAGTTACACCAATATAAATTAATATAGAAGCAGGATTCTAGGAAAATTAGTGTGTGAGAAGATGGGAGATGAGGAAGAATGGAGTGAAGTGTCCTTTGGTCATCGTGCATAACTTCACAGTAGGTTTAAACTGGTTAAAATATGTCTGCAGGTTAAAATGCATTAATATGTCAAAAGAACACTCAAAGAACAATTACTGCAGAATAGTTAACTTCTTACGTCCCACCAGTAACTCCCCAACCAGACTTAACTCTATGCATGTACATATTTAAATGTGAGTAATACACATATTAAAATTATGTATATATATGAAAATGCATATCTATGTAACCAAAGTGTGTATGATTCCTTGCCCATTTGATTTTAGGGAAGTATATTGTACTTGACAGATCCTGATTTAATCTGTCTGTTGGTAATTGTTTCATCTCTAAAGACCTCCTTATTTTTGATATAACAAAATGTAAAATGTAGTAGGAAATCTAGTATTCAGTGCCTTCCATGTTTTCCACGTGTACTTAGTGTATTAGCCCAGCTTCATGAGAACAGTATGATAGGAATGATTGTTTTTATGGTTTGCTGTTTTTTTCAGTCGTAACAGTTTGGGGAAATAACTGCAATTTCTTATGACTATTAACACCAGTTGAGGTAGGTTTTGCTGCTAATTTACAAAGGGGTTTTATATTGTGATATCACCACCTTGTGTTACTAGCTGGAAGCGTTATTTGTGCTTTCTTAAAATAGGTACAAACTAAGTTTGAATGTCTTATGCTAATACATCAAGAAGAGGAACTGAAATTAGACGAAAAGAAAAAAGTTCTAGAAGATGAAATAGCTGAGTTTATTGAGAAGAAAGCTACGGCTGAATTGCTTCAATCACAAGCGCCCGTCTCCACCCCTATTGTTAATTTGAAGAGACAAGGACTGCAGAAAGTGAGTGCTGATGCTAGTCATCAGAGGCAGCAATAAAAAAATTCTTACATTCACTTTTATAACTCAAATTTCAGTAATCTTTTAGAAAAGACAGAAACATGCACCTATTCTGTTGTGTGATAAGAAGACAGAAGTGTGTAAAATGTCGTCATGCTTGGATTTACTTTTAGAGTAACTACTGTATGTTCTATGAACATTTTTTTCTTTTTTTCCATGAAAGAACCAAGATTTTCAACTTGAACTCCAATGCTTTGATGTCAGAGATGAAGGAACCATGAACGTTCAAGAACAGAGCGAGAGGGAAAGTGAGGAGGAGGAGTTAGAGAGAGAAATTCACCCAGGGAATTCCAGAAATAGTATTTGATTGCAGCACTCAACACTTTGAATGTAGGGTATGTTAGTAGTTTTATGAAGTGGTCTGACTGCTGTTGTCCCATAATATTAGATGTGTCTTCCTAATGCAGATTTTTTAGAGAAGAGATTGATAAAATTGGTTGTGAAAATACAAGGAGTGCAGAATATGACACCCTAAAGATTTCACTTCCTTCTCTTCCACCCACTTGTTTTTTTCTCCACTCCCAAAAGAAAACCTTTAATAGATTGTGGAATTTCGGAAATATATTTAAAAGTAGGCTCCAGAATAGCATGCCCAACTTCTTCATATATAAAAATTGAATTAAATGCTCATATAATAAATTAAACTGATTTAAATGGGTTTTTTCCTCCAAAACCAGAAGTCAATTAATTTATTAATTTCTTTTCCTGAGAGGTTACAAATTTACTGCAGATAACATTTTGTTAATTAGTAATTTACTGCAGTTGAAAGCAGATTTTTTTTGGTTCTGAGTTTATTAATAACTAATTATGAAGAACTTTCGAAGCTAGATTGGTGCACATATTTCCACAAATATGTGACATTTTTGTGGTCTATGATAGGAGCCTGCTTATGTTTTTGCCAAAATTTATTGCATTTCAACTACTGTTACTGAGTTCCTTTTCCAAGACTCCTTTTTTTTCTGGATTTACATATGAAAGTGGAATTCGTGGTAACAGAGGTCATTATCTGCACTACTATGAGTAACTCTCAACTTCAGAAAATTTTTTATTTGTTTTCTCTGGTTTAGTTTTATTTGTTCAGAGTAAGTTAAGTTTATGTGTTCGCTCTAGTTTTTTAGTTCCAGCTTTCCATAATACTGATGACAGAAGACACAGTATTGATAATTTCTCTTGAGGAAGCAATGATTCATGGTGTGCTTTTGAAGGTATAGGAGTTTCAGTTTCTTACTGAAGGAAGATATCTCTTGTTGCTGCATGCTGCAAAGCAAGAATTTTTATGCATGATCTGTGCACATACAACGAGGTGATTACTGTCATCGCCATTGCAGACTTGCTGTTACGAGTCTGCCTTGATACGTGTTTGCCTTCTGTACGTGTGGCCAGCTTGCTTTCATTTAAAGTGCATTGTGCCACAGACAGCTCCATTTGGACCATGAATGATGTAATACAAAAGTATTCAGTGAACATATCCACCACGACCTTTCTAAAGAGTTTTTTTCAAATGGTAGGGTTTAGTAGTCTACTAAGTGTTATTTAATACAACTGCTGACGTACTTGAACCATATACTGATTTTGCTGACAGATTTTTGTTTATAGGCTCTTATGTACATGCAGTGTTCTAGATTTCAGGTACAGTTTTTCTAATGAAAATTTATTGGAATATTTTTGCAGTGCTGCACTGTACTGCATGATAGTTTATCTGACATTAATTTAATATGGAAAGTACCTGTAACTTTTTGATGCTTATGAATGTGGTGTTCAGTTACAGCTGAAGCTTTACAAAAACTATTAACTACGAGAGCTGCAGGTTAAAACAAGTTTTAAATGCTTTGTATGTTTTCAGTAGCCATGATAACTAATGGGAAACTATAAGAGGTACAGTTCTCTGAAGTTCTTTTGTGCAACTGTTTAACAATGAAATGCTAACTTGACAAAAATAAAATAGATTGGTTTTACTTAAGAGTTACTCTTGTTCTGCTTTCTGTCCCTCATGTGTTAATAAAAAGGAGTAAGATTTCATATTTATCTAAAAAAAATAAATGTTTTACATCTGTTTTAAGTATCTTAAATCATTTATTGACTGGAAAAAATAGGTGACTTGTGTTACTGTACCAGAAAGGCAATGTGACTTGTGATGTACTTGTCATGCACCACGGTATGTATCACAGAGTCACAGAATATTTCAAGTTGGGAGGAAGCCAGAGGGAGTTGGAAGGGACCCAATAAGGTTCATCGACTTCAGCTCTCTGCTTCTTGCAGGACTGCCATTGACTGGACCGTTTGCATCTGTTTGATTAGAAGCAAAGGATATGTCCTCCTTAAAGTAGATAACAGCCAAATGAAAAGAAAAAATATTCTTTTAAGTGATTAGAAGTGTTATCAAGTGATCTTGAACAGAATGTAATAATAATTTAGTGATGTGTATTGTCAGCACTCAGTTATCCCTGTGTGAGTTGTCACTGCCTCTGATGTTAGTTAGCTCAAGCACAGCTCTTCATTAGCGTTAAAAAACTGCATCCAATGACAGATTTAGCTGTCTCTAGTCTGACAATTTTGTTGAGGACAAAGACTGAGATAGTTAAGTACTGTTTGACCTAGATATCTCTGTGCCTGGCCAGCACTAGAGGATGTGCAGTGCTTTGACAGCTGGGAACCACATATAGTACTGTGTCATACCACATGTGTTGGTCAGGTGGGTTTTGTTCAGTTGCATGTGCTGGCCCTGCAGGACTTAGCAGCAAATGAAACTGGTGCAGGCACGTGTGCAGGTCTTTGGAACAGATGACAATTAAAGCGAGTTTGTTCAGTTGTAGCACGAAAATGATGTAGCACAAAATGAGAGAGCTGGTGGGTTTCTCTTTTTTTTTTTCCCCTGATAATTGTTTAAACAGTGGAGAGTCATATGAAAGTGTGGGAAATCCGTAGTTGTTTTGTTTAAGTTTGCCTAAAGGTGAGATACCAGGTAAGCACACAAGTGCACATGACAGCCTGACAGTCAAATGCAGTTCGAAGAGTTATAAAGGAGCAACTAAACATATCGTCTGAAAGGGGAGAATTAGTAGTGGTGGTAAATAAAAATGTATATGGCTCCTTGTAGTTTATCTTAGCTATGTGCTTTTTAATTGAACACTTCAGAGAGGTTTATCCTGCAGGTGAAATGGTTTCAGGACCATTAATTAAGGTTTCTTTATTGTTATGGTACCTTCTCCATGTGGCTATTGCAAAATTGTTTACGGCCTTTATAGACTTGAAAGCTTTATTTTTATAGATCCTTTCCATAGGTTATTTTCCATATATATTTTGTATAATATTCTTAACCATATCTTTAAACTTACTATGCCAGTAACAAGACACAGCCAGGATTCATAAGTAGTTTTATCTTAAATCTGGCTGACAGGTCGGGCTCAAAGAGTTATAGTAAATGGGATTACATCAAGCTGGCAACCAGTCACCCCAAGGCTCCGTTTTAGGGTCAGTGCTCTTTAATGTTTATTATAAATGATCCAGATGCAGGAACTGAGTGTACATCAAGGAAGTTTTCTGATGATACTAAATTAGGGGGAAGTTGTGGCATCCCTCTGGAATAGAGAGGCCTTCCAGAGAGGTCAGGATAGGCTAGAGAGCTGGGCAATCCCCAACCAATTGAAATCTAAGAAGAGCAGGTGCCAGAGGTTCAGGGGAAGTTCAGATTGGACTTTAGAAAAAGACTTTTCACTGGGAGGGTAGTAGATCACTGAAAACCCTGAGACAGTGGTTACAGCATCAAACCTGTCAGAGTTCAAGGGATATCTGGAATATGCTCATAGTCAAATGGTTTAGTTTTAAGTAGTCCTGCGAGGAGCAGAGAGTTGTGCTTGATCCTTATGGGGTCCTTTCAGTTCAAGATATTCTGTGATTCAATGATTTTTAACTTATGGTGACACAAGCCTCTTTCATAACAGCAGCAACATAATATTTTATAGAAATGAATATACTCAAAAATAAGAAATTTTCCAAGACCTTTGTGAAGGCTTGTGTAATTCACACTCAGCATATCGCTCTGGAAAGTAATTTAGTGTAATTCATGGACAGGTAAAATACCTAAATGGATTTTTATGAGGTACTGGGGCATCTACTTCTCCATGTTTTCTTTAATAAATGTGTTTTTTAAAATTCAGACCCTAACATCAAGGCAGCAAAACGCTGATAGCTAAGTATAGACACTTGCAGCATTTTAAACCAGAAAAAAAAAGTCTTCAACAGGATTTTCACTAGGGTGCGCTCGAAGAACATGGCTTTCACTTTGGGGAAGGGACTGTGGCACTGAGCAACTGTGTCACTGGCTCTGAAGAGCCCCCTCTAGTTGAACTTGGTTTTATCACGGGGTTTGGAGTAGGTGGGCTCCAGAAGTCTCTTCCAACCTCAACTGTTCTGTGATTCTGAAATGCATTTATCATTAGCAATTTTTTTTCCAAATATTAAGAGAATATTAATTTCTGTAGAAAGAAAGCTGTAAAGCACGGAAAGCAGTATAAAAGTAAGTGCAGTGAGAGCATCTAGCTGACCATTAAAATGCTGGAATCAGTCTTCATAATTTGAAAAATTCTGAGTACAGTTGCTCCTCTGAGCAATTGCTCTGATTCTAAGCCAAAATATTTTTAAATTACTTCCTAGAAATGTGTGTGAAAATAACCTATTTTTCTTGTTGGGAAGTACTAGTGAGATGTGTCAGGATGTCTTCTGGTTTATCGTCCTGTGAGTCTTAGGCTTTCTGAAAAAGAGCATTATGGAGCTACACAAATAAATGTCTTTTGGTATCAGGTCTCTAAGCATCTCTTTTATTTTGGGGTACTTGTACTTCTGATCACTAACTAATAATCTCTCTTGGCACTTTTATGTATCACAGTTTCTTAGTGTAATTTGCATAAACAAGGAGCCCAACAAACGAATAGTTTCAGAATTAAATTCTGTCTTATGACAGAAATTTGCCTTTCTCTGATTTTCATATCCAAGTGTGAAGGATTATGATATCTTCCTATTCATATCTACAAACCCATATATTTTTTATAACTGTACATAAAGAGATGCGTCTCACTCCTGCTGCTGTGTATGTAGATATATAGATCACTCACAAGTGCCACGGTTAGCTAAGAGTGGTCCCCAGGCTATGTGATAGGTTCAAGAGACTATTTTAGTGCTTAACACTTGATCTGGATACCTGGCTGCAGTTTCTGCATTTCCTTGTTCTGGGAGAAGGAAATCTTTGCTCCCCCACTAGTCTGCTTACATTTGGAGGGGCAGATCCTCCGCAGTGAGAAGAGACTGTGAGACAGAGCTCTCTGCACCCTAAGATTTTACCTGTTACCCTCACAGAGTGGAAATTTGGAGCTACTCCTTCCTCCTCAGGAAGATGTTAACTCCTTTCCCCAAAGCTTGGAACAGGCAGACTGGTAGTCATCACCCCTTTGGAGAGAAGAGAAAATAATTAGCATGTTTAGAAAGAGGATAAGAAGGTGCTGGTGTTTGCGTAGCTGTTCTTAATGGCTTCTGCTTATGGCTGTTTTGCTGAGATGGGGTTTATTTGGTAAGTTTGCAGAAAGCCAGAGATGGAGTTCCATTCCCTGTGCGCTGGCAGCGTGAAGATGTTTGGTCCTTTTAGCCTTCTGGGAACACAGCAATCCCAGTGCATTTTGGTATATCCAGCTGACAAGGTGTGTGAGCAGCCAGAGAGATGAGACATGCAGAACTCTGTTGCAGCCTTTCCTCAAACATTTGTTAGCCTTCTGTCACTTCACGGGGTGTGACAGGACTCATTTGACTTGCAGGCTCCAGTGAAAATCCGCACTAGCTGCCATCTAGAAACACATCAGGCAGTACTGATGGACTGTGCAGAGGAATACAAAATACCAGTGCTGGTTTATGACTGTGTTCACAGTAGATGAATGAATCCAAGCTTTGTCCCAAGGTCAAATCAATATATACCTCTAATAGTTTAAAATTTACAAATGCACAATGCCAATATTTAAGAAATAATTCCACTGTCTGTTGTGATGGCATTTGAGACTGGTGTGTGTGTTTTGTCTCCAAAGTTACAGAAAGTTCTTTTTGCCTATATTAGCTTCGCAAGGGAAAAAAAAAATCTTAGGCAAGTTGAGTATCTTCTGACTGGTTCTCAATCTTCCATGTATTTATTCTCACGAAATGTATTAAGAAGTTGAAAGATACTGCATTGGAAAATGAGACCCACAGTGGGTAGGGCTCAGATTTTTAAGGGTATTTAGATTTTTTCTTTTTTTACTTGCAGTCACGCAGGGAAATTGAGCTGTGGAAGTAAATCCATTATAGTTTTTAATATGTAGTTACAATCCCACAGCAAATCTGTGGACTAGGTACTTGTGCTGACGTCCTTTGCTGGTACTAAGCACAGGTCTGTGCTCCCCAGACTTGTACATAGTTCTCGATCCTGCTGTTGTTTATACTGATAAATAAAATAGATGAACTTTTGTGGAGAGTGATCTACATAAGGAGGAGGATGCATTCTGAATTCTGACCACTTTGGGTTAGGTTTGCATGAGACCTTTTTTTCCCTAAATACAGAATGTATATGCCTTATCTGTTGCATCCAGATTCCCCAGTCACTCAGATTTTAGAGAGGAACTCATGTACATTGTTAACGTCTCCAAAACCATACTGGGTTTCCCGAAGGAATATAGTCCGTGGTGTGGACCTGAAGTGTCTGCGAGTGTGTCCTTCTCAGAGGAGAGGCTTCCCTGATACATAATTTGTCTTGAGTTGTCAGTCCATCTTGCTGACATTTTCCAGTTTTATTTAGATGGTTAAGTATGCATTGATCCAGAAAGAAAAAAAAACTTGCAATTTTAAGTTCATGTCAGATTTTGCTCATTGCTCCAGTATGGGTGCAGTTTTTACTAAATGAAGCTATTTCAACAGGAGATAAGGAAGACCTACCTCAAAAATTCCTTAGCCTGGAATTTTCAGCCAAGTTCATTGTCTAAAAGGTGAGAAAGCTCATTTCAAATCCCTCCTTCAAGTCAGGAAGAGCAAGTGGCTGGGTTTAAAACTCTTCACACTCTAAAATTATTTGTGAATATATTTCCTGGATTTTCTCACAAGACAGGACTTTCTCAGGTTCCTGAATAATGATGATTTTGGGAGGGCAGGTGTTTACATGTGACTCCTGGGAGGCTCTGGAATCATCAGAGGGGAAAAAAATATCTACTTTTAACAAACTCCATCTCACACTTCCCTTTCCAGAAAGGGCAGCACTCTGGCCTGGGATCTGGTGCTTGCCAGAAAGCCCTCTGTAGCCTCCTGCCTTCGTCTGACCTCAGGCTCATGCCTGACCTCACTGGTCCAGCTTTGGCAGAGGCTGAGCCAGTTTCTAACCAAACAAACAGTATCTGGGCACAAACTGCCTTCCACTTGAGCATGCAAAGACTTAATTCATATTTGGGTGGCTGAAGAGAAGGAGACCAACAAGCCATCTAACCGACAGCATCCTGTGACAGTGCCACTGCTGGCAGGCAGGGCAGGGAAGGGAAGAAAGGCTCAGAACTCATTCACCTCTCATAAATCTCTGCTAAGCCTGGATTCTTTACGTGGAAAAAACTTTAAGATAAACATGAGATGTATGAAGACTCTTTGGGAATCTGCAGTTCAGTGAGCTGAATTTTAAAGGTTACAGAAACACTGATGTTCTGTTTCAGTACTTTTTGAAAAATATAGGAATCCTAATGAAAAGACTACACGGTGTTTATTTTGACATCCAAGGAAGTACTATCCTAATATTCTGGTGAGGCTGGAAACAGTTCAGTTTATGAATCCAATCATTGAAAATATGATCACAGAAGCTAAAGATCACAATAAGCTGAGGGCACTGCTGGTAATATTCCTGGTAAGTGAAATATAATTATGGTAAGTGGAACAGCGGATTTCCTTAGTAAGGGCTTGCATGTCAGTCACATGTTTTGAATGTGCCTTAATTTGCCTGTGAGGTCAGGAGTGATCCCTGAGAGTTTTACTGGATAATATAATGGTGTTTGTATATTGGCAGAGCTTATTGGATCAATAAGTAAAGATACTGTATTGCAAGCTGTGAATTAGTGATTGCTGCAAATAGTTGGCTGATGTTGCTGCCACTTTGGGTAGACAAGTAAAGGAATTACAGCCTAATATGCACGTTGCTAAAAGCCATGTTTGGAAATTTGGCTGGATAGGATGTGTAAAAAAAAACCATTCAATCCTGATGTGCTTCTAAAAAATTATTTACAGCTTTAAATTTTTTATAAGGTACAATTATACTAATATAATATCTCAGAACATAATACCTGAAGCAATAAATTCCCCTGCCCTCTAGCAGAAAGATAAAAACCCCATGTGGAAGTTTTTGGACCCTGCCTTGCACAGCCTCAGAGGCTGAAGGTGCATCGGTGAGTTTGACTGGATGGGAAAAAGAAAATATTTCCTGTTTGATGTGAAATGAAGTTGAAATGTACTAAAAATGTCAAGCAGCCCATCCAAAACTCTGCAGAGGAATTTACAGATATGTGTACTGTCATATAAATTAATTTTACTCTGGCCAGCATTCACTCAAGACTACAAGAAAGACTACAGAACTATCCCTAATCTTGTAACTATGCCAAATGTAAGAGAAACAGGGATCAAGGTGTCCTCTGGATGCATATTTCTGGTGTCATCCGTAATCTGCTCACCTTCAGTAGATGGAACCCAGTTAATGACCTACTAAAAGGATTCTTCACATAAAATGTTTGCATGTAGATGCTCAGAAAGAAAAATAGACATGAGACCCAGGACATCTGTTATTTTGAAATACCAGATCTGTTTGCAGGAAAGACTTTTTAAAGATTATTACAATTATCTTGAAAATGTAATTTCTTGGAAACTAGGAAGGAAAGGTATATTGTGATTGCTGTCAGTCTGTGTTTCTCTGGATCTTCTATGTGGTACATTTTTTGTTTATTTCTCCTCTCTATTTTAAAGCCTGTTTTAATCAATTTTATGGAGACTGCCAGTGAGGGGTGCTGTGTGACCACTCCAGAGAGGTTGCAGCTCCTGAATCTGTGTCCTGCTGCCAGCCAAAAATTATGGTTAAGCATAAAAGCAAACCCCCAAGCAAAGGAAAGCTGTGAAAGCCCCACTTTATAAAGCCAAAAATTAAAGGATTGTCAGGATTTTACTCCTCAGAAGCAACCAGGATGGAAAATCCTCGGGCAGTTTGTAGTCCATGAGAGTGAAGCAGTAGGAAGGATTCAGCAGTGTGGGATGTGAAAGGCTGGCTGGCAGGGATGAGGTCTTTAGCATGAGCAATGTGGAGGGCAGAGAGGAGAGCAGCTGGGGCATGGCATGATAGTAGTGAAAAATCGTGACCTCAGGTTGGGAAGTGTGATACAATATATGTTAATGCTTGGATGTAGAAGAGTCTCAGTTGTCAAAATACACGAGAGATTGTTGTGATTTAGACCAGCTTGTGTGTTTTCTCACTGCACATTTTATTTTCTTTTAATTCTGGACATCACAGCAAATCCTTTTTCATCTCAGCTGCTTGCTCACTAAATCTTCTGGTGGAGGTTTTCGGTGTTAAAGCTGAAAAGGTGCATTACCTAGGTCCAAAAGAATGCTGTTTGGTAATATACTCAGTGGTTTACATCCCAGAAACACCCTTCAGAGTAAAAACTGCACAGGTGATATGACTCTCCTGGTGTGCTGACACTGGAGCTGGAAGATACGTCAGCCCCATGCAGATGCTCTCTGCTTCCTGATGCCGTGCTCTGTTAGCAGTGTCTGATTATGGGTTTGGAAGTTGCTCAAAGTAGAGATTAAAAGTACAGATATAGCCACGTAAAACAATGGAAAACTTCCTAATTAGTAAAAAGAACTTCCTTCTTAGATTTCTGACATGAGTTCTTGCAGGGTTGAAGTGGGTGATGTCTGATCCTTGTAAGGATGGGCAGTAGGACAGGAGTAGTTCTGTTGCAGCAAACAGTAGAGGCAATGGAAGAAAAAACTTCACCAGCTGAGAGTCATCAGTGATGGGAGGAGTATTTTCTCTCTGTCAAAGGCGAAGGAAGTACTCGAGCCTTGGCTCCTATAGAATCCCAAAGAGAAAGCCTTTTCTTCTCCTTTCTGAACAAGAACCAATAAAATAAAACATGTAATTTCATTTCATTCTGCACAAATTGCTCCTCTGGGCACAATGAAACATTTTGTTCTCTGGCATGTGTGGGTCAGTGTGGTCTGAACACTCATCTGTCACATGAGGTTCATCCTTCAAGCTGCCAGAGAGGATTTGTTCTGGACTCGTGTGTTAATGCCGTGGGCATCCTGATGGTGCTCTGGGATGGTCAACATCCGAAAAACAGTCTTCATAGCTGGGCTGGGCAGCAGTGGATACTCCTTATACCAGTTGGTCTGACTCCAGCAGGTGGTCTGCAGGATGGCTGAGCCTCAACCTTGCTTGGTGACTGGAGGAACATCCCCAGAACCTGATGGAGCAGGTCCATCTTCACTTGAGAAGAGATGAGGACTGTCACTACCTCTTTGCCATTCAGGTAAATGCCCCAATTTCTCAGCTGATGGTAGCAGAGAAGGGGCTAATTTTCAAAGAATTTCTTACCTTGGGGCTAGTTTTCAAAGAATGAAACCCGAGCCTTTTTGGCAAAGAGGAAAAATAATCTCTGTCTCTTCATCCGTTGGTTCCCATTCCAGGACCAGCTTGCTTTTTCTTTCCGCCGCTCTCTGTCATTCCATTTGTAGGTCACGAGGGTCTTATCCCCTTGCCTTAGTGTCTGCAGCCTGCCAGGGAGTTGCTGGCAGCAGGGCCGATACAGCTGTGCAATTTACCCCAGAGGGATGCAACTCTTCCCTGGTAATGCAGCATGGGGACATGCTGGTTAACTGCAAGCTTTTGGTTCATGTAGTGCAAATGCGGCAGGGACAGCAAGTAACATTTGCCATCCTTTTGCAAAAGATTTAAACCTAAGAGTTTTTTGAGTGCTGCTTGGGAGGATTTGCTCATTATTTATCAAATCACCATTTTTTGTGCACTGCTACACAGTCTGTTAGCTCTGTAGGACAGGACTGTGTGCCATGGCACCCAAAGGAAAGCATCAGGAGTGAGGAAGATCTGCAGTGCTGGTGGCACATTTGTGGGGGCACGTGGTTGTGATGAAGCAACCTGCAGCCCCCTGCACCGGGGCCTGAGCAAGGGAGCAGCCACCGGGCTCCTGTGGCTCTTAGCAAGGCACAGTCTCTTGCCCGGGGACAGGGATGGAGTTCTGCATCCTTCCTTCCCCCCAGACAGTGTTGTCACAGGATTAACTGTGCAGAAACTAAAAACATATCTTAGTGTCCTTAAAACTGCAGTATGACCCTGTGTTTTTAGTGCTGTGCAGTTCCTGCTGAGAAAAGCTCTTCCAGTCTCCTGTTTGCTGTCTCACACATGCATACACTCATCATCTCTTGCTTGCAGACTTGTTTTAGCCCTTTTTCTGAGTGTTCCCTTCATGAAATGTCTGTGGGTTTTATTATTTTCCTGGGTATATTAGCTTTCACCTTCTCCAGGTTATTCTTCAATTATTCTTTAAATGTACAGGATTCGTAAACTTTTCAGGCCCTGTTGTATAATTTCTTTGTCCTCACTTGTGACTGTAACACCTCCCAGCTCCATATTGTCTCCAAATGCAGCATGCAGTTTCTATAAAGACTAATAAGAAGATATCAGTTTGACATCAGCTCAGGTGTCTGCCAGGACATGCGCTCCTGACTGGAGTGCTCTTATGCTACACATCCTGAAGAAATGAAGCCGTGACAAACCAGCAGGGTGCCTGACAGCCAAGGGTGTGAGGTTATGCCTTGTGCCTGTCAATGAGCATAGCACAACTGGCTCAACTCTGAGCAGTTGGTGGCCATTCAACTGGGCCCATCACTGGTGTGAAGAGCTCGATTAGCCCGATGTACCCATGAGAAGTGTGGGGATCTCTCACCCTTCCTGACTGGCCTGAAACCCTGATGTGTAGGGAAGACAGCTCTTCTACTGGAACTGTTGGTATCAGAGAGCTTTTAGCCTTTTGCTGGTGCTTAGAGGTTCTGGACTAACAGTATGACAGTATATTTGTTTAGTGGAATGGCAGCAACCTGACCAGGGACACTTTTCAGGAAGCCTCAGTGTTTAAAATGTGAAAATGGGAGAAGCTGTAGTGGGGAGGGAGAGGGGATGAACTTTGGTTTTGAACCTGCCTCCCTGCTCTGCTCTGGCTGAGGTCACTTGATCTGGAGTGAGGAGACTGAGCAGACACCTCATCGCAGTCTTCAGCTTCCTTGTGAGGGGAAAAGGAGGGGGCAGTCACTGTTCTCTTCTCTCAGGTGATCAGTGATAGGACTCAAGGGAACAGCATGAAGCTGTGTTAGGTGAGGTTTAGGTTGCATATTAGGAAAAGGTTCTTCACCCAGAGGGTGGTTGGGCACTGGAACAGGCTCCCCAGGGAAGTGGTCACAGCACGAAGCCTGACAGAGTTCAAGCAGTGTTTGGACAACACTTTCAAGCACATGGTGTGATTCTTGGGGCTGTCCTGTGCAGGGCCAGGAGATGGATTCGATGGTCCTTGTGGGTCCCTTCAAACTCAGGATATTCTATGATTCTATGATCTGCATGTGCCCTGCAATCTCTATCTGTTCATGTTCAGCTCTGAAACAGGGACAGTATTTCCCTGTTACCAGGAGTGCTGGAAAAATAGCCTTTCTGTGCCTTATACGAGCCACTATCAAAGACTCAAATTTTGTCATTTTGTAAGACATGAGATAGATATGGTAATTGCTGTCGCAGGACTGAGACTCACTTTAGGCTTGCACAGAAATGGAATAGGTGGTAAGAGGACGGTGGGCAATTTTACATGGGTGAGTCTGTGCATACTTAGCTGTTGCTTCAGAGGTAAAGCACTGGATGCATAAAATATGATAATTCCATAAATGGCAGATTAGATCAGGAAGAGCACTTAGTGTTTTTCTACCCTTATATTTTCACAAGGACTGGGTAAAAACATTCACGGCCAGGAGCACTTTTGTGCTTGTTGCTGATGGACGTGCAAGTCTGCTTTGTGTCTGTACAGCTTCACAGGTCCCATGGTGTTGGATAAGGGGTGGAGTGCAGATATTTAGCTTTGGGGTCACTAGGGATGGAGCACAGAAGTTGGCTGGGGTTAACTGGGAGCTCTTCCGGGAGGGAGAAGAGCTGAGCAGTGAACATCTACATTACAACTCCATTGCCCTGGGTGGATTCTCTTTTGTGGGCTGTATTGGTGACCATCCCAAGAGAGGGATGGAGACACCTGCCACTGTGGCCACTGTTTCCACTTGCCCTACCTGTGATTTTTTTTCTCAGCTCTGCAGTTTGCTTATCTTTTCTTTCCTCTTCCCCCTGCCCTCATAGCTTTACTGAAGCCTTTGTTGCAAACTGAAGTTCCTGGCTATGGCTGTCTCAAGAATTTTAAGGAATGACAGTGCTGCTGGCCACAAGCAGCTTGGCCAAAAGCAGCCACAGTTAAAGGAGTTGAGATAACCCCTAAGTCTTAGGGGCTCATGGGCAGCTGTGCAGATTGCTGCGTCCAAGCTCTGTTCATGAAGGGCCCCAAGCCTTCACCGGCACTGAGGTGGGAAGCAGAAGTGCTCCTGGAGCCCCACTACAGCACTGGTTTGGTTCTCTTGTTATGCAGGTGAGGAGGGCTAACAACTCTGGGCACAGATGATGATGGCCCTTGTTTGCAGACTGCAGAAGGCAAAGTGCTGGCAGTGGGGCAGTGCGGAGCACACCCCTCTGCCAGCCAGCCCCACAGCCCCACAAAGGTCTGCATCACCAAGTAAGCCCATGGTTATTCTTTATCTGCTAGTGGATCCTAGTGTGTCCTGCTTCTGCACCACTGGCTTTTCCTTCCTCCCGTTCAGCTTTGCAAAGTGGGCTTATGGTTCTGTGGTAGCCAGTTGTGACAGCCCCATTGCCCTTGGGCCAGAGCTGTGCTCTCATTGGTCATTCCCAGATGCTGGAACAGTCTCTGCCAGCCCCGCAGCCCATCTCCTTCCCTCTGTGTGCCCCTGTTCCTGCTGAGCCCAGAGCAAATCCAAGGAGAGGCAAAAGCACGGGGGTGGCCTCAGCATTGTCAGAGAGTGGTGCTGGGGCCAGTCATGGCAGTAGCAGGGGCTGATCTGAGCTCTCATCTCTCTCCCTGGGTTGAAAAGACTTTTATAAACACTTGAGAAAAGGAAAAGAGAAGGAGGAGAAGAAATAAATTTTACACACCTAAAAAAATTTACCTATCCAGAACTAGGTTGCAAAATGTATTCAGTTAAAAATATAAGAAATACTTTAATAAATGCAAGGCAATGTTGTAACAGATTAACTTCTGAAAACCTGAGGTAAAAACTGAGTTATACTTATTAGGGTATGATGGAGATTTAAGTGAGACATTAAAGAGATGTGTTCTAATATATTGGATTGCTGTAATTTTATTAAGTCAAAGGCAGACACCGTGCCTTCTTTCACTTTGCTGCTGCATCATATGAGCACTTGATGCCATAAGCATCAGGAAAGGAGCAGGCACCAAGAGTGGATTTTTAAATTCATATTATCACTGTTTGGCCCAAGGAAAAGTGATGGCTTAAAGGAACTAAAATCAAGCTCAAAGCCCATCTAAATAGAAAACAGACAGTTTTTACATCCGCGGATGATTACTGGGATTGCTGTCTAGCACCACAGAAACAGATTAATGTTTAAATTACAGCACTCTGCTCAGTGAGAATGATAGTTTTAGACTTGCTATAAAGGTCTTCTGTGCTGCAGTCCTCTTAAAAACATAATTTTAGGGTCTTCTCGACTCATTTTTGGTTCTGCTGGAGTGGTTAGAAAAGCCTTTGCTGCCACGTTGCCTCCCGTACAGTGACAAAGGGACGCGGTGCGAAAACAAAGAAAAAACTGTAATCTGCGTCAAGCCGTAATGAAACTAAATTTTGCCTTAACTGCGTTCAGTTCTTCTGCCATTGCTGTCACATGCCAGAGGCTTTTGTTCCTAATTGAAAATGATAGCTCCCCGGGAGCTGGGGAGGCATGTGGCAGCCTTTTATTGCTGTGTGGATGATGTGCCCGCTATATTTCACACACTGCCTGGAGAAATGCGACAGATTTTATTGATATGAGGGACCATCCCTCATTGTGTTTTTTTCCATCTCTCTTATGGTTGCATTCTCGGTGCAGCTCATTTCCAATTTTATTAACATCTGGGATGTGGTAGGAAGGCTTCAGTACAAAAATTAGCAGAGGCCTCAGGAAGAAAAAATCCCCAATGCT
Organism: Manacus vitellinus; assembly: GCF_001715985.3. Classification (NCBI taxonomy): domain Eukaryota; kingdom Metazoa; phylum Chordata; class Aves; order Passeriformes; family Pipridae; genus Manacus; species Manacus vitellinus. Next base: position 23,537,988 of record NW_021940813.1, read on the forward strand.
TGGATTACAGAGATGCACACAAGTATACCTCCAGTTATTTCAATAAAGGATAATTGAGGGGGGGGAGAAATCCCCTAAATTTGACCATGAAAAAGTTAAAGAAATTTCATCTGTCCTCAAAAAGGTTAATTTAATCTGTCAAGCCAAGGAGATTAATGGAAGTGCAGAAATGAATATAGTTTAGAAACTAAGCTTTAGAAAGCAAGATAAGGCTAATGACAAAATAAATTACTTTATAACCATCTCCCCAGAGTAGTTTATGACTAATGAGGTACTGAGTGGGTGTCTCTTTCTGAGCTGCAGCCGTGCCCTAGCAAGGGTGGGCCAGCAACTCGCTTGTCTCAACAATACCCACCGAGGTTGCATCCTTGCATCCCACCAGGGCTGCACTGAGCAGGGGGATGCAGCGCCGAGCAACATCAGCCAAGGGCAGTGGAGCTGTGGGACAAGCCTGCACTGCTGCAAGCCTCCCTAGCACTGAAATCAGCAGGATACTTCACTAGGCGGGTTTCAGAGTGCAATTTGCTTTGCTCACTTGCTGAGAAGAGCAGCCTTTTCTGCACGATAAAAGCTGCTCTGCATCTGTGTGAACATGAAGTAGTTGTTGAGAAAATGTGCTAACCTGGATAGCTCCTCCTCCAGCTACCACCACCCTGGTGGTGGCCCTTGCCTGCATCCCACCCTATGGCCCAGGGGGGAGTTTGTATGCCACATTTAGTGGTCCTAATTTTGGACTGAGCCCCCCTCCAGGGGGTTCAGTACCAGTAATGGCTGCATCTGGGCTGGTGGGTGTCAGCAGGGTTCTCAAACACTGGCTTGCACTGCATCCTGCCACTGCAGAGGGAGGGGAAGAGTGATAGGTGAGCCCCACGCCAGCACTCCTGGAACCGGGCCAACATGCTATGGGCTGCTCCATCCCTTCCTGCTCATGCTGAACCTCAGGCATTGCCTGGCAGTACTGCAGGGGTGGTGAGAGGTGCTGCCCCACCAGCTGCTTGAGTATCCAGCCATGTCTAAGGTGTCATTGCTTCAGCTGATATTGAGAGGGTGATGTGATTCTCCACATCCTTGGGATAATCTGAGCTGCTGGCCCCTTTCCCAGTGCAGCATCTGACTCCCGGGATGGGGAATGCAGAGGCTGGAAGGTGCCTTGGGCACTCACTGTCTCTCTGCTTCATATAAATAATCAGATGCTGGCTGGAGCAGTGACTGGTGACTTGATCCTCCTCACTCCAGTTACTCTCCCTTGCTTTGTCATGCTCTCTCTCTCAGCTAATGAATATTTATTCAGACAAAGCGAAGCAGTGCTTTTAACAAATTTTCTTGGGCAAAATCCAGCATTAATTTGGTATGTGTTTCCAGACCAATTTACTGTCCTCTGCTCAGGGTAAATGGATGGAGGAGTAGTATTGCTACTGCTCTTCATATTAAGCCATGGGAAATGCTCAAGAATACATTTTACTGCCTTTAATCTGAATGAGTGCTGCCCTATTTAATGAAGAGCTCTTCTGTGAGGACTGGAGTACTGAAGGAAGGAGGACTTCATTTTTTGCTTCAATTTTCTTTTAAAGTACATGTTCCAGAGTTCTCTGACATTAATAAAAAGTTTGGGCATTGGATAATTTCTTAAATGAATCCTATTGCTGCATTTCTAAACTGGTGGGAGGTCATCAGAGGAAATTCAGAAGCTGCCAGAAGGGCCATGCCCTTCAGACAAAGGAGTCACTCACAGCCCAGACCTCAGGGTGGCTTTCCTCAAGTTCCTGGTGTTGCTTTACAGCTGACATCTGAAACCCTTACAATGCACCCCATGATCTAGTTGTAAGCACAGGTAGCCCTGGACCAGCTTAAATAGCATCAATCAAAATGGCATGCAGTGCTGCAGCACCCTAAGAGCTCAGCAATAATGCCTGGCTCTTTTCTAGTACTAAAGTAGTGATGGTGGTATATATAAATAGATGGGTATGTGTGTATATATGTGTGTGTGTGTGTATGTATTTATCACAGTAGTGAAGGCAAAGTCCATCATATTCAGTTTGTGAAGCAACAACCACCGTCTGTCCTCAACTCACCCACTCACAGGAGCTGCAGTTTAGCAGCCACGTCATCAGAGCCTTTTGAAAATCACTTGCTGTGTTTTCTAACAGCAGTAGGTTAAACAGGTGTTCATTAATTGGCCAGATTTGGAGAACTGCCCACAGTAATGTCCCATGGTGCAGTGAGTCCCTTTGAAGGGACTCCTTGCCTGGTCTCTAAAGGTCTCAGTCACAGAATCAGACAGTGGGTGAAACCAAAATCCTGGTTGCCCCCTCCTAAATGGAGCTACAATCACCACTTAATGAATATTTATTCATTAAGTCCAGATTACCATGGCCACCCCTGGTGTATTCACTTACTTTCAAATGTCCTTTTAATCATAGATTCGTGTGAGTTATTTGGCTGTTCTACACCAAGTAGTCTGCAGGCCTAACAATTTATACACACACAACTCGTGTCACTCTCACAGATCTATTGCTTTTTTCCTGCCTTGCAGAGATTCATGCTCGTTTTTCTGCATGAGACATATTTAAATCGGAAAATAAAAATGACACATTAATCCTTTCCTTCCTTTGCCTCCCAGATGAGCAAAACTGTTGGAGTAAACTCAAACTTGTTTCTTAATTTATAGAGAAATGCAGATGTCTAAATCAAGCTCAGAGAAGATTAGATTACAAACTTTCAGTGGAAAAACTTCAAGGAGACCAATTCTGTGAGTTGCTGAAAGCTTTGACTTATTGAACCCCCTGAGCTGCCATGGACATCTCTTCCCCACAGGACAAGACTATTGAAAACTATTGCTTTCCCTATGGAAAATGCCACATGGGACCAATGCCAGTGTACATCCGATACCCTCATGGCCAACTGCTGTGGATGCTGGCCCTGGCATGTGCCCTGGTACCCCCACGCCTCACCCCAGCACTCAGCACCACAGCACAGAGTGTTATTCAAGAGTGACGTGCTGAGCAGGTTCAGAAGTTTTGACTTTTGCAGTAACTTTTTTTACAACCAACCAACTAGCACAAAAGCTGCTGCACGTCCAGTGTGGGACATCCAGCACAAGACGTAACCCCAGCACATGGTGGCGTCTCGGAAAGCCACTGGTCTTGGTTGCATTTCATTTTTCAGCTGTGTCCTGTTCCTGCATAAGAACATTGGAGATACCTGGGCAGTGCTGGTGTGTATAAACCTGCTAATCTAACAAGAGAAATAGGCCAGGAATGCAGCAAATGTTTTTCTGCCTCTTCGAGGCACTGCCGTGTGTTTCATCAGAGCAGAACAAGCTGGGAGCAATAGACATAACAGGATTAAAATGATGGCTGCTTTGTCATGTTCCACGCTAACCTAGGTACCTGAGAATTGCTGAAATATGGTTGAAATGCCGCTGTGCTACATCTTGTTTAAAAAAGTGATTTGTTAAAAGAAAATCCATGCCGAATAACTGAGTCTGGTCTATTAAAATAGTACGTAAACACTGGCCCCACAGTTTAAACATTACATATTTTGATAGCCTTTAGGAACTGAAAGGCAATTCTCTCCCCCCTCTGCATTATCATATAACCTCATCAGAAGATAAACAGCCTCCTTACCCCCAAACATTTTGCAATTTGCATTTAGATTGTTCGGTGCCAATGTTCAGGATAAGTTACTTCCTAGCTCTGTCAAACAAAACCTGATTGTCATTTAGCGGAGTGGCAGTCAATTTATGTTCCCATTAACACAGATCTCAGGGAATTTTTCTGGGGAGGGGAAAAACCCTAACAAATTGCCCACCTGCCTTCAAGGCTGATCTTCCAGTGGGCAGCTGGAGGGCAAATTTGACATACCCACGAGGAGGAGAAAGGGAATGCCTTTCTGTTATTTCTGGGGAGAAAGGTGAGGGGGGCAGCTTCCAGACCCCTTGGCTGTGCAGCAGCACACGAGAACCAGTCCTGAGTGCCTTGTGGAGGCAGTGGTGATGACCCACCACCCCTGGGTCAGGGATAGCAGTAGGGATGTGTCAGACTTCAATTCCCAGCCTAATTCAGTGGCAGAGCCAGAAGCCCCAGCAGGTTTTCTTGGGCGTGTGTCCACTCAGCAGGTGGAGATGCATTGTCAGGCACTGCCCTGTCTCCACAGTCTTGTGGACTGTGCCTGTGCCCTCCCTGGGGACCCTGACCCCTAAGCACTTGTGATCCTGCTTGACCAGGTGGGATGGCAGAGGACATGCCTTCCTGGTGATGGGATTGCCCTCCACCACTGCCACGGACACCCCACAGCTTCACTCCTGGGGCCTATCGGGGGGTTGCATGAACCAGCATGACTGACAGCAGCTTTACCAAGCCCTTGTGCAGATGCAGAATGCAAATTTGATATGTTTTCCTTCTCTGACAGTAAGTTGAAGACACTTTTCCCTTCCCTCCTCTCTCAATGGCTTCATTTTCCTTCTGCCGCCTCACTTAGCCATGCTCCCCATCACTTCTATGCTCCCCAGGGTGACAGCAACCCTGGGGATCCCATGGGTGACAGCAACCTCTCCACCAAAAGCATCTTCCTTATCACTCTCCCTGTCTTTTGCGGTGGTGCAGCACTGATGGCACTGACCAACCCAAGGTTTCCTCAAGCAAGGCATTTCCCCAAGGACACTCGTGCTTAACTAAAAAGCCACCTCTCTCCTTTCCAGTGCCCTCTCTGAGAGGGGTGGGCAGGTAGCACCAGCACAGCCCCACTCCCCACCAGCACTCCTTGTTCATGGGGTTTTCTGCACACACAGGTGTGCACACAGGAGGTCACAAAGCTTGTAATCTTGCATGCAAGACTGTTTCTTTTGCCTTTGGAAAAACATTGTGTCGCATCTTGGCTGGTGCAAAAGAGCCATTTATGTTGGAAACAGCTTTCAGTGACTCCCTGGCCAAATCAGCAGGATCCTGGCTGTCTTTCCATGGCCTGTTGGGGTCTCCTTAGGGTGGGAGTAAAGAAGAGGGACAAGCAGGGATGGGCTCATCTGCAACTGAGCTGTACCTATGAACGTAGGGGACACACACAGGCTGTCTGGCATGTGCTGCCAAAGGACCACCCCGACAAGCCCCTTGGTGTCCTGGCTCGCGGCCCCTTCGCAGCACTGTGGGGCAGGTGGTGCTGCTTGGTGGCTGAGAAAAATCAAGTCGTTTTCTGAAGGGAGGGGAGACAGCCACACCCTAGTAATTGGAAATACATCTGTGACCACTTGGAAAGTTATTTTTGCTACATGAAAGGCTGGGGCACAAGGACAGGGCTTCTCCAGACTGTATCACCTCTTGGCTTCCCTTCTAGTACAGCTCATTTATTTGGTTTGGCACCAGCTAGCTGAGGCGTGTAGCTGCCAGGTTCACCATGTATAAGGAGCTGCTGATGTCAGGAAGAGCTTTTGGCTGCAGGAAAGCCCTGCAGATGTTGTCCAGGTGGTTCTGGTCTCTTCGAGCATTTAGGAACAGTCAAACCATGTAACAATTTTACAATGATTATTTGTCTTTCAAAACATAGCTGAGATTTCTATCAGGCACTGGAGCAGAAGCAAGGGGCAACATGCAGTGTGAAGACTGGGTGAGGTGTGTGGTATGTTCTGGCAGTGAGGGTTGGAGAAATGCCAGAGGAATAGGATCTGGCAAAGTGTGGAGGGACTGGCACTCCAGAAGAGCTGGAAGTAGCTGGCAGGCTCCTCTGTGCAGTATTTTGCACCACACTGCTTGTCAGGCAGGGCAGCCAGTGAGGCTAAGCAGAGGGAGAGGGGTTGCCTGCCCACATTTAAGTTCTTGTGGTTCCCACATTTCAAATTTGGACTCGGGATCCAGCTGGGGCAAAGAGAGACTCGTATCACTTCTCTGAAGGGGTGGGCTTGCCTTCAGCAAGCCCATGCAGATGACCTGGTGAGCTGGCTGTGCCTTGCTCCTCCCTGCCCTATGCATTCCCCACTTGGGCAATGAACCACTACCTACAGGTGCCTCTTCCACAGAGGTGTCTCCCAGCCAAATCAAGGCAAAGACATCCAGACCCACTGATGCACTCATGTTCTCCCTCCAGATGCTCTGCACCTTGCTGCTGAATGGGAATCTCGGGCCACGTGCAAGAATGGGCTTACACCCATCACCTGAGTTAGAGGGCATTCAGATGCCCAGGGTACAACCTGCTTCTTCCACCTCTCCCAGTTCCCTGACTATTCATAGCCTGGAGGACATATGGACCTTGCTGGCACCACACCCAAACCCACCCAGGGCAGGAGGAAAGGGTTCTTCCTCTGCCTACAAGCCTGTTCAACCCACCAGGTGACCTCGGAACACCCCTGAAGTCTGCCAGCAGGATTAGAGGCTGCTGTTTTTCTTGAAAATATTTCTGCTTCCACATCCCTCCTAACCTCTCTGCCACAGCCTTGCCTTTGCCACCTTACTCCCTCTTCCTGGCCTGTCCCCGCTCTCTTTCTCTGGAGTACACACCTTTTCTCCACAGGTTAGTTGTTAACTTCTTGAGATTTTGAAGAAACCCCTGATCTGCCAAAAGAAGAAAGAGAAAGAGATTTGGACTTCTGTTCAGGCATGTCTTACCTTTAACTGGCCTTTATTTATGTGGGAATTACTACAGGGTTTGCAGAGAGGCCTTCCCTGCTTTCTTTGCGAACCTCAGAGCCACTTACTCTGCTTGTTCACCTTGTCATCTAAGAGAGAGGGAAACCTCAGTCAAGTTGCCTTAATGTTTATTTTATTTAAAGAATCAGAAACACAGTCATTATAGTTCATTTGTACTCATATCTGCCAACACTTCCTAAACCACGTTAACATTCATGTATAACAAAAACATTTTCTGAGCTGTGCAAAGTTCAAAGGAATTGTTCAATTACTTGAACCCACTTTTAGAAGAGCAAACCTGGCATTTTACAAACTGAGGCCACCAGAAGGAATCTTTCCTTTTCCCTGCTCTGTTACAGGAGATGCAGACGCCCCCTCCTCCCCCTTTTCCTGACATGACAGATAAAAATTAGACCACAGAATGAGCTGAACCTCTCAGTCCAGGACTTTTTGAATGGCACTGGGTCATATTTTTGTATCACTGAGCTGTTTTAAGTTCACTTTAATACTTGTGCTCCTGGCATGGAAGTGATTTGTCCAAGGAGATTACTCAGTAACCCAAACTGTGATGATAAACAATAAACAGAGGCCAGAAACAGCTGCTATCAAACAGAACACATCCCCTCCCCCTCTATATTTTTCCTTGCAGGAGGTAGGACTGAAAGGGTTTTGACCATTTAAAAAACCCCATCATCCTCCCTGCAAAATATATTTCAAAGCATTGATTTAATAATATGACATCTGCATGTTTTCTTTGATCTTCTCACACACCAACTTTTGTCCTGTTAGAGTTAAGCATGAAAAGGTGGAAATCTGGAACCATTTTAGATCTGGCTAAACAGAATAGGCAGCAAGCAAGCTGCCATCCTGTTTCATTTTTCTGACTGTAGTAAATACACCATGGAACAGGATTTTAAGAGGGCTTTAACCACTGTAAGTTGTCAGAAAAAAATCTCATCTCTGACAGGTCTAAACCAGAATTCTTATTGGATTCAATAACACACATTTTGGTGTTGCTGACTCGCTAACTGTGCAGTTTGCAGTTTACTGTTTGAGGTGCAGTGACACCAATTCTGACCTGGACCAAATAAGTGGAACAGATATGGCTCTAGTCTCAATCAAGTCTTTCCAGAAGACATTTCCTCAGTCTCTTACTGGTTATAAAAAAGCAATTTCCTCTCTACAGTAACTAAATTTTTAGTGGCTGATTCATTACGATCTGGAATATCAACAAATGCGGCAACATTAAGTATATAAAGAAACACCCTGAAAATGAGGCCTCCCTGTTTGAAGGTGCTATACTTGGCCATGGACTGTGTTTCTGGAATTGGTTTGTTACATGTGATAGCAAGAAGAACTTATTTTACAGAGAACAAAGTCACAGAGTTGAACTTAAATAGGAATCCTCACTTACATGGGTTTTGATATGTACTAGTACACACGGCTTGAATGAAAACAAAACTTACACCTTCACATATGAAATACTTGTAACACAGTAATGATGTTCACCCACTGGGCCTCTTCCCTTTAATAAGATCATCTCCAGGTTACGGTGCCTCCGACAGGCTTTTAAACACCCACCACATGTGGGCTTTGGCAAACAGCCAGCTGCTGTCAGAGGCAAGGTATGGATACAGCTATGAAAAGCCTTTCATCACCATTCATTCCTCAAGAGCTGATGTCTTTTTAAATACCCTCACAATTGCATTACGGCATTTTTTTTCTCATTCTGTTTCATTCAAATAACTGGCTAAACTCACTTTACATTTATTGCACCTTTAAGTCCCTGGTAGATGGAAGCTTATATTGCCTGATACGGTTTGTATTGTAGCTTGACCACGTTAAGAAATCCAACAGTATCCGGAACTGTACATTTCTACAGTAAGAAATCACATTTCAATAATGCTAATTACAGCTTGTCGCAGATCAGCTCTTGTCTCCATCATGCAACGACAGAGGAAAACTCCACAGTCCTTGTGTGTGCTAGAACCTGCAGTGTTCTTCTTATTGCCATGAAAAAGTCAATTAAAACGACTCCTCTGGGAATTGCTTCCAATTCTGGAGTCATTATCACTCTCCAGACAGAATGCTGTGCTTCAGCGTGGGCCTTCAGCCACTCTAAATACGTAGGAGAGAGCAAGCGTGTGCATGTTGCACAGGCACGCTCCCCCAGGTATATTGGTGGCCATGCAGCTTTTTTCTCTTTTCCTCTATGAAGCAAGAACAAGCAGTCTGATCTCGATCTCCAGGTACACTTCTAATTTCATATGTTGAATGCAAATCTTGTCGCAGCCTCTCTGTTTAACCAAATCTTTAACAATTAAAAAAAATAGCACCAGATGTATGAAAAGAGGAAATGTCTGATCTAGTAGGAATATATATAAAGTAGAGCAATTCTTACAGTAAAAAGGTACGTTGTACAAAAAAGCAATGGAAAGTGATACCAAAGGACAAAAATCCATGCTGCATATAATAAGGGCAGAAAACAGGCAAAAGGGATTCTGCTCAAATAACCACAGTTTAATGGTGGAGCTGTACTTCCTCCAGGACTTCCCCGGCAGCAGCGCCAGGACACCAGGTGGTATGGGACTCTGAGCACTAACACACTCACCGAGAAACTTGCGCAGCATATCTCTGAGGTATATAGAAAGCATGACATTAACATTTTGGACTCCTCATTCTTTCCTGCACAACGATGCACTGATCTTTAGCTGGGGTTTTCTCCACCTTCCCCTCCCTCTTTTTCCCTTGGGAAAAACAAAATCCCAGTTTAAGAGCTTCCTAGCACACTTTCTTGAACTCTCAAATCCATCTTGCATAGGCCAGTAATAAGAACACTGCAGTCTGACAAATAAGTTACAGCAATATAACAGCTTTCCTCTTAATTTTTTTTAAAGATATCTTCTCTATAATTTACACAAAGGGTTAACAGCCAGAGTTTAGGTTACTACAGTCCAGATGGGCGTCCTTTCAGTCTGTGATTCCAGGTGGAAGGCACTACTTCAACATACCACTGTATGCACCGCACACGGTCTCGGGAGCACAGCGGGCACTGTGTCTCCAGAGCTGCAGACTGAAGGGCCTGGGGGAAGTCTTTGGAAATAAAAATGGCAGTGGTTATCAGTCCAGTTTCTCTTTGCTGTCTCTTCTTGTGCTATGCAGTTTCCCCTGAAAGCTCCTCAGTTGAGAGAGCGGCGATTCATCCTCAGAAGCTCTCGACAAAGCTCCCGGGGAAGAGGCCCGTCCTGCCATTCCTCTGCAACGTCCCTTTGTACCAGCCATCCTCCCGCTTCTTGTGCACAAACACAATGTCACCTTCCTTCAGTTCGATCTCAGCCTCACTCTGTGGTGGGTATGGGACCACAACACGGTACCTTTGGAAAAAGAAATGCAAGGACTTGGTCAGTCTGCACACTGGAAGCAGCCAGGCACCAGTACCAGAAATCTTGGGAAAAAATACTTTTGGAAATAGCAGTAAGTTACATTTTTGCACACTAGTTGTATCCAATGCAGCTACATTTTCTACTAAGACTCAGTAAGACATGGAGATTTCTGGCCAGCTTGACTGAAGACAGGACCAGTTTCTGGACTCCAGTATCTGGAGCCAGGCCATGAAAGCAGGAAAGCAGGCCATGATCCCAATTGTGTGCTGAGCCTGTGCCATGGACTCAGCCCTTTATCCTAGTGCTGCATCTGCCTCTGCTGTAACATGTCTCATCCAGCTCTGCATCTTCTCTATCCAAAATCATAGAATCATAGAATGATAGAACAGTTTGGGCTGGAAGGGGCCTTTAAATGTCATCTAGTCTAACCCCTCTGCCAGGGGCAGGGACATCTTCAACTCGATTAGGTTGCTCAGAGCCCATATGTGAACTGCATGAGTCAGCTTGGTGTCATCTGCAAACTTGCTGAGGGTGCACTCAATCCCACCATCCATGCCATTGATTAAGATATTGAATAGCACTGGTCCCAGTATGGACCCCTAAGGGACACCACTTGTCACCAGTGTCCATTGAGACATTGAGCCGTTGACCACTACCCTCTGGATGCGACCGTCCAACCAATTCCTTATCCACCAAACAGTCCACCCATCAAATCCATCCTTCTCCAATTTAGAGAGAAAGATGTTGTGGGGGACCATGTCAAAGACATCCAGATAGATGACACCTATAGCTCTTCCCTTGTCCACTGATGATGAAAAATGGGGTTTGCAATGCTCCCACTGCCTGTGATACCAGCAGAGGTTAGCTAAAGCATTCACATTTTTTTTCCTATGTTCCTTGAGAATGTACTTTGGGTCCCTCAAACCTGGAAGGGAAGCTAAAATGGAGAGGTATCAAATGACTTTCAAAGCACTCTCCAAACCAACAGGAAGCCTCAGCCCTGAATCATTCACAGGGCTCTCTGGGAACTTAGTTTTCAAGTGTCACTCCATTTCAATGAAGTAACAACGTGTCTGAACCTGATATGGCTATTCTGCACTCAAGGCTTATCAGCAGGCGTCCTCCTGAGAGCACAGACTGGGCCATTTTATATCAATGCACTTGTGTGCAGAGCAGGGAATATATTTCTGCTGCATGGTTGTTTTTTTTCTTCAGCACGTGTACTTTTGCAGTCATCTGGCATTTGGTTAACAGTCAATAACTGTCTTGCTAATTGCAAAGTAATGAATATAGTAAGATAGTTAAAAGATGCCAATTGATTACATAAAGCGCATCTCCTGAGAATATTTCCACAACTGCTGCATGGCTACTGATGCCTCAGTTATGTCTGTAACAAGATGAGTATTTATTTAAGATAATATCCTGTTGTTGGGGAGACTCTCCAGTGGCAGTCACCCATTTTCTTTGCAGACATTGCTCAGGTACCTAGTGACTGCAGTTCTGAAACTATGGACTCCACTTTGACATGACACTGAAAATACCACCTCTACATTTGGACATCTCCACAGCCAAACAACCCACTACTTCATAAAGTATTAAACTCTATTTGGAGCAGGAGTTCTCTAAAACCTGACTGTGGCTTTTTAATCTTGACACAGCAACACAGTCATGTGGAAAATACACGTGTTAAGTACCATCAAAAATCTGCCGGTCCTCTCTGTACCTTGGTTAATAAATCTAGCTGTCACTTCCTTCCTCTGTGGAAAAGCAAATAACAGAGGTTGAAACGTGTGTTGCTGCCTGGCTGCAGAAAAATGGTCCATCAAACTATCATCTGTGGAACTGCTACACTTATATTATGAAGCTTTGGCAATTACACCCATTATGCAAATGAATGCACACATTATTTCAAACACTCTGCTGCAGTGTTGATTAATTAAATTATCAGAGTGGAACAATTTCAGCCAAGATGTTGCCAAGTTTCAGATCTCACAGCTCTGCACAATCACAGCACATTGGAACTCTGCACCAAGAATTTTCGGGGCTTTGAGAAAGAAAAAAAGCTGGACCTCAGTGTTAGTTGAGTGTTGTGGAGGTACTCATGGACCTTTTTGGCAGGTCAGGAACAGAAACGCAGGGTGTCTTGGGCAGGGTTGCTCTAAAGACTCAACTGGGACTGCAAACACCTCATGTCATACCCTAAGCACAGAGGTGTCCTTTTAAAGCCAAGCTACATCCTAGGAGTGATGAGCTGCTAGTCCCTAAATGGTTCATATGAGGAGGGAGGTGACCACACTCAATAAGAATGTGCCCATCCTCCTAAAGGGGTTCTACACAGCATCTTCTTAGAGATTTAGAAAAATAAACCACAGTCACTGCATTACAAAATGAGGTCCTTTTTCCCATTTAGGAAACCTCAAATGCTATGGTTTAAATTTAATTAACTACAGTACCTTACAGGATATCACTGAAGAGGTTTTTTATAGAGTAACAAAATAGTACTGACAAAAGACCTTCCAAATCAGTTAAGAAATTGTCTGTGAAAGATGGAAAAAGATGCAGGGCCTGGGACAGGCATCCCAGTGGGGGCTGCAGGGGCAGCAGCCAGGCACTGTTCCTGGCACACGGTGCTGTGCCGCCCCTCCACACCTCCAGGTGGCACCTCAGCCTCGCTTATCCTCTGCAATGGCATTGCAAGGACATATATATATATTAGCCATATTTTTTTGGCAGAAAAGGTCTCTTCTCCCAGACATCCTCCCTCGCTCCTAAAAAGGCAGTCCAGGATACTTCTATTTATATCTACCTTTTTCATTTCCCCTTTTGTCCCCTCTTTGGTGTAAGAAAATCTACAATTTTATAGTATCTTCTCAAACAGTCTCTTGGCATTTTAGATGGATCTCAGTTTTCTCAGTTTTGTTTGGTATTTTCTGTCATAAATTGTGGTCTCATATAGATAAAACTCTGCCAAATGTTAATAGTTTTGGCCCAAATTTTCCACAGCAGTTGGCTGTGTCAGGCTGAGGGTCCAACATACAGCCCAATGGCTGCATCATTTCCAGGAATAACTTAAATGTGCACCAGCAGGAGCCAGGTGAGGACCTCCACAAACTGCTCTCAGGTCCCTGTATTTGGGAGCAAAGACCTGTCCTGTGGTCGAACTGGTCTCTCGGGGATGGTGTTCCTTCAGAAAATCACCCACTCTCAACTGAGTTAAAAGCATTTAAATCATCCCAAAATGGCACATGTTTAGGCCTGTATGAGCACTGAAGGTAAAATCTCTGCTGATTCATGTTCCAAGCTGACCTAGCTCTCCGGGACCTCAGAGGTTGCATTTCTCTTCCTTTCCCAACACTGGGTCCCTCTTGTGTTTTTCTCTCAGGGGACAGACTTGATGTTGGACTTCCCCACTGCTGGCTACTGTGGCATCTTTGGGTTGGGCACTTCATCCCTGGAGGGGACTGTGCAGGACAGGTAGTGCCCTGGGAAGGGTCCTTGGTGCCCAAGAGATAATACATGGGAGGCTGCAAGTGGTATCACCAAGGACAGAGGATGGGGTTTGCCTGGGCAGGGAAACCTCAGGGAGTTGGAGGGCAGGGTGAGGTAAGGGAAGAGGTGGAGGAAGAGGGAGAAAAACTGGGAGCAGAGAAAGAAATGGGACCATGATGAAAACTGGAAGCCCTGACAGAAGGTGTGGGTATGGCTGCTGAGGGGGGAAGATGTGTTGAGCTTAGTCTGGGAGAGCAAAGACCCTTGGTGGGAGGGAGCCTGGGCAGGGACATGGCATTCAGTGGGGCATGAGTAGAGGCTGGCACTGGGGCTGAGGGTGGGATAGGCAGCCTGACAGCAATTAGCTCACTAAGGCAGGAGTAGGTCCATTCTCTGCTGTCAGCAAAGACCTTGAAATCCCACTGTCCCCTGTCTTCATAGCACTTGTCCTCACAGTCAAAAGAAATAGCTCTCCCACCCAGCTCTCCCTTTACTACTGCTATTGAAATCTGGAAGGTGCAGCTAAGACTCTTAATATCAAATAGATGTCACATGATGGAAGTTCTGGTTTTGTTTCCTTTAAAGAAGCAAAATGATTAAAAATGTCATGCATGTAGATGCATAAAGACATCTACTACCTTAACAGAGCAGGAGTGTTTCACACCCATGCACCTGAGATGAAGAAACAGGCAACTAAAATTGCCCATGACTTCACTTTTGCTTCCGTGCAATATAATTTTCTATTATATGACTGCAGACTATTTTTCCCCTAGGATGCCTGCCTCATTTAGTGCACAAGATGCTTCTCTGGACGTGAGTCAAGGCTCTGACATGGAAACCACCCCATCTTTTGCAGAGGTTGGAATATCTCTAGTAAGTGACCGTGATGAAACTCACTGAGTAGGACAGATATGGGGAAAGTGCCATCTCTGACTCCTCCAGCTGCAAAGCCTCGTGCCACACTTTCCACAGAGTAATACTCATCTCATGCACCCTGGCTGTGTAGGAGTCTGTTGTACGGTCTAAATGACTCATGCAGGCTCTCTGTCAGCGTGCACATTGAACAGTATTGACCAAAACTGATCAGTAATTAAGGGTTGGACTCAGGCCTGGAAACTGATAAAAAACTCCTCCAAAATACTACGTATCTACTCACTGAGTAAATATGTGCACCCAGGACACTGACGGAACTAGAGAAACCTAAGAAAGCAAATGTACAGTGTGGCAAATAAGGTCTGCAGGGCTAACCTTCAATCTGATTCTATTTAGAGTTCTTGAATTTGGATGCTTAATGCAAGTTCCTGTTTGTCAAAGTACCATGCACTAAGGACAGGTTTCAAGAGTCCAATCCTGTGACTCCAACAGGTCCCTTATGTGCTAGGATACACGGTTTTGGAAGGAACAGATAATCGGTGCCAATGAAGCATCTAGCCCAGTTAACCACCACTCTTGTTTATCGGTGGAGCTCTGTTTCTCCATTTTTTTACTGGCAAATTGAAGAGATCTGCAAAGCACCTCTGCACAAGCCAGAATCCGCTTCTCCATAGCACGGTGTCTGAATCAGCAACCTTAGAAGAACAAGTCTCAGTTGGGTCTCTTACCCTTCTGCTGGAAATATTGCAGAATTCAATTTCTGAGATGGTTACTTCTAGTTTCTCAGTCCTAAGGCAGGTATCTCTAGTCAGAGAAGCACTTAACCATGTGCATACATGTCACTGTTCAGTCAGAAATTACTCCTGGGGTCATTTCTCCAGTAGCACTTTCCAGGAATGAAAAGAACCCTTCTTTTGCCTTCTTTTTTAGCAAAGAAGATATACGTGCACAGGAAAATTGAAGTCAATGGGCGTTAAGCACATGCTTGAATGCTTCCTTGAATTGGGAGCTCAATTTCAAATGTGGCAGTGATTTGTAGAAAGATACCTGGAAACATGGAGGGATCAATTTTAAAGGTCAAACTTACTGCTCCCATCTTATTTGGTGGTTACAGCTTGCTTGAAAGCTACACGTAAACCACAGAAACACAGCACAGATATGCCAGTCATGACAGTAAGTCTGGACATGGCCACTTTACCAGAACATAACATGGCAGAATTAGTGCCAGTTACTATAAGAGTCAACAACGCGTGACATGTTTGAATCAGGTTTGCATCTGGGAACAGTGCCAGGCAGTGAAGGGAACATGACTCACACACACACACATGCACACTCAACTCTCCTGTTTTGCTTAATGTACAGTCATATTTTCTTGAAGGGGGTAGCAAGGAAACTACTTTGTTTTGGCGCTGCTAGGCACACAGCACATCCCTCTCTCATGTGAACAGTGTTGGTGGGATGTGGGCAAGGCTCAGCCCAGCACCTGCCTCACCACAGTGCAGCCCTATACTGGTCCTGTTTCTTCCTCCAGAAGAAAGTGGATGGAGCAGTAGGTGGAAAAAAACATGTGGGGTAACACAGCCTGAGAAGGTATTCACTTGGCAGTCAATCACTGCAACACAAAGTGACAAGGACACCACCTGGGAAATTTCTCTGCTCTGCTACTTGGACTGCTGGATGCTTTATGGTAGAGAGCAGCTGAAAAAAGGTGGTTTTATAAACTGATAGTGGGAACTACACCCAGAAGGCAGACAAGGGCTCTGACTATCCCAGCAAACGGTATAAATACGAATGCTAAATGATGGGAGAGCTAGAAGCAATTTCCTTTCTAATCCAGCCATCCATAACCAGGTTTTGGAATATCAAGAAGGATAATTGTTTTCCTCACTCTTTCTGTGTAAGAAAAAAATTAATAAGTATATAAACATTACCAGCACCTTCAAGAGGGTGAAGCTCACTTCACCTTCCTGTCTATCTGGCTGCAACTCCCAGGAAGAGCTGCACTGTCAGGCAGCAGAATAGGCAATTCTTCCCTTAAATCATGAGCAATCAGAGCCTTTTAATGCACCTCTTGGTGCATTGGGTTTGATCAGTAACCTGGATATGGGAAGAGCTGGAGCTGCAAGCCAACCTCTATAGGAAAAGTAGCGGTGCTCTGCTTGAGCCTCATTTCAAATGCTGTAAATATTAAGGAATGTGCTACTTCTTCCAATCTTTCAGTGCTCTGTTTCTATGCGCACAGATGGGCGTTGGGAGACAGAAAGCCAAGTACAGCTAAGTGTACTGAAATGCTTTGCAGCTTTTTAAAATTTCATCCAGCATCTGAATCTGTTTATCTAACCTTTTTTTCCCTCTTCTCCCTTTTCTTTCTCAGAGAATTGCTCCTACTGTGCAGATGAAATGCAACAAAATGCAAACAAGCAAAATATGGAGCTGAGTGATGTTGAATGCAAGTTGCTCCATTGCCAGATGTGAAAAGAACAAGTGGTTTGAAAACCATAATTTGTTTTAAAAAAAATATAATTTGGTACTTCTGAGAAAATTTGATGATTTAATGAGCACAGATGGATGTGGGATGAATTTCTAGGAGACAAGTGTTTAATGTATCTGCTTAGATTATTCCAGAACTAAGCATTATCCTTCCTAGTGCATGAAGGTAATTAATATTTCCCATTATGGACATGAAAAAACCCATATGATCAGTTAAGGAATGCAGATACACCAACGATATGGAAGTTAATTCATAAATCAATTAGAGAATCTTGCCTGCTGTGTATAATTAGGGTTACTTCAATTATAGCTTATTTTTGGATTTAAGACTCAGGAATTAAAATCAGAGTAAGTTCCTTATCAGAATATACTGCAACTGGAAGTATTTAGTCAGTTTTAGCAGTCTAAATCTATTTGCTCCTGATTCCAGAACAGCTGGTTCTATTCTGCCACTTAAAATGGTCATCGGATAAATGTTTCCCTATCTGGACCACCCTGAGGTGGACTGAGAAATTTGTAGGAAGCGGGACTAGCCCTGGAATATAAAATGATGTGCCTGGAATTCTCTACAGTAAAGCTTTGAGAGAAGCACCTTAACAGTCAGTTCTGGAGATGTCAGGGGCTGTTCTTCCTGGCTTCTTTTCATGGCTACATTTAACTAAAGGTGCAGCAGTCCACTGATTTAGTTACGCTTGTGCTAAATCTGGTTTATATCGATTTATCTTTTCTTATAGCATTAATCTGAACTGATGTAGACCAAATTAAGTGTGCCTAAATAGGGATTGGTTTTTCACTCCTTTTACTAAATTGCTTTTTCATGGATTTTAAGGACAAGAGACTACTGCGATAGTCTGCTCTCACTGCCTTCGTTACAGTGCTGAAGGACTTGCCTTGCATTTATTTCTGCTTCAAATTTAGTAGTTGCACCTCAACAACAGCATCTCTTTTAGACAAAATGCCAAATCTAGAGTAAAAATATTCCCATCTTTGTCCTGACTGCAGTCTCTTACAGTGTTACCAAGCCATTCCTGAGCCTGCTCTTTACCAGGTGTACCAGAACTCCCTGTATCCCTCATTGCAAGTACGTAGTTTTAAATCTTTCATTCTTCTTAGGATGATTCTCTGAGAACACTCCACTTTGCCTCAGATTTGGTTCTTCTCTAATATACTGTTACTCTGTGTTGTCCTTACCGATGAGTTGAATAAGCTCTGTACCAATGGGTCTGCCCTCTTTCATTACCCACTTCACCTCTGTCCTCCGTTCTGCAACAGCAAAGGCTTTATGTTGGAAAATGCAGGTGCCAGACCCAACTCTTGTTGGGCTGCACTACCTACATAAATAATCAATTTTTAGTGATTTCTCATCTAGAGTTAGATTTGATGCCAGTGAATCAATTTTCAATCCCTTTAGTACCTGCTGGGCTGTTTATGTACTTTACTCAGCAAGAGGTTTTATGGTAACAAACCAGATGCCATAGAAAGGTTTAAATATGTTATGGTGTCATTGTCACCTTCCCAATTGAGTTCCAACATACATTCAATAAAACACTGTGTAAGGTATGAACTACCCTTATTATGCCCTACATCATCTGGCTCATGATCCAACTGGATTCAGTCAGCTGTCTTTCCCATTCCCTTCAGCCTCTTTCATACACTCAGAAAAAAAGTTTCTTTCAAACTTCTGCAATTTTGATGTTGTTTCAAAATTGCTTTAAATACCAACTCAAGAGAGTTCCCTAAATGGCTTTTTGAAAATTCCTTGATGCTTTTGTAAAAAACATGTTCTCCTCAAACACTTTTTGAGTGGAAAGCATTTCCATGGCACTGTAGCCATACATTATCTACTCCCTTTCCCATGCTCAAACTGCAGTAGAAAACATTTACCTGAAACCAATATGACTCTGCACATGGAGACCCAGCTCTTCTCTCTAACCTTGTTTCTGGCCAGTTATCTCTCTCTCCACCTGCTTTTGTATTTTGGTGCTCCTACTCTACCCTTTTTGGCTTTGCAAAGTCCTTTATTCTAAAGTACCATGGTGCAGAGCAGACTGCTGAAATGAACTCCAGAGTCACTGGTACATCCTTCTCTAGAAATGAGCTACATTTTTGGTAAGAGGTCACTGAAGACAGTCATACCTGTAAGTATCTTAAACAAGGAGAATTCAAAACACCCTTTGGTTTTGCAGAATAGGACAGGAAGAGCTTTGATAAGCAAACACATCACATCTGTTACCCCCAAGTGGGACATAACATGTCAACACCATAAGTTTATTAAAACATAGGGATCTCACTCAAAAAAAAGTGGCATTTGCCAACAGCATTTACACCATTTACACTGAGAAAGCACTGCTGTCCTCCATATTTAGACCAGGGCTGTACAGTGTCATGGACAGGGGCTGCTCACCGCTTTTTCAAACCTGCACTGTGTGCCAAATGACTTTCAATGGGCAGACACGTGTAAGCCCTGTCTTCCTAAAAGACAGCTGAGCCACCTACAGTCAATTCACAGAGCAGCAAAACTGCAACAACCCCTGAGCAAGTTAAACTTGCAGCCCTCCTCCAAATGCTCCCTGAGGACACTGGCAACTTCAGGAAATACATAGCTTACCTTTCCCGGGGTAAAGGCTTGGGCTCTGGCCGAATAGCTGCCATGGAAGAGAGGGGTGGCCTGGCAGGAGAAGGGATGGAAAAATTCAAATCCAAGGAGCCTGTTTTCCTGTGCAGAGGCTCCAATCCCATAGCTCCTTGCATTTCACTCTCAATAGGGCATGAGCCGGCTCGGCCATGACTGGAGAGAGAGGAGAGCTCAGGTCCCACTGCTCCTTGCAGAACTCCTTCGATGGCTGTCTGGGGGTCATGCGTGGGGGACACAGATGGTGGGGAGCGCGACTTCTTTTTTGTTGATGCTCCTGCTAGAAGTTTCAACAGCCCACTCTTCTTCTCCTTCTGCAAAGGAACCAAACGAAATATGGGCAGTGAGCAGACATACCAACTTCCTTTGTTTTTCTATTGAACAATCCCAATGTGTGTGGCAGAAAACCTCTCAAAACTATCATGACTAGAGGTGGATCCAGGTAGAACTTGAGCTTTCTGTAATAAAGATCCTCCCCGTCCAACAGGGCTTCAACTCATTCATCAGAGTAAGGACCAAACATGCTGCAAAGACTATCTCCATTTTCAAATCTATCCAGGTAGTGATCATGTGCCTTTTGAAAGAAATAGTGCAGTTACAGTGGGACAGCAAAGGTACAAACTTCCCATGCAAAGAAGACAGCAGAATGCTGCCCTCTCCCTTCCAGGATAAGGCTGTCCCTCAATAGAGAAATACCCCACAAGTAACAAATCAGGACCTGTGGCCAAAAACCTCTGCTGGGAAGCCCAATGGGCTGAGGAGAGATTTCAGATCCCAGCCCATTGAAGGGAAGCATTCATCATTACTACCTCATTTACTATCTGATGCAGATTTACTGTAGGGAGAATGGAAGCACAAGACAGTGGTTTAACAGTTCTTTTGAGCATGTGCTTCCCTTCACATCCTGCATCACACAGTGATACCTATTCGTGTCTCCCTCCTAGAAGTGGGTCACTTCTCATGTGTTAAGGCAACAGTATCACCTTGATATTTGAAGATAGACCACAAAATTCACAATTGGCAATTGCAGTGGCAGTGCATGAGAAGTTTCAAAGTTCTACAAGGGTTTCTGATACAGAAGAATGAAAAGAAGATAACAGCATCTTTTCAATTAATGTGAAAAAAAATAGTTCAGCCTGCATTACTGAAGAAACATATCTGACATTGTGAGTCTTAGTGCAGTGAGAAATCCTGCTGCACATTTACTTCAAGCCCACATAAATACCAAATACTATGTCCTTCATCTTGGAAGTTTTTTGCATAGAGGGTTTGTGTGCAGAGACTGGCCATCCTCTGGTACATGTTGCACAGCACTAGGCTAGAGTTGCAACCTGCAGTAAATTTTCCATTTCTAAAAAATGATACAAGAAGTTTTGCAAAAGGTCTATTCAATTTCTTCCTCTTTTTCAGAAGAGCAAGGCAATACCCAAAAACTTCAGAGACTCAGGGCTGTGAGGTTTAGCTGTATTTGATAATTTGTTCAATAATAGGATCCCAGGGGATAAAATCAAACCCAGCAACTGCAAGACTTATGGAACAGAAACTACCTCTCTATCTTCAAGTAAGAATACGCTTTGGAAACACAAACCAGTAATTTATTTATTCTCTGCAGACAAAAATGTCCCATGCAAGGTTTAAAATTATGCTTTTATGTTCTGACTGCTGAAGTAATTTTTCAAAGCAGCTTTAAAGAATAGGAGGGCTACAGT
Source organism: Manacus vitellinus (assembly GCF_001715985.3). NCBI lineage: Eukaryota > Metazoa > Chordata > Aves > Passeriformes > Pipridae > Manacus > Manacus vitellinus. The sequence continues at coordinate 23,559,178 of NW_021940813.1, forward strand.
AAAATAAATATAAGCTTTTAGAAGATACTCGGGTTTACTACTGTAAATGTACTTGGAGTATCTGGTATCTCTGTTTCCAAAGTTCTTGTCTGCTGTCTTTAACTGTCACAGACTAGTAAGAAAACCTTAGATGTTAAGATACAGAAGAGCTAAAAGGAAGCACAGTTGTTGTGATACAGCCAACATCCACGGATTTTTGAAGAGTAGAGTCTGAACTGTGTCTCCTGAATGCCACTGGTTATGTTTTAAAAGAGCATTTGTCACTTCCAGGATGAAAGTATCCATCCTGCCAAGATGTTCACCCAGTCAGAATCGATGAAAGCTAAAGGAGGCAGGGTGGCACCATATGGCACCATCAGGTCAAAAAAACTAAATCAATTCCTCTGGAAAGGACAGCAAAGCAGACCAAATGCCCTGATAAATATCCTCTTTTCCCAGTGGGAAGTGACTGTTGTGGATAATGTGTCAGGTGTGCATCCTGGAATTCACCTGAAATATCAAAAAAATACTTCAGTGTTTCTCTCACTCTCTAATTAAGCAATATCGTTGCTGTCATCATTACATCAAATTTTAAAGCTCTTCACGAAACTACAAAACTCTCCTTTCCCTGTGGCACACTGAAACAACAGCTCTAATGATCCCAGCATCCTGTGTAAATACGTATTTGAAGGTGTCCAAAGGTCAGTGACAGAATACAACAGCCATTGTGGGGCTCTGCAGAAACGGCTATTGTGCTGCAGCGAGCACTTAGAGCCTCTTTAATTGGCAGCTTTGCACATGCAAAGTAGCTATGTGAACTAAAGCCCTGTATAACGAACAATTAATATTCCTGTGTTGTAGCAGATCTTCTAATTTTTGCTTCTAATTTAAATACCTTGGCAAATTTTCATTAGAAAAACCTTGTGCTACTTAGACCATTTAAGTCACAGAAGCAAAAATATTTGGGAAGAAGGGGGTGCATATATTCACACACATCTGCACATTAAAAAGCAGATGAGTTTGACAGTCATTCAGTTTTGTTTATAAGAAAGGCTTCCTCTCTACAAGGTTAGCCCTGGCATAAATTTCTACACTTAAGCTATTGTCCCTCAGATAACAGAAAGCTATACCGAACTTGCTGATGTACCCTTTGTTCCACTTTAACAAAAGGAAAAATAAACAATTGATTTTTAGCCCCCACTGAGCATTTTACTAAACTTCTGAAATGAAGATCTGCGGTCTCTGAAGAGAGAAGATGACTTAATTCAATTAAGCCTAGTCAAAACCTGAGCAGTACCATCTTTCCAGTTGTGGCCTTGGGCAAGATATTTAGAGGTGAACTGATACCAACCACTTTGTGTGCATGGAGATTAGACAATATATCCAGCTCTTTCTCCTTTAGAGTCTGGCTCTCAGCCTGCTGGTATCGTAAGGCCAGATCCTATGCCGATGCTGCTCAGAGCATTTCAAGCAAAACAAGGACTGTCAGGAGCTGATAATTTCCTGTGACGCCTCTCCTGAGAAACAGACAGGGTTTGAACCTCCTATGATCAGCAGTTCAACCTAAACCACTTCATGTCTCCTCCCCCTTTCTGTAAAATGGGACTAAGTTAAAACTCCTTCTTGTGCTGTGGGAATTCGTTAATGATTCCAGTGTTACAAAGCTGTACGTATCTTCCGGAGCAACCAGTCCTTTTCCATGCTTTAAAATTAAAAAAAAATTACAAAAAATTGGAATGAGATGTTAGCATGCAGTCCCAGTAGTGATTTATTGCAAATGTCCAAGTATTATGAATTCACTTAATATTTAGTGTAATAGCAGCCATCCTTCACACGAAATTAATATTTATATGTCTATTCAAGACAGTCCTTCAGCAGTTTCACTGTAAATCAATGAAGCATTAATGGGCATAAATGCTGTAGAGAAATCTACAACGATTGGTTACAGACTCTGTTGAGATAAGAAGTTTACAGGGGACATATCTGATGACTTTCAGGAATTAAGTTTTTGAATTAAAAAAAGTTTACTTTTTTTCTATTCACAGATGGGGGTTTTATTGTTTTCTAGGAAGTCTGTAATCTACTGAAACAGCTGTGTAATTATTGAGTTTTCTTTGTCTAGTAGCTACATTTCCAACTGACTGCAAACTGTGTTTGACGTTCCTACCTCCTGAATCTGCCAAGGTCAGACCTTCGCATCTGTGTTGATGGATGGATTCACAGTGTGGACAGCACTTCTCCCATCTCCTGGTTACTGCCCACATGTTTAACTGAATATAAATCATCACCTTTGTGTTGCTCAGGTTTTATTCTAGGACGTTCAGAGTCAAAACTTCCAAACCATTAATTTCAAAAGGATTCAAAGAAAAGCTAAAGAGCAGAATTAGTCCTTTTAAATAAATCCCAGGCTGTTTCTAGTTAAGAGAAAAAAAAAGGACTGTGAACAAAGACAGTATAGGCAAGTCAGAATTTCTTCTCTGGCAAAGCCTACACTTGTGACTCTGTTCCTATGGTGTAGCATGAAGGAATCTCAGTGGAAATCAGTCTCTAGCAGCACAAAGATGGGGTGGGCAGCACTTCTGTGACCCTGAAGCATACACTTAGGGGAGCCAGCACTTGAACAGGTGCAAGTTCCTCTCAATATGTTGATGTGGGAATGTTTGGAAAAATGAGTACCATCTGAGTTTAAGAACTCATGAAGGATCAAAATTAAAATCTGAGATATATAATGTTGAAATATTTTGCTTCACAGTAATTGGGGATGATTTTTCCTCTCATTAATAACTCACTTGAAGATAATAACTAGCTCTTCTTTCAGCTTCAGAGATGAGATGAGGACAGAATGCAGCTACTTCATTGATGACTGAGTGCTAACAGAGTCCCCTGTCTGCAGAGTAATAATCATGCCATAATCCAAATACCAATTATATGTTCTGGCTATGTTAATAACGATATATTTTTTTTTAAACCACCCGAATACACAGAACATTTTGGTTTCGTTTTTTTCTATCTTCAGCTCCTAATACTTAATTTTCTGCCTATCTAGGTTCATTAAATAAATGAAGAAGCCTTACTGCAGCTGATAGAAAAGCTGTCTCCAGTCATTGAAATGAGGTAATTTCTCATGCAACACCAGTTACATCAATAGATAAGAGAGCCAGAGGGAGAAAAAGAGGTTTCATTTAAAAATGAAGAAATGAGAAACAAAACTGTTTAAATGCTGCCCTGAGTCCTATGAGGGCTCAAATGCCCTCACAAATGAGGAACTCATCTATCAGTCAGTACCCCCAGACCACCACTTTTATTGCTTGTTTAACTTTGTCAATGCTTGTTTGAGTAAATCTAAGTTAGTGTCTGGAGAATAGTGCATTTTTATTCTGATTCCAACTTGGCTACTGGTGATTGATGCTTGCATTGCAAGAGTAGGTGGTATGTTGGATTACGTCTTTGAAGAAAAAACACTACTTGGGTTTTTAAAATCTGTAAATTATTTTACTTGAGGTTTTGATAATTATTTAAAAAGCCCTGAGAAAACCCCAACCAGCATCATCTCAAAGAAAAGCTTCAGGTCTGGGCTGTCTTTGGATATGTATTTATCATTTGCAGTTTGCCACTATTTTTCATGAGGCATTGATGACATAACGAACAGGACAACAGCAATTACTTACTACACAATTTCTTCTGATTTTAAGGAAAGAACAGCTTAGTATCATATATTATATGGAAATACTTGCCAAAGATTTAGTTTTAAATGGAGACAATTGCTTCTGACCAGAAGTCCGTTATTATGACCTCAGTATACAAGTTACATGCCAAGAAACAAAAAGGATTTTAGGATCATAGTATCATTAGCTTTTAAATTTCAGTGACAGTAACATGCATATAGATTGCACAAACATTTAAGACTTATGGTCATTAATTTGAAGATTGCTAGTATTAAAACCAGGCTAAAATAAGTAAAATTACTTGCTAGACATGATGGGGAATTTTAAATGTTTTGAAAACAAAACTGAGAAGAAGAAATTGGTGTTCAGGTCCCAATACAGCAAAGCATACAGGCACTTCATCATGTGCTTTTGTTGAACTGGGGCGGATGGAAGACTCTAGAGACTACAAAAAGACATAAAGAGGAAATCTAAAAATATATTTGAATATTCACTTTGGATGGAATATTAGACATTTCAAGCACTGGAACAAAGTTAAAGGCTAGCTCAAAGGAAAAAAAAAACTGAAGAGGAAGCACAGAGTCTCAGCTATTGTTGAGCTTCCTGGAGGCTGCCAAATTCATAAGAGGTAGAAGATAAAAGGAACCCTAACGTGATTAATGGCAGAAGACGGACAGACAACCTGCTACACTGATACTGTAGCAACTTTAGTGTTATTTTTTAGTGGGAACAGCTGAAACACAGCACAGAGAATTGAACTACTGTTGTGATGAAGTAACTAAAAATTGTGCACTGAAAAACTGAAACGCAAGAACACCACAAAGAAGTGATAAAACCATGGTTCTCATGAAGATTGTGTCAACATTTCCTCTTATTTCCAACCAGCCACTCTCTCTAGAACTAAGGTCAGATGGATGTGTGTTTTAGCCCTGATTTTAGTCCATCTCTTCCTTTGAAGTGTGAGCAACCTCTTTGGGGACACAAAAGAAAGGAGTAGGCATGATATGCTTGTACAGATTTGGCATTCAGCTTCCTTCTTCACTCAGAATTCCACGTGATTTTGATTATCCTACAACAAGTAAGGGAACTTCAGCTCAAAGCACTGAGATCTCCCCCTTCTCTGCTCCACTCTCCTGTCCATTGCACATCCTACATAGAGAGGCATAAAGTGTGTACTTTGAGGATGCCTGATTGGAAAGCACACAACTGACAGGAAATATGATAGTGACCTACAAAATCCCTTCCTGCACAGAGAAGGTAACTTGGGAACGATAGGTTATTTCCCACAATACAGGAATTACGGGGAACCTAATGAGATTATCAGGCAAATGGTCAAAACTGAAAAATAGGAAGCACTTTTTCACACAACACGTAATTAAATGGAGACTTAATGCACACAGTATTGTGGAAGCCAAAAATATGAAGAGGTTCAAAGGGGATTAGGCAAATTAATGGAAAACAGACCTAGCAAGGGCTATTAAAATAATGGTATGAATCCAAACTCTGCTTCAGTTAGTCCCAACAGGTAAATGAAATAGCACTTGGAGCATACACAGGGAGACTCCACCTCGCTATAAAGAGATCATAAAACCAGTAACATTCTCAGAATTATTGCTATGGTAAAAAAGTTAGGTATTTTGGCAAGAGCTTAGGAAACAGGACAAAGCCAGGAATGAGCTCTCCCCTGTGCCCTGTCAACTTTGGGAAATCAGCTGTTGGGAGACTTCCTTAGCTGCAAGGGTCTGAGAGAGGGCAAAAGGCAGCTATCAGGATGCAGTGTCAGCCAAGGAAGAGACACAAAAATTTGGGAACTGCAACCCCAGTGCACTTTCACAGCCCTACAACTGCTATTTGGATTCCTCAGCTCCATCTCTGCTGTGGAAAACATCATAGATCAAGGGCTGCAGCTCTCACACTGCACCAAGGAGCCACGAAAGTACTGGTGATGGGGCTGACAGGGCCCTATTCCTTCTTGGGTCCCAGTTTACTTCCTAAATGGGCACTGCACTGCCTTTGTACACACCAAGAGCTTCCTTGGAGCTACCATGGGGGTCTGTTACATAACACTACAGCACATCTTGAAGACCTACCCTAAACTGAAGCCTAGAAATGTTAAACCTTTGTTTTAATACAAATCAAAGATGCCTAAATGATTTAGGCAACTATGGTAAACTTACTGTACTTTCTGAAGAATTTAGGCAAAACAGCTGGATAGATCACAAGCCTTCTTCCGAAACTCTAGGTTCATTTATTCAAGCTAGAGGATATCTATCACAACTTGACTGATAGCACAGGACTCTAAAATGAGAAAAAGATGCATAAACACATTAACTGCTACACAAACTGCTTAAAATTAGTGTTTCTAAGTAAGATGATTTCGACTGACTGGTTAGCTTGCTGCTCCTTGTCTCATAAGCAAATGAAAAAGATTTATTGGTTCTGGGGAGCACTGGGAGCAACACTCACATTTTGCAGAAAGCTAGAGCAAGCTTAATCACTGAACACCTGAATGAAATTACAGAAGTCACAGTGTGCTTTGACATACTCTAGTCTTACATATATTTGGCTCTGGCTCTCCCCATTCAGAAGGGATAGATTTAATTTCAGAAGTGAACAGTGAAAATTGCTTGGCCTTGCTTTGTAATCTTGTTAAATGACAGGCAAGTGACACTTGTACTTTTATGGAAAGCAGAAACATGTGGGTAAACGGTTTGGATTAGTGGAGGCCATCTCGTCCCTTATCACTGATATATCTATTCCCTCTTGGTTGATATTGTTCCAGCAGCTGTGCCACCTAAGGCTGTTTAATTTCAGCCCTTCCAACAAACTACTTGGTATTGGGCTGGCCTGCACTTAGAGGGAAGATTGCTTTTGGAAAATTCAGTATCACAGTAGGTATATTTTTTTCTCAAAATCGATTCCCCATGAAAGAGAAAAAAGGTCTGTTTGTGGACAATGAAAAATTGTCAGGATTTGTGTGTACTAGACACTGTAACATATTATAATGAAATAATTCCTACAAAGGATTAAACAGCTCCTAAAAACCACATTTAGCTAAAGACTGAGGATTCAGCTGAGACTGACAGAACACATCAAACCTGCATGGACTGCAGCCTAGAGGTGACCAAAGCAGAAGCTCCTTTTGCTCAGTCAATGTATTTCTAAAAATTATGTGGACTTCACACTACTTTAGGGCAGCCTGGACTGAGTGAGGGGCACGAATGAGAGGGGCCCTGAGGGTTCTCAGATGGTGTGACATTTTAGAAGCAGGTCCTTGACACCATCAAACCCACAAACATGAAAATTTTTCTCTCTCTGAAGGTTGACCTTAGTTTTGTACCACATGTACCAAATGTGTGGCATGTACCACAGCATCAAATCTGAGCATCCAAAAAATAATTTCTAATGTATTTCATGCATTAAAAACATCAGGCCTTGTTCCTGCTCTGTCCTACCATCATGACAGAATGTCTCAAAAAAGGCAAGTGATACTACTAACATACTCAGGCTGATGGCTTCTTTTCTGGGAATAAGGGAAGCTCAGCCTCTCAGCACACATGGGAGTGCAGGAAGTCCCAGGTGATATTTTTCCATGGGCATCACAGGTCTCTCTGCAATGTCCCTCACACAGGGACAGAGCTGACATCCTGCGCATTGATGTGCAATCAATTATTGCAGTGCATATGTTTTGCAGGCAAAGTAGCTGACGTTTCTGCAACTCCCTTGTCAGCTCTGCTACAGGCATTTTCACTGCTACTGTGTTCCCAAGCAACTCCCAAGTTCCCTGTGAATTACTCCTAGGACACACTAGGACTGAAGTAGCTTTCTCTCATGGGGACCAACTGATCACGTATGCTCTTTAAAAAAATGAAGAAAGAATCCCGGAATTGTTTTAAAGGATTGCAAAGAAAGTGGCTGCCAGTGTCAATGACCAGGCATGCAAATGACAATTTCTTTGATAAAGTGACCCAGGCACTGTGGCTTTTGAATGGCCACAATACTTGGGTTGTAATTACTAGTGAGCTTTGCAATGGCAAAAGGCTTGCTTTCTCAAGTCTTGGTGGCACATGCAATAAGAGCAAAAATTCAGTTTCATCTTTTTTCCTAGTTTCGTCTTTTTGTTACTTAAAAAAATTTAAACCTCCTACATTTTCTAAAAATATCCTATACTAAAGTCAGGAGTATAAAATTCCCCTTTGTTAAATTAAAGAGATCAGCAAGAAGGATAAGCAAAGGGAAATAGAGCTAACCAAAGGGAACAACTAGGGCATAAGGAGGGAAGTCAATAGCACTGTGGGTTTTTTTCCTTTTGACAAGGCCTGGTTTTACATTGTTATCCTGTCCCTCCATTCTACCTTCCCTTCCTTTGTCTGTTTAATCCTCTTCTTTTTCCCTGACATATGACTTGCAGTTATGACCATATAATTAAATGCAGTTGAGTTACACTGATTTAACTAATTACCACCTGTGACATGTGCCACCTAAGCCAATGTTCTGCATTTCCTCATCGTAGACCAACTGTGAGACAAAACATGTTAGCTCAAATGTCAGGTTTGAGATGATTTGGGTAACCCAAGATGTCTGAGGACATCCTTTATGTCAAAGTTAATAGTAGGGTAATTTCAGTGATGCAGCCAGTGAGCAGCATCTCACCTGGGTTACACACATAGTCACATCTGTAACCTCAAGAGCTCTCTGAACACAAATCTGTTGCATGTCTGGATTGGGCTATAAGGCAGTGACATCTGGTTGGTGTTTTCACATGCAACTACTGCATAAATAATTATCTATGACACCACACATATAGCATAGTGCTTTTTACTCTGCCAGTTAGTTGACTTTTGCAGAAGAGGCCAGTGTGACCTGAAATAAAAGGTGAATCCTGCCAACTATTGGCAAGAAAGGGTAAATTTTAACACACAAGCTATAAATGCCTCCATGACGACGTTGGTCACATACATCTCACATTCGAAAATGATGGAAACTACAAAATCACTACTGCACTGGGGCAGAAATGACAGCTTTGTCATAACAGTCCATTTCTGAGACTGCCTACCACAGATGAAGATGAAAAACCCTTTGCACAAGTCAGATAACGGTACAAGACTGCAGGGGTTGATCGACAGACTGACAGACTTTCTTCTTTTCATTTTAGCAAAACAGAATGGGCAAACATTGACTTAGAACTGTCCTGTCTTCAATTTGATCATGGTTGATTGGAATGTCTGCCTATAAAGATAACAGAATTAGTAGTCCATTAGTTAAGCAATCATGACTTCTATTCAGGCTCCTGTACTATGATTACTTTGCTGTATCTGACAATCTTCCCAGAGCAGAGTAGGCAATATGATGAATATCTTGCACGAGTTTGTTCTTTCAGCTTTTTCCTGCTAGAACAGCAATGTGTATGTTTGAGGAGTCCCTTCCAGTGTTGCACTCTCCCTTTTTTTAACTCAGCAGTATTCATGGAAGAACTCAAATGCAGATAACCAGATGTACCAGTTCCTTTGCAATGTTTTCCAGTTAATGATTTTCTGTCAAACCAAGAGGACATTTCAAATATGTACCATCAGGGCTTGTCTCAGTTCCAGTGCTAGTCAATCTTTCCATTAATTACTTGGTAGGTAAGCTAGAGAGTGCACTTCTAAAACCAGCAGTGGGCACTGAGCTGAATAAGTCCACAAGTAGCTGAAAGGTTTACTGGTTTTAGCTGGGATCGAGTTAATTATCTTCATAGTAACTCATATGGTGCTACATTTTGGATTTGTGACCATACAAGGGTAATAACACACCTTGTTTTAGTTATTGCTGAGCAACACTTGCACATTGTTAAGGCCTTTTCTGCCTCTCACCCCACCCCACCAGTGAGGGGGCTGGAGGTGCACAGGGGGTTGGGAGGGACACAGCCAGGACAGCTGATCCCAGCTGGCCAGAGAGATAAGCCACACCATGTGATGTTGTGATCAGCAATTAAAAGATGGGGGAAGAAGGAGGAAGGGAGGCACATTCAGAGTGATGGTGTTTATCTTCCCAAGTCACCATTACTGTGATGGAGCCCTGCTGTCCTAAAGATGGCTGAACACCTGCCTGTCAGTGGGAAATGGTGAGTGAATTCATTGTTTTGCTTTGCTTGCATGTGCAGCTTTTGCTTTACCTATTAAAGTGTCTTATCTCAATCCATGAGTTTTCTCACTTCTACTGATTCTTACCCCTTCCCACTGTGGCAGGGAGTGAGTGAGTGGCTGTGCGAGATTTAGCTGCCTGCCAGGGTTAATCCACAACAGTAGGATAAACAGGGTAAGAATTCAGAACAATTTTCCTAAAATGGAGAAATTATCTTAAGTCACCACAGTGAAATCTGCAAAAACAAGCATGACATGCTACTGTTAGGAAGGAGAAATCAAATGCACAGATGAAAAATGAGGAGTGACTGGCCAGCCAACAGCTCTGCAAAAAGGGACATAGGAGTTAGATTGGATCAAAATTAGGAGTAAGTCAAGATGCTGCTGTGAGAAAGACAAACTTCATCTGGAAACATCTTACATGTAAGTCATGGAAAGTGCTTATTCCATCCTAATTGGCACTAACAAGTTCTCAGCAAAACTCCACTCCAGGGCACTGCTGTTTAATACTCCAGCAAGCTGAATGCTGCCTGAAGGAGAGCTGAAAGTGTAATCAGAGACCAAGAAAACATTACCTGTGAAGAAAGGCTGGGAACTGGGCTCAGCGAGAATTTTCGAGGACTAAACACATTATTAGTTCTCTAACATGTGAAAGACTGTCAAGAGAAAGCTGATTAGCTGTTCCATCTGGAGCAAGACATGAAGAAACAAGATTGATTTGTAACCAAAAAAGATTTGGGAGATATAACAGATATTTCTGGCCCTAGGAATATGAAAGGACAGGAACGGATTGCTCAGGGAAGTTGCAGAATGGTCTTAATGGAATGATTTTAAGAATAGTCAGACAGACATCTATGGTGGGTAGTTGGCACACATCTGACTTTCTCACAGCTGATGAATGCAAACCCATCCCAGGTCTTGGGGCTATCATCCTCACTACCTCCTCTGTGCCTGCTGGCCAGCTGTCTCTCTCAGCCAGGTTCCCTCTGAGTCTGCCAACCAGTAGTATCTGGCTTAAATATAAAATCTATCCAGAAAAATTTAAAAAGTTGGAAAATCAGTTCCCTCTTTTATGTCTTGATCAAAGCCCAGCTTATGCATTGCCCTTGCCACAGCAGGCACCATCGTGTTGATAGAATCTGCCTGCCCGACCTCCTCCCTTTGCTGTCTCAAAACTTAAGATACGAAAAATAACATGATGTTGTACAGCAGGGAATAGAGATCTCTGAGGTCATAAAAAAAGTCAGCTAGTTCCATTTTAAAATACACCAGTTCTGGGCTCATCATGAACTGGGACAAAAAACTACAGTACAGAAAATCTACTTTACTGCAAAGTAAGTTGGCCACGGACTCACATTAAATTACTTCTTCTCTCCCTTAGGCACCTAGTGATGAAGCCCAATGCCTGTGTGCTTCTAGTGTGCTGAATACAGTAAGCTGTGACTGAAGGTTAGTATTATAGCTTCTGTAGTCTTAACTCACAGAAACATATGAACCAAACAAAATGTATGTAAAAAAAGCAAAGAAACAGGTTAAGTTCTGCCTTTATAATAAATTGGTTTTTAGACAGCTGACTGCTTGACACCCAGTATTAATTGATTACAGGCAGCCTGCAGATGTAGTGTCTGAAAAGCAACTTTTGCATGGTGCACTTTCTGAATCTCTGAGACTGATCTTTTCTCCAGAGGGCATAATAAAAGCATTTTTTTTCAGTCCTTCAGAGACCAGCACTGACTCCATATCTTGACTTGGTCTGAAGGGAATTACTAGACGCTTGAGACAGTCAAAAAAAATAACAATCCAGACTGACTTAAAAGTGGCTTTACCATTGGGCAAAAGAAAAGCTGAGGGCTTGTGAATCTTTATACTGTTTCTGCAACATGAAAAATAAACAAAAATATACAAAATAAGGTAAATATCCCTTTGTTAAAATTTGGTTGTGCCTTCGAGTTACAGAATGAAAATAGAAACATGCCACAGATATTTGTTGATTGTTATAACATGCTGTTCCTACCGTACTGATGTTTGTCAGAAACTGCAATTTCATTTAGTTTATGTAATTCTTCTAGCAGAGCTTGCTGAAGTATTTCTGCATTGCTGTTAGATATTTTAACCCACCTAGAAAAAATACCAATAACTATGTGACAAAAAAAAAGAAACACGGGCACTGAAAAGTTGATTATAGACAATTTTCACAGAAAAATTCAGACTGTCTCCATAAGACAACTGCACTGGCACTTGAGATACTTGTATCTCAGTAAATAATCTCTGTAGCCTCTTGGTGGTTTAAAACTTACTGGCTTGTGAATTCATAGTTGGAAAACCACTGATAATGAAACACTCTAATGAGTCCTGGACACGTGGGAGGCCAAGATGCCACCAACTCTGACACATTTTAAGATGTTTCATTGTTTTCAAGACATCCATCTTCTTACTCTACTTTTCTGCTGGAATGGTTTCATCCTGCATGTCTTCCTTTCTGAGAGTTGTGGGGTAGTGGCAGCTCATGCCAGCTCTGTGTGTTAGTGCTTCAAGGCAGGAAGTGGACTACAGGAGACAGGCACAGCATTCACACTGGTTTTTTTAACCTGTGCATAGGAATTGGGAGCTTGATGTTATGAGGGAATAAGAGATCAAACTGTGTTCTTCAGGAACAGGGCAGGGATAGGGCAGAAGCTGTAAGGGGATGCTCAGCTGCAGAATTCTGTGGTCTGGGGTGAGGATTGGCCCCAATGATCCCTCAACAGCCAGAATGTGTCAATATCTCCCATCTATAGCACAAGAGCACTTACATTTCACCCGACTAATCCAAGGACATACTTGCCATCCCCACCCACAGCCCTGCCCCATCCAGCCATCTGGTCCCGTGTGATTCCTTCTGCAGGCAGGGGAACACCATGAGAATGCCAGTGCCAGGATGCTCACACGCAGACACACACTCATGCACACACACACGCCTCCAGCCTTCTGCTTCCAGTGCTCCCTCGCATGCTCTTTCTTTTGTCAGTTCTACTTTCTTCCTCAAACCATGCTAAGGATTAGTAAAAGCCTGTGGGTCCTTTGTGCTATAAAATTAGGTCTCTACAGGTGCCAGGAGAATGCTGTGCCTTGGCATTCAGATAGCTTCATCTCCAGTTAGTAGATAAACCGAATTTCCTCTTGAAGTTAAAGAAGTCTCCATCTTCTCTTCCCCAGGATCTGCTTCCCTTAAGGCCATGGAATGCAGCACAGAACCACTCAAAAGAGTGTTAGAGAAATCCACTGTGGACACTTGAGAAATCTTGTGACAGCACTGTGAGGCAGATAAGCAGAGGCAGGGGGAGAGGAGAGAAAAAAGGAATAGCTTTCGGAGACTGCTTGGCAGCAAAGTCAGTGCTTGAAATATCTGTGGGGAGTTTGAAAGCATTTCCTAACATCAAAAATGTGAAGAAGAAAAAGAAATTTTGATCAATGACTTATTGCCCTTGATCTAAGCAAAAGAATCCTAGCCAGTCAGAAATAACAGAAATCTGTTTTATTGTAAAGCTTAAGTTTTCTATGTTTTGACAGCTGGGGTTCATGCTTTTGGTTGGATTATTTGCCAGCCTTAAAATATTCATCAGTGAGTTGCCAGGTTTTTGTCCTTCCAAATTGAACTCTAATGATGAAGGAGAAGGTGCTGGAGAGATTTTAAGCATGAGTTTTCTGCCCTAAATCAGAACTTTGTGGCCTGAATTCACGTGACCAGAAGAAGAGGTTTCCAATCCCTGGCCAAGTGTCTGGTGAATCACTTGCTGGTCACTGAGCCAAGATTCACTTTCTAGAGCATGGGAAGCAGCGGCTCATTTGTGATGAAGACAGCCCCCTTGCCTTTGTTGAGAGGAAATGGATTAACAGTATGTATTCTGTGAACAAGTCTTGAGAGAACTGAACTAAAATATTCCAGATTAAAGCATCCCTTCAGAGAAACAAATTGGAACATGTTACACTGAAAAGTCAAAGGTGACTCTGAAAATGATCAGTGAAATGTTGGTGTTGGTGGCTCCAGGATCAGTTCAGATGTCTTAAAGAGTACTCAGGAAGATTAATGTCACAGAACTTATTCTTTCTTTTTGATGCAAACCTTTATATTGCTATTCCAACGTTGCTTCCTCTTAATGCATTCTTAGAATGCATTATTCTAAGAATTCAAATCAGGCTCTCTGCTCTTGTGAAATTTGTTTATTGTTATGTCTTGTGCTGCTTTCATTTCATCACTTAGTTTTTATCGTTCCATTTCATACCTGCCCAACTTAGTGGGCTTTCTTTGGTAAATCTAAGTAAAACATTTTTCATGAAGTGAAAAATAATAAATAATTTCATATCTGCTAGGAAGACTGAATTTCTCTTCCAAAATCTCGGGGTCAGTCATATTGACTTTGTATCTGAAAAATCTGCTTTCATCAACTCTGTCCTTAGCCTCCTCTACTCATCCCAGGGTGACCACTATTTTTGTCACATCATTTCATATCTACAAAGTCCTTGCAAGTGCTCAACACTTCAACTTGAGACTGATCTTTCATTTTCTGGATAAAGAATTAAATTTCTTTGGGGATATAAAGTGATAACTAATCCTTTCACTCAGGGACAAGTTAATATGAGACGAAGTTGCAATGCAGAGACTAACACTTAGTAAGTAAAAACTGAAAGTGCACTACTTTGTAGGGTCCAGTTCTTCAGGCAGCTTCAGTTCTAGTAACTGATAGCTTAATCAGACAGCTGTAATGTGAACTAAGGTCAAAGAGCATCTCTTTGACCTTATGACCTTTATGAAGCCAGATTTCAAAATGGTCTTTGATCTTGTTTCCAACCCTACGTAAAAGCTGGGGTGGGCGACTAAGTGTGCAGGCAGCAGGTCTGCACTAAGGGATGCTGCCAGGTGGGACTGAGCACTGGGCTGCAAATTAGGAGGAGGTTGAGGAAGGCACTGACAAAAAGGGGGAGTGGTGGAGAGGTAAGTCTCTCTGGTCATGCCTATTCTGGCATATAAAATGAGGTCAGGATTTAGCAACAAACCCTGGTCTGCATCCATTAACCATTATGGGTTTGGCTTATATCAGCTTCCCACTCTGTGCTCACCTGGAGTGCTGTGTGCTGTTTTGGGCCCACAATATAAGAAAGATATTAAGCTATTAGAGAGCATCCAAAGGAGGGCTGCAAAGATGGTGAAAGGTTCAGAGGAGAAGCCATATGAGGAGTGGCTGAGGTTGCTTGGCTCATTCAGCCTGGAGAACGAGGGAGACCTCATTGCAGTCTACAACTTCCTCATGGGGGGCAGTGGAGGGGCAGGCATTGTGGTGACCCATGACAGGACCTGAGGGAATGGCATGAAGCTTTGTCAGGGGATGTTTAGGCTAGATATTAGAAAAAGGTTCTTCACCCAGAGGGTGGTTGGGCAGGAACAGGCTCCCCAGGGAAGTGGTCACAGCACCAAACCTGCCAGGGTTCAATAAGTGTTTGGACAACACTCTCAGTCAGGCACATGGTGTGACTCTTGGGGCTATCCTGTGCAGGGCCAGGAGTTGGACTCTATGATCCTTGTGGATCCTTTTCAACTCAGGATATTCTATGATTCTGTGAACTAGCACTCTCCCAGGACAATGCATTGGCATAATTTGGGCCACACCACTTACCAAGAAGGACTATTCTTGATGAGCAATCTGGATGCAGGCACCCTATTTTGGGCAGAGAGAAAAGCTTAAAAGAGTGGATTCAAGTCATGCAGGGACACTTGCAGGGCCAGAAAACAGACCTTGCCTTGCTCTATTTTGCAAAATAGTTCTTACACCAGCATCATGCCAAACATATTGTATCATTTGAGGAATGCAGCTATTTTGAGCAGAAAGACTGGTACTTGAGAAAGTGAGTGACACTGGTGAGAGCAGACAGATGTTTACTGATTCTGTCATCATATGCAAAACTGTTGGTGCATGTTCAAAGCAGCTTTCTGAAGATGTGCCTCGTGTTATCTTAACATCAGTAAACAGCAGCCTAATGCATTTTCCTGTTTGTTGTGACTTGCTTATCTAGATCCTCTATATATTCCAGGGACACAGTTACTAAATTTGAAGCTGCAAACAGGTTTGTTCTCTTGACATGCTTGCAAGAAACGTTTAATTTTACACTGCAATTTTCAAATATTTTTATGTATTCTGGCTAGGTAAAACAGTAAGAAATTAGTGTTACTCAGTGCTGAATTAATGACTTGACTAGCTCGCTAGCACAAGCTCTTATTTTCCTCTTTATCAGCTCTTGGGCCAGACATTTTGGAAGAATTTAATCAAAATCCTCATCAAAAGCCAAATGAATGGATTTTAAAGAAAGTTTAATTACAGTGGTCAAACCACCCAGCACGATTTGCTTGATTTGATTAATGTAATGAGGAGCTCATTTAATGAGAAATGCATTAATTCATTCAAACAAGTGGTTTTATCAGTGGTATTAAGCATCAACCCAGATTATGTACAGCAGAAATTATTATAGCAAAAATTGACCGAGGTCAAAGCAGTAGTCATGCCATAATTACAAGCTCTCAGCTGTAATCTACCAGTTGAACTTGGGTAGTACTTGTCCTGCACAAAAAAGCAGGGTCCCTATTTTAAAAAGCCCCCAAACCACAGGGGTTTGCTCCAGTTCCTCAGCTGGGGTCTCCATACCTTTTGTTCAGATGTTCAGAAGATTTGGGAACTGGGACTGAATTCCCCAAGTTTCAGATGGCTACACATGCAGACACTAGTAGCAAATGACAAAGGGAGAGCTCAAAGGAGCCCTTATACCACCCCAAACCCTTAAGGGAAATGGATGTTCTTAATTTGCTCTCTGTTTTACCTCTCTCCTGTCCCTGCGATTTTTGAAACCTGGAACAGAGTGACTTTGGGGGAAAATTAGTATTTTACTTCTGGTGAAGGAAACCTCCTTGGAAAAGAAGAAAAATTGGCTCAAGTAGGAAGTATTTGATAAAAAGAAGAAAGAGTCTCCTTTACATCTTGTTCTCTTCAACTACATTCTTAGATACATTTCACACTCTATATTTCAACTCCCCTGTTTCAGGCCCCCTGCCTGTGAGCTTCAAACAGCACCCATCACCTCCATGCTTCTCTGGTGACCCCTGCTATACCTGCCAGCAGCTGCCAATGCTCTTCTCTCTCCTATGCTGCCCTGACCCCCATTACCTCTTCAACTTCTGCCATGCTGCCTTGCCTTTATTCAGTTCATGACTTGTTATTCCTGCAGCGTCTGCAGTACCCCTGTATGAGCTGCCTTTCCTGCTACTTTATACTGGGTCTGTATAGCACTGAGACTTCTTTGATTTTCAAGTGTTCTACTTCTAAGCCTGTTTGTACCAGAGCACTTTCTAAGCACTGCTGCACAGTGGACTTAAGCAGTCTTTTCTCAGCTACCACCAGCAACTGGTAAAGGAGACCATATTTAAAACTGTTCCCCAAGTAGACAGAGGGCTGGTCAAAGAGCTGAGAAGTGGAGCACAAGCCCAGTTGCAGACAGGATGCTCTGTGGGTAGATGCATACTGACAAGTGAAGACTGGTATCATCAGGAACATGACAGTAAGACACTACTATTAGGGTGCCTAATGAATGTAAGTACCAAGGTTCATCTGCAGGTTTGGAAGTTTGGATCAAGATCTTCAAGAAATAAGCTGAAGTAGAGAACTAGAGATGTCAAAAAATAGACCTAAGGATTTATTTGCCACATTAATAGAAAATGAGCAATAAAACCATTCATGCTGAGCTAAAAATATAATCCTTAGGATCATTTCTGCTAGTGGCCTTTAAACCACAAGGAAATGAGTAAAAATTGGAATTGGAGTCCCTTGATTTTAGAGAAGTCCTGGGATCTGCCTATATCTGACTGCTGCACACCAACAGGAACCTGTGATATTGGCATATAAACGGTTGCACAGAGGAAAGCATGAACAGTGACGACAGCAAGGCTGTTTGCAAGGTAAAGTCAACTCCACCTTGGAACAAGCAACCCAAATAGCATATACAGACTCTCTGCAGAAGCTGCCCCTTGATGTCACATTTAGTATCCTTGAGTGGAATCTACATGGGAAATCATAATACATAAATTGTTAGAAGATCTTATCTTAAAATACTTTTCCCCACTATCTCCCAGCCCAGCTTTCAAGCAAGCAACCAACCTTGCTAAACTTATCATCTGAAGAAAATTCCCAAAGACCAATATATCTGACTATATCAGTGATAAATGCAAAAATCGCAACTTATCTCCACAGACCTCAAAAGAACCATGACAAACAATGGATCCTCATAATATTCATCCCTGAATGCAACCTACTTCTTATGTATCATGTGCCCTCTGTACCATAGTGAACTCACACTGACAATCCCTTCATGAAAGAAAACAATGGTTAATAACAAAAACTTGTCTTCTAAAACAGTCATTCTCCTTCTGATCATTCAGCCTTCATCCTCAGGGGTATCCTACAAAAGAAACTGAAAAGACTAAGGTAAGATTAAAGTTAATAATTTCATAGGACACCAAATATTTTTGATTCTAACGACAATGCTAATTTTATGGCACATTACAATTTACCTCACATATAGCTTGCTAATCTCAGTTTCTCAGGAGATAATTACCTGTGCATTTCTTCCATCCTGTGTTCAGTAGAGCTGAAGACCTTATTACCTCTCCTCTTACTAACTTCCTCTGTTCCTTTCATCTCAAAATACCTGACTGATTAATATAATGAAACTGAACTCAGAAAAATTGCTTCTGATCTTTGCTTATCTTGCAGTTTGCTAGCTATGCCCCTGCTTCTGTTTTTTGCTCCTCGATCTTGTCTGACTTTTTCCTATTAGGTGTACTCTTAATAGATACTGCCTTTCTCCACACTTATTCCTTACGAGTGTTATGACTATTCCCTATTTACCAAAAAACCTGCCCAACCATTCTCCACTTTGAAAATATCAGGCATGGTTCCAGATATGGTTCCAGTTCTGACTCACAGATACCTTTTTGAATAGTTATATGGATTTCTGTCTGGCATTATCTGAGCTCCCAATTGCTTGAAAGAAATATTTGGGCTTAGGCAAAGAATAGGAACACAATTAACTGGCCAAACATCAGTCACTATTTCTAAAAGGAAAGGAAACATTGTTAACTCAGATCTTTCTAAAATGAAAGTGAAATATGACATGGACAAGATTCGGGAATATGTTGTTCAATGTGGAACAGTTATGTATTTCCCAATCCAGTCAGAGATGAAAATTTTTATTGTCACTTCTGTTTGATACTTCCCAACTAGTGAACTGGCCTTTGGCAATGCTCATTGCAATGATGTCGTATATTATTTGCTTCTCCCCTTTATCCATGGAGCTCAAAAACCACTTTACTTTTCTGCATTCAAATTCAGTAACTTTAAGCTGTAACACCTTGGGAAAGGTTAACCAGTATGTTAGGACTGAACTCAATATAATTTTGCCTATAGACTTTCAGTGTGCATGAATTAAAATATATGGACCTATAGTTTAATACATTTTAGGAAGTATTAAATAAGACAGTACACAAAACTCTGAGGTAACATGAAGATCTACCATCTTCTGCCAAATGCCATACACTTCCTTGGACTTGCAGAAGTAGCAGGTATTATTCTGCTTGCACTACATGCAGTCCTTGATGCACACCTGGGAGTCATTCTTTGCAAGCACGTACCTGGATTTCACATCCAGGCTAGAATATCTACACCCTTTTTCTTTCACTGAAAGGCATTTAGAGAAAATTCAAAACAGGATTAAGGAGAGGATTTTAAAACTTGTATTCCTCATTTTGTGAAGCTAGGGGTTATCTGTGACCCCAGTGACCAGAGAGACCTACCACCTCAGTATTACCATGTAAAAAGTAACTGTTTACCCCATATGTTCCTGTCACCATGGAAAAACTCAGGAAATATATGGAAAAGATTTTTTGCAGGTTCAGAGGAAAAGCAGGCCCTCTCATCTCTTTCCCCTACTGAGATACAAACAAGGATCTTGCTCTGCTAAGCAGTAGGGAGATAATCTTCAGCATTGATATATGGGAACTGCTGATACAATGTAAATATTTGGTAAAAACAAAATATTTGCCAAGAACCTAAAAGACCATGTGCTTAAAGTAGCTCTCCACGCTGCCTTTCCTCAGCAAGGTGTACAAGGAAACGTGTACTCAGCTATCAGTTCCACTGCTGTCTCCTGAGAGATTGAACCTACAGTGCATCGTACCTACATCCCAATGAGCTATACTTAATTCCCTTCTCCTCTTCTGGCTGTGCCACTGCAAGTTTCTTGTAGAAACAGAAGTGCTTCTGGAGCAGTCAAACAGCTCCTGCTACTCATGAGCCAGTGTCTGTGGTACCTGCTGCAGGGCTGGTACCACCATCAGCTTCTTCAATGTCACAAGGCACATGCTTCTGACTTGGCCGTTGGGTTTCGATGGCCAAGAGCCCACCACAACATCTCTCTACACCACTGCAGATTTGCAGATCTCGGAGCCAATCATTGGAAGAAACACACAAATTCAGCTCAGTCAACCTCATTTCCCATCTGCGATCAGGTAACACGAGAGCACTGCTGAGGATGGTGTGCGGGAAAGGATGAAATGTGAAAATAATGTGAGATGAGGATGCCCAAGATGTTTGGTAATGGAAACCAGTTTCCACCCTCCCAGGTGGCTGCCAGGTCCCTCCTCAACAGCCCCACGGGAGGGAGACGCGGCAGGAGTGCGAGGCACAATGGCCCTTACCTTCTCGTTCTTCCTCTCCTCAGCTTTGCTGGCAGGTCCAGGGGTGACGGGGGCACACAGGGGCCCACTGCCCACCTCCCCATTGAGGTGGGCCGCGCTGACATTGGGCGGGGTGATGGCGGCGGCAGCGGAGGTGAGGGGGATGAGGGGCCGGGCCCCTGGTGCGGGCGGCTGGTGGCCGTGCTGGGGGGACACGGCGGGGTGAGGCCGAATGGCGGCTGCGGGCAGGCGGGAGGGCGAGCTGGGCGTCCGCAGGGGTGACACCGTGGCGGTGGGTCGGTCCGGGGCTGGCACCGTGGGGTGGGCTGCAGAAGGAGGACAGAGCACGGTTAAACCCGCCTTGCACTGGCAGATCTGGCCCTTCAGTGGCCATCACTGCCACAAGGTGCCAGGGCCTGACAGAGATAAGCTCTTAGCCTTAACCCAGGATATCTCAGCCTGGAAGTGTTTGCAGCTAATTCCCCTCTAGGCTGCAAAAGGCATGTCTGAAGTCACCAAAATTGGCTTGTCCTCCCCAGTGATGTGACTATCCCTGTTTATACTATCTTTTAAAAATACATTATCTAGTTCCAGCTGAGTTGTCTTCCAAACCTCCTCCTAACCTAATAGGTTTTAGAGCAATGCAACATGGGACCTAAAAGGTAGCCCAGATGATCCAGGCTGACGTAGCAGACAGCAATTACAAAGGAAAGTCTCTTGTTTCAGCCCTAAAAAAATGATCAACAGCACATCACTGTGCTGCACAGGATAAATTAAGCAGAAATCCATTGGAGGATTTCTGAGCTCAGCCTCCTCTCTGCCAGCAAAGTCCCTAAGGGACTATGCAGTGCCTTTTAGTCTGGCTGCCCCTGCTAAGCAAACTCTGCCTGCAAGCAGTGGGAACCAGAAATTAGTGCTTGTCTGTTTAACGGTGACTGTGACACACTGCCGAGGTCAACCCTTCAGGGATTCCGGAGCCTGTTGCATGCCTCATGTTGCAAAATATGTGACAAAGCTCCAGGTCCATTTCCACAACTATATTGTCTATGACTTCCAGGTTGGTTGATTGCATAGACGTAACCTAAGTACCACTCCACTTTAAGTATTTACAGCCTAGAAGTCAAGTTCACACCTAGACATTCCCTCACTTAAATGATTCAGTAATAGGACTGGCTGGAAAATGCCCATTTCATAAATGATTTCAAGGTTTCATAATCTTGTTTAGTTCTCTCTCAGTACAAAATTTGAACCTTTGAACATTCTTCTGTGAACAACCTACTCACTCACACCACAATAACCTCTATTCTGGTCAAGTTGTTCACCTGGGATGTGAAAACATAGGATCAGGTCACTGCACTGTTCTCTTCTGTGGAGAACACCTCTGGGAAGTTGTCAATTCCCTTTGCAACAGCACAGCTTTATGGTTGGTAGTTCTGTAGTTGAACTACATCCATTCCTGACAAAAACCGTTGAGTTCAGCAAATCAGCTTTTCTTTGACCAAGATGTATTGTACTGGAAAATTTCTGACCCACTTTGATCTGTGGTTTTCTTACAAGTTCATCTGAAGGATGCATTTTTATGCAGCTGGAATTCACTCAATCTATAACTAAACAACAATGCTAGAACAACCACTATTTTCTGTTTGTGGTAAAGAGTGGCACCCTTACCAGGGATTGAAATGAGACAATGCCATTAATCATACTCACTACACCAGCTGAGCATTCCCGGCAGGAGGGAATTTTCATCCCCCAGTCTTATGTCCTATTATCTGAAGCAATACTGAACATGATGGGCCAGTGACCATCAGATTAGTACCTCTCAAGTTTGTATTATTTTCCCTCACAGCAGCTTCTTGATTTTATAACATCTCTTTTTACTAATGTTGCTCATAGCAAATCAAACTATCATTAACCAGTCTGTAACTTGATGTGATTTTATCATGTAGCATCAGGAAGGCCCTAAAAGTTGTTATTACAGACACCTTCAAGACTACTATCACTATTAGTTACCATCCCCCCCTCCTTGAATTACCAAGAACATACACTGAAAGTGCAATTCAATTCCAGAGAGCCAGACAGGGCACCACTAGTTATTTTGAAGCAATTCACTCCTGATTTTCCCATTTGGAACCTGTGTGATGAGCAACCACTGCTATCAGAAATCTGATTTTCCGGGACAGTTAAGCTTGTAGGGTCAAAGTTTTGAATTACTGTTTGTAGGGAGCAATGGCTTTCCTAAATTTAGAGCAAAAGCACACTAATGCAATATCACTGCATGTACCTGGGTGCAGAACCCTGATTTGGTAATATTAGGTACAATACTTTCATGTAGGACTTGGTGTTTCCACACACAAAAAGGAAACAGAAAATATGAGAAACAGTAAAAGAAATGGCCTAAGAAAAATCAACTCTGAGCAGAGCTCTCATGTTTTATTCTGTAATTTTATCTGCTTACTGTTACAATGTATGCCTTTGCTCTGGATCTCTGTATCTGGACTGTGCTGCATCAAACATGCTATTAATTAGCAATGCTCACTGAAGGCTATTTTTGTTCTACACCACTCATATTTCATTTGGGGTGTATTCCTATATTAGTGGCCTTGTGCAAAATTGATTTGTTACTCATGTATATTGCAAGCCAACAGAAACGTGATTTGAATACTGTGCCAGCTTGCCTCTCTTGGAAAGCTTTTGCAAAAGTCAGTGCACTGACCTGTCCTGCAGGACTAAAGGGACCTTTTGAGGGGCTCTGATCCACAGGATACTGGTAAGGAAATCCATTACAGAGAAAATTACTGATAATCATGAAAATTTCCTTTTTTTATCCTGGAAAAGGTTTATTTAATTAAAATAAGAATCTCATGAACCTTCTGGAAGGGTTGGAGAACTCCCTGTTACGAGGTTTTGAAACAGTTCTGTGATCCCTGGATCACTTTGTCTGCCAACTCCTTGGCACTTGAGAGGTGTCGTAGTGACCTGGAGGAGCAATCTTAAATCAGGGAAGCTGCTGATGTGTAGCACAGCAGCACTGCGGAAGAAAGCTATGGGCATGCCAGGTCTCTGGGGCAAAACAATCCGTCACCTCAGTTTCAGGGGAGTCAGGAGGGCTCAGGAGGCACCAGGAGCACCTGAACAGTTCCTGAGAGCCTCACCTAAAAGGGGACATTTTTGGCTCGGCACTGTGGGAGCAGAAGGGCTTTTCAAAGGGTGTGACTTGAGGGGTAAGCAGCACTTTCCGAACTAAACAAAAAGAGGATAAATTGATTATCCCCCAGTGTGACATGGATACCATGTAAAGCACTGTTTGCTGAGCAGAGGAGTCCGCGCTGTTCGAGATTCAGATTCACATGTATTTTATTATGTTTTCTTCCCTTTGGTCTGGACTGTGTAGGAGGTGAGATTAGATGGTCATAATGGTGCCTTCTGGCTTCAAAAGGTATGAATCCATGACTTACTTCACAGGGTATTTCTCATTTGTGCTTGCTCTGTTTTATATCTAAGACCTCAGTTTTGAGCAGTCACAGTTCTTACTGATCTGCCTTTGCAAACACAATGGCTCACATCCCTATATAATATCAGAAACAAAATGTTTTAAATTTTGCTAAAAAGTTCCACCCCAGGATTTACTTTTACTTTATTCAACATCAGAGGCTGTTTAACATCAGGGAAAGGGGAATAAATTGTACTCTAGAAAATTGTGCTGTACATCAGAAAGGGAACCTAGAAAGAACAGAGGCCCCCTGGTGCAAGAAGCTCTTATTTTCACTTCAAAAGGTGGCAGCATTTTTCAGATCTTTTTCTTTATCACTAGCACTGGGTCCCATTCTGCCTAATAAATACCTTTCATCCCTGAAGCCCAATGAAATACTTCTTAATTTTAAGGTGTGTATTACTTGCCCTGCAATACAGGCAGTATTTTTCTGTCAGTAAACCAACTGGACTCAGAACTGTTAATCTCCCCAGGATGCAGGGTGCTTGCTTTCCCTCAGATAAATTGTATAAATATTTGTAAACACTATAATCTATTTCAGCTGTAGCAACAGAACAATCTGATAAACACAACGTGGTTCCCAGAGATCAATAGAAACCCATAAATATTACAAGCAAAGAAAACATACTCTATCCCACATTGACTGAGCTGTGACTAAAACGAGAAAGAAAGCTGTGGGGACAGGCAAGTTCTAGAGGCTTGCCTGTTCAAGAGGTAAAACATCAATCCTCCCTACACAGGGTGAGAGGCGCTGATGGGTGTGCACTTACCTATCTGCATGGTGTTGCGGGGCTGGCTGGCTGGCTGCTGAGCTGAGTACCGCAGGCAGTTATTCAGCTGTGGAGAGGCTGCCTGCAGCTGGGGATGTGTCTGGGGAGTGGTGATAGGAACAACTGGTCTGACAGTTGTGGTGACATTGGTGTGACTGGCCCCGATGGGGTGGATGGCTCCTGGAGCTACTTTTGTTGTCGGAACTCCTCCAGCTCCGCTGTTCCTGGGCTGCCCAGCTCCCACTGGCACCCTGTACGGAACCAAGGCACAGCGTAAGCATGTTGCAGAGACCCCAATACCCAACCACAGTGCTGATAAGCACCCCCAGTTACTTAGGAGTTTTAACATGATACTCTATCAGTTGTTAAAATAAACTGAGATACAGATATACATTTATCTTTATAGAGCCCAGTCTTAAGCATGCTGGAGGACATTTTCACCCCTTTATCCTACAGGAAGAAGTGCAGGGTAAAAATGGAAAAGATAATTTATCTCATCAATTTTTTATTATGCTACATTTCTGTCTGAATAGCTTCTAGTAAAATCACAAATCTTAATTCAGAGGAAATAAGTATCTCCCAAATGTCATTTTGTGTGCCAGAGGCTATTTCACACAGAGTGATAATTAAAACATACTCAGAGATCTTTTCTTGGGACCAAACCTGCATACAGCCCTACAGGGAGAAACAAGGATGGATAATGCCAAATCTGTGTGTGGCTATTGAAGGGGACTGAGAAGCAGCAGACTTGACAGGGCTTGGCTTGGCTGAACATTTACCCTACTGATGTAACCAGCCCTAGCTTAGACTTGCTAAGGGAATGCAAAAGGGAAGGGAATGCAGCTGACCTGAATGAAAAAGAAATCCAAACAGTAATCGACCCCTCTTTCATTTCTCGCTTAAACTGTATACATAATCTGTATTTCATCTGAGTGGCCAGGTAGACCTCAGAGGAAAGGGACGAGGCTCTTTCTCCCATATGATGAGTTCAGACTACAGCATGTCTTGATCCTCTTACCACTGAGCTAGACACTCTCTGACCAAGACAGGAGGACACTGCAGAGAACAGACGGACACCAATGGACAAACTCAGCCGCTGCTCAGTAGCTCGTTCTCTGAGTTTCTTACTCAGGGTCCTGAATAATTTCAATGCCCACCAATAAATGCCATGAAACAGAGGGATCATTTTATGCTGTTCTTCTCTCTGGGGCTGCTCCTTGTGTGAAGGTCCTCCTCCAGGAAAGGACAGCACAGGGATATGAGGCAGAACAAAGCAAGATGAAGGAAATGGAAATGCGGCAGTGCAAGAGACTAGCAAGGGAGGAGAGAATAACAGAAAAAGTACAAGAGCCAACTACAGGAGGTGGACTGGGAGAACTTCTGGGTCCCCAAGATTGTTGTGTGGAAAACAGAGAGGAGAAGATCAGAAGGAAGGAGTATGCTGAACAATCTGGTCTGATTCAGAGGACATGAATGACAGAATAAGTAACCCTAAGAAAAGAGTAGAAAAGGGAAGAGACAAAAGAGTGAAATTCTGATAGAAAAAGACCAACACACAGGTTGGAAGATATGGTCCAAAAGTGCAAAATATAGCTATCCCTTCTGCCCAATCCTCCCTCCCCCAAAACCACAAGAGGAAAGACAACACTGTGCTGTCAGTGACTTGACTTATCTCATGGTGCAAGGTTTACCTGGAACACATTTTGCTAAATGAATCTGAATTTTTTTTCTTCAATTTTTTTTATAAACCTATAGGTTGGGAAAAACTGGGAATCTCACCAGATGGAAATTTTTACTGTCTGTCATCTGCTATGAAGAGCTGGCAAGGTGGCAGGAAGGTTCAGCTGAGCTGACTTGGCCATCTGCACTAGACTGAGTTTGCCAGAAAAGCACACCTAACAGTCCACTGAGAGCTGTGGTCAGGCAAACATGCATGCTGACAGGTACAGAAACTATCTGTGACTCCCACAGAGATGGATAGATGTTGGATGTGGCAAATTTCCTCTGCTGCCCTTTACCTGTCTGTCCATCTAAAGAGTCTTGTTCTTTTTCCACCACAGTCTGTTCATGCATGTTTTGGCAGCTTATAAATCTAGTTCAGTGTTATTAAATTCATGGACAACTTCTTTTCCTTGGGTTTTGTAAGGAGTGGCAGAAAAACATGTATGAATCTGATCTTTTTTGCTGTCAAAGGACAGCAAAATATGCTGAAAGTGCAGCAAATAGGAGATTTTGTTGCTATCAGATTTTTCATGCTCTTCTCCCTAAGAGTGATTTGCACGGGAACTTAATTAGCTCACAGGATCATAAATATAATCATAAAGCTGCTTTTGGGTTTTGTGGAAAGCACTTTTGCCCTTTAGCACTTCTCTGTCTTGTTCTAGCTGTGACATGCTGCATTTAATAAAGTCTTGCTGATTCAGATCACCAACCCTTCAGCACAAACTTCCTTACTAATTAAAAACTGAAGAGGTAAGGAGTAAAGGCAGCCAAGGAGCTCTATAAAATAAGGTAAATACATTTAGGTTGATGAACTGTGAAGAACCAGTGAATTAATATTTGGTTTTTTTTTTACCGAAATGCAATATTAGGACTGTCAGCAGGCTTAGCTATCTTCTAATCTGCTCTAAACTTTTGGTATTGCTCAGCCCACAAATTACAGACTTGACATAAACTGTAGATGGAACAAAACTGGATCAATTTTTCAAAATCAACACTGTCTGAATTGTGAAGTGCTTTTCCCTGGAGAGGAGTGAAAGATGGTGGAGGCAGTGTACATGTGGGAGGAGGGACTGAGCATATGAAAAGCAGTGAGCTGAGTTTGCAAATCCACAGTTTGTCTAAAGGAGACATGGGCATACATGTGGCACCATTCACCTGCAAGGAGTATGTGGGGCAATCAGTCTGGGACACAGCGATGAACTTTCTTCTCATCTTTCAGACTATTTCAGAGTGGGCTCTAGATCAGAAACAACCTTTGACTTGGTGTTGTCCAATATACCAAACTCTGAAAAATGGCATTGCTCCCCAAAACATGCTATTCTTTCCTTTTCTCATCTTCTGCAATGGAGATGGGTAGCTAAAATCAGACAATTTACTGAACTCTCCTACCACTTCTGAATTTTAACAGTTCAAACATTAGTCCAGATCCAAACCATTCCAGATCTTTGCTTTAAGAAAAACAAAATCTACAAGAGAAGCTACTGAAAAGCAAGATACAAGCATTTCTTATTTTGTTACATGTCCAGTAGTTTTATAACAACAACAAAGTGTTTAGCCAACAGATTCTTTACAAAAGTAAAACCTGGGCTTATCGGAGATTATAAATGCCATCAATCCAGTACAACTACTGCAGTCTCCTGAGGACATGGATAACTCCAATGCTACAACCAGCAAGTTTCATTACTGAAGTCTGCAACGCCACCAGAAAATTTCTGGAAGGGAAATGTGATTTCAGAGCAGAGCTACGTTCTTTTCAGTGTCCTCCAGATGCAGAGAACTCAGCCCCAGTTCAGGCCAGTGGTCCTCACCTTGAGACAGGTGTCACATAGTTGCCTGGGAAGACACCGGACATCCCACTCCTCAGAGATGTCCCCTTGAACCAGCCGTCCTGGCACTTCTCAATGACCCGGTACATCTCACCTTTGCGGAGCTCCAGCTCATCGTTCTTCTGGGGCTTGTAGGCATACAGGGCTAGGTAGCTGTGGGGAGAGGTCACACAGGAAGAGAGCACACAGATGGCATCAACCACCACTTGTCCCGCTCCAACTCCAGCCCCACAGAGTAGAAAGTGAGCAGAAGCAATGTTAAGAAATTGGGATTGAAAAGGGACATCATTACAGCATATCAAACAAGGAAGGGCAGAGACTGGATTCCAAGACAATAAGGGAATAACTAATCAGAGTAAAGTAGGCTGTAATTTAGAAATTGATGAGACATACTTCTCACTCAGGGCACAACCAAAGCGAAACACTGCCACACAAAGCAGCACTGAAGTTAAGGACTTAGCAGCAGTTGCAAAAAGACAAGACAATTACAGAGACAGCCAGAGCAACAAGGACTAGAGTAAGAGGGCTTTGCAAAGCCTAACATTTGTATAAAGCATATATTCATATGCTTTAGGGTGGGAGCCTATTGCGGAGTTTCAGAAGAAACTTTTCTTATGGGTAGGCTACTTCAAAAGCACTTACGACAGCTTTACTTGCATCTTTCTCAACACTATTTATGCTGGTCAAGTTTAGCAACAACACACCAAACTGTTCTGATCTGGTAGTTCTTGTACCATATGGGTAAAACAAAAGTGACAGAGGGACAAATTCTGTTAAGGGGCTTTTCACTTCAGTAGGTGAAGTGGTAGAATTTGGCTTTAGATGTTTTGCATGTAAATATTCTAATAAATCTTTAATAATGATCCAATATGTAGAACTTTTTATTTATTTAATTATAGCTTTTATTTATTCCCTTTGTTTAGAATCTTTCTATTTATCTCTCCTTTGTTCTTCTGTTACTACTTCAGGGATGTGTCTAGCATTGTAAAATGACTACAGCTTAAAGTCCCTAAAGATATTCTCTCTGTTTAAAGAAATTCTTGTTGAAAATTAAGAATGATTGCTTGCACTTTGGGAAATAATGGAGAGTTGGGATAGAACAGCAAGAGTGCACACACAGAACAACATTTTCTTTGTAAATACTGTTTGGTTTTTTTTTTTTTTTTTGTTATGTAGCTTTTCTACAGATGCAGAAAGGGATTTCTGGTAATTCTTGATCAAGGTTATGCCTTCTTGAGTTTTTCTTTATTTATTTGTTCTTTACAGACAGTGAAGAGAGGTTAAGACAAATGGGAAAACACTTACAGAATGTGCATTTACACTACAAAGTACAGCAGAATACTCTTAGGCTCAGGGGTGGGTGAGAAGAGGCTCACTGCCCACCTTATAGCAGTGAACCAGAGAAATAATGAAAACTATAACCATCGTGATTGCAGATTTTCAACCAATAAAAATGATACATGACCTTTTACTTCTGCTCTCCGGGAAATATAATTCAGGAATAAATCCTGTTAGTTTTTTTGATTCTACTCCTTTACTGTATCAGTAGATTTTTTTATTTTTATTCTGAAGACAGTAAATAAACAGCAGTAATGAGCAGAATATGAAATATTGGTAACAGCTCCTAGGGGAATGCTTAGGCTGATGTGCCTGGCTCTGTTTACCATGCGTGTGGGGTACAAAGACCTAATCAGAAACTGTATTTCATTAGTCAACAGATGGGAGGAAACACCCTGCACATCCTTTGTTTAGCCTATGTAATCAGGTGGTCTTGAGCAGGTCTGTAGCTGTTTACACGATGGAAAACATGAGGCTACATATGAACTGAAGAACACCAGAATGTGTCACCCTGACAAGAAATAAGGTTGCATGCTTCGGTGCTGATCTTTCAGCACTGCACTCTGCAAGGACATAACAGAGAGTGCCAGACTGCAGTCACTCGAGGGAGCAGAAAGTGTGGCTTTGACTACCACTTTTGAAGTTGCTGCTTACACAGGGCTCAGATTCAGAAGCTATGGGCAAGGCAGGGGGTCAAGGACAGAGCATTTTAGATAGACTCACTTAGCCTTTTTCCCCAAGGGGCTACATGTAATAATGTAATTTACAGGTGGAGATGCTGGAAGAAGGTGCAAGGAAAATTACCCTAATTGGATCACAGGCTGTTGTGCCTTGCAGCTATATCTAGCTCTCCTCCTAGCTTCTTTCTGTTCTCTCCTACTAGCTTCACCCTGCAAATTCCCCCAAATCAGCCACCACTAAATCTGAATATCCAATATCACAATAAGCCTAAACATTCTCTGGATAGAACAGAGACTAAAAGAAGGTTTACAACAGCCCAGCATGGACACCATACCAAAACAGACCAATCTCTGTATGGCTAAAGTGATGAAAGCTTGTATGTGATAAGCAAATATGGTGACCCTGGGACAATGGAAGTGGTCAGGGCTTTCTTTGTGGACCAGCGATCCCACCACCTACGTGGGGCAGTGAGGATGTCTGTCCCTGGGGGTGTCCTCTATTAGTTGCAAAGAGGCAAGGGGTTCTCCAAACCCAGTGACAGGCCCCGCCTGGGTCCATTGCCCCACCCTATGGGGACAGGCATATGCTCCATGTGTTGGCAGAGAGCGGGCTGTGGAAGAGCTGGCACGATGCCTGCTCTTATCCATGGCTGAAAACAATTTGAGTTCAGGCAGCTTCCCTCACCAGCAAGTGTTTCTGGGTTTTTCCTCTGGCAGGAAATCAGGTCTAGCAGTCCCATTTGCTGAGGCTGACTTTGACTTAAGCCAAAGTCTTTGGACTCGAACACATTTCACTATTCTCTAGATTTTAGGTGTAAAACTTCACCACCTAACTCCCTACAACCTAGAAGAAAGTGTTAAAACAATGAAATCTTCCAAAATGCAATATCAAGTTATTCTGAGATATATGAAACAGTGAGGCTAAGGGTTAGGGAGTGGGACCTAGAAGAAACTAAAATGTTTATTAGAAGTTCCCTAAAAAAAGGTTTAAGTGAGAAGGTAGTTTATGTTCTTGGACTTGGGGATTTGCCTGTGACTCTACTTATAATGCAGAAGTCCCGGGGCTCTGTCTAGGTTGCACCTCCCCACTACTGCTACAGCTTTCAAATAACACATCCTCTTTGACTGGAACTTGGCTCGCAAATGCAAAATGACAGACTGGATTACAAGGCTGCTTCACAAGGGAGATGACAGAAGCACGGGAGAGAGAAAGGGAGGGTTGCTGAGGCATGGAGTCAGGGGCATTGCCAGAGAGCTGCAAAATGTCCTGATTCAGCAACTAAATACTGGAAATATTGCCAGTTACTGCTTCCTACTCAGGGCAAAGTTTGAAATAAATTTGTGCCCCACTATGTGCCATGCAAGCTGCACAGGGTGACTACAGGATGATGACGAGACCTCTCTGTGGGGCATTCAGTGATGTTTGGTACCTCTCAGGTATAAAGATCTCAACTTAGTAGCCAAGAAGAAATGTGTTTGGTTCTGTTCCAACAATAGGGGGTATTGTTCTTAAAGAATATTTCCTATGTTATTTTTTAGGATTTTATTTGTGAATTCAGACCTCGTTTTAGCCATATCATAAAGCCCCAAAATGTGGGTGTGCATATGTGTATGTGTCTCTATAGTTGTCTTGCTTTCACAAGGTGTATGTGTTGAGAGGAAAGGGTTCAGTAGTTTAACTAGACAGGTATCAGATAAACCAACCAGACTAGTAGAGACTTAATGAAGTCTACTCTTTTTGTTCTGTATCTAATAAATGTTCTGTTATTCTACACACTGTTCAATAAGCCCATATTCCCAAGATATGAAGTTCATTCATTGCCTTTGTTCATTCACTGTTTATGGCACTGAAAAAATGCAATTGGGTAATTTTTTCTGGTTAACGATGAATGTATTGGTGTTTGATTGCATGGGACCACACCTTTATAAGAGGCTTTAAATGAAGGAAGATTTTCTTTAGCTGCGAGGTGTTCAGTTTGCTTCACTGTGGTTCGTACAGCTATAATAATTAAAGTCTAAAAGAGCTCACAGACAAAGGGGGTAGTCTTGCCTTTTTCTACTAATTTTTCAATTTCAGAAGAGGCTGCCTCATGTATGAAATTGCAGTCTCTCTCTTCTCAGAATGCTCCTGAACTGAGATTTGGGCTTTCAGATTTTAAACACACACACACACACACACGCACGTGCACACATGCACACACAATTGGAAACAAAAAGAACACAGTGACTGAGATGAGCTGCTTACATATTGAGGGGGAGCTGGACCTTCGGTGGTGTTCCCTGATCTCCAATTATTGCACTTGTCCTGGGACCAGCCACTGTGGCTGTTCCAATCAAAGAGGAATCCTGAAAATACACAAAGAACACAAGAGGATTTAAGATGAAGCCCATTGTTTCCTAAATTGCTATGGGGTGAAGGCACAAAGGAAAAAACCCATATATTTTATTAAATTCCCAGATTTTCTAACTTCATGATACTGCATTAAAAAAGACATCTTTTAGCCTTACATATTCCAAAAATATATTTCTGACACAAAGGATATCAGGTTATTAGCAGAATTTCTACCTGTCAGAGAAATTTTAGCTGTATTTCATGTGCAGATCTTAAACGTTTTAGAACATTAAACTACTTGACTATTTTGTAAAATCAGCTCAAAATATGTATCTCTGCAATAGTACCTTCTCTGATAAAGGTAACCTTTTCCCTTCAAAAACTTGTTTTTTAAATCAGTACTTTTTTGGCTAATGGTTATGGATCTATGGAGAAGAAGATACTACTCAATTTCCAAAATTCAGTCTCGTTTCTATATATTGTTTTTATCATCATGAATATTATTCTCATTAAAAAAAAGGTGACTATACCACCCACAACGTAACTCTGAATGAAGAAAGTAGTAAACTGCACTTTTACCCCAGAAAATAAATCTCCACTCTCATACAGACAACTGGGCAGATCTTCTCCTGCTATTAATGTGAAAGGCAATTCTAAATGTAATCATTCATTTCTCAAAGCTTAATGCTCAGCCAAAGTATGTAGGGTAAACCCTTTTGAGATGTCTCACCAAAGTCCTCATTCATCTATGTCAAAAATGAATCTTGACTGGAAACTTCTCCTGAAGTAATGCCAAGGCCTGTAGCAACAAATCTTCACTGCAGACAGGGCAGAGCTGGGCTGATGGGACTTGGTTTACTAGAGCAAAAAGCTTTTTTGGTAAATCTAACCAAATACTGTATGCACATCCATATGCAGAATGGCTCTACAAAGTAGGAACCAAAGTTTACACACAAGTTGCAGGTTCAGGCAGAGCGTGGTACACACAGCAAAGATTCTGAGCAGTTCATAGGCCTCCAGTGCAGCTTTTCTGTTTCCAAATTCTATCTAACAAACAGTAATTAATTGATTTTAGGAACACAAACATAGAGGCATTTTTTGCTTTTACAAATGACACTGAATTAAACCAAGACATTGAGTTAAACCAAGACACACATTTCTCCTTAATTATTGGATTTCAATGTTACCTCATTCTAAAGAAGCCCACATAATTATTACAGTATTCTGTCTTGACAGTGCATTGCTAAGTTTTATTGCTTTGCTGTGTATGAACACAGTATCATTAGGAAATTGTGCAGCAAAACATGAAGACACTGCACTGTGATTCCATAGCTTTTGGCAAAAAAACAGATGTCTCATCTCTCACCAACATCTCCACTCAATCATGAAGTTGCAGTGACAAGTACAGCTCCTTTTTCTCATTATTTCCTCTAACTTTCTGGCTGCTTGCTCAAAGAAAGAAGGATCCAGGTAGCTCTTAGTCCTACATGAAAAGTAAGCGTTCTTTCCAGTAACTAAGGCTTTGTTAATACTGCCTGTCAGTGAGATAATATCAACTTACAGAAAAAAACACAACAACCCACTAAAAAATTTAGGGGTAGCTGGAGAATGATCCCTCATTTGTTATTTTGGGCTGGTTAATGGGGTTAGGGATTGCGGAAGATGCTGGGCTGAGACACCTGGCAGCTGCCTCATCCAGAAGGTGAGAAATTAACTGGTTCAAGCTCCTTCATCTCATGCCACCACTGCATGCCTGCTCTGAGCTAGAGAAACTGTCTCTAAGAAAACAGAAAATGCATCAGTCCCCACCCTTTCTCACTAGGAAAAATAATTTTGGTTTTACCTCATGAAAAAACCAGACCTGACTGAACAGCCTCAGGGTGCAACTGTAAAGACAGAGAAGATCACAGCAGGATAGAATAGGACAGAAAGGGATGGAATGGAACGGAATGGAATGGACTAGACTAGACTAGACTGGACTAGACTAGACTAGACTAGACTAGAATATTGTGTTGGAAGTGACCTGCAGCAATCATCTAGTCCAACTCAGTCCATCTGACCACTTCAGGGCTGACACGTTTGAGGCATCAACCACCTCTCTAGGAAGCCTGTTCCAGAGTTGACCAATCTCTTGTAAAGAAATGCTTCCTAATGTCCGGTCTGAACCTCCCCTGGGGCAGCTTTAAACCATTCCCATGCATCCTGTCAATGGATACCAGGGAGATGGTATCAGCACCTCCCTCTCCACTTCCCCTCCTCAGGAAGCTTTAGACAGCAATGAGGTTGCTC
The DNA here is from genome assembly GCF_001715985.3 of Manacus vitellinus. NCBI lineage: Eukaryota > Metazoa > Chordata > Aves > Passeriformes > Pipridae > Manacus > Manacus vitellinus. The sequence continues at coordinate 23,594,144 of NW_021940813.1, forward strand.
CGCAGCCTGCTTTTCTCCAAGCTAGACAAACTGTCCTCAGCTACTCCTCATAGGACATTCCTTCCAGCACTTCCACCAGCTTTGTAGCCCTCCTCTGGATGCATTCAAGTACCTTCAAATCCTTCTTAAATTGTAGGGCCCAGAACTGCACACAGAACTCCGGGTGAGGCTGCACCAACACTGAATACAGCAGGATAATCACCTGTCCTGAGTGACTGGTGACGCTGTGTTTGATGCACCCCAGGATGGGATTTGCCCTCTGGGCTGCCAGGGCTCCCTGCCAACTGCAGGTTGCTCTCCAGCCACTCCTCTCTCACTTTATTCTTGTGCCTCCATCCTAGGTGCCTCCATCCTAGTCCGCTATCATCAGTAAACTTGCTAGTGGTGCATTCAGCAGCACATGATATATACACACACACACATATTGAACAGAACTGGCCCTACAACTGAACCCAAAGGAACACCACTGGTGACCAGCCATCAGCCAGCTGTAGCCCCATTCACTACAACCCTTTGACCTCTGGCTTTTGGCCAGTTCTTCACCCAGTCCATCACAAATCCACTCATTCCCTGGATGGACAACTTATCCAAAAACATGCTGAAGGACAGTACCAAAAGCCCCTCACTAAAATCCTGAAAAAGCTGTATCCACTGCCTTCCCTTCATCCACTAGGTAGGTGACCCTATCAGAGTAGGATACCAAATCAGTTAAATGGGAATTCCCTTTTGTGAACCCATACTGACTGTTAAATATGACTGCATCATTCTTTAAATGTCTTTCAATAGTACCCAGTTTAACCTTCTCCATAACTTTTCCAGAAACCAAGGTTAGATTAAGAGATCTGTAGTTCCCTGGGTCTTCCCTCATGCCTTTTTTTGTAGACTGGAATAACACTGGCAAGCTTCCAGTCAGCAGGACCTCCATAAACTTCCAAGACCTTTGATAGATGATTAAGAGGGGTCCTGCCATAACATGCCCTAGCTCCTTCAGAACTCTCAGATAAATCCCATTAGGCCCCTATGACATGTCTACATTCAGCTGATACAGCTGGTCCCTTACAAATTCAGTGTCCACAAATGTAAAATCACTGTTCCTACACTTGTGGTCCTCCAACTCAGGGGACTGGGCAGCCAAAGGTCTATTAGTATCACTAAAGATTGAGATAAAAAGTGCATAGAATGGATCTGCTTTTTCTTCATTCCTGTTAGTCAGATGACCACCTTCACCAAGTATCAGTTCAATGTTTTCCTTAGATCTCCTCTTACTGTTAACATTAAAAAAAAAAGCCCATCTTGTTGCCTGAAACAACACTGGTCCATTTCAACTCTAAGTGAGCTTTGGCCTTTCATGTCTTCTCCCTGTGTAAATGAACCCCAGCTCTGTACTCAGGTTCCTGAGAAGCCTAACCTTGCTTCCAGAGGTCATGGAGTTCCTTTTTCTTCCTGAGCTACACCAGGAGTTCCCTGTTCAGCCAAGCTGGTCTTCTGCTCTGATTGCTTGACATACAATACGATGGAATTGTCTGCTCCTGTGCTTCTGCACGGTGAATTTTAAAGATTGACCAGGACACTTGGACTCCCAAGCCCTTAAGAGCAGGTTCCCAGGGCACTCTGCTAAATAGCTCCCTGAATAGCATAAAATTTGCTCTCATGAAGTCCAAGGCAGCAACTCTGTCACCCTTTTTTGTCATTACAGTGAAAATTTAAAAATTAACCATTTCATGATCACTGTGGCCATGACAGTCATCTACTAACTCATTCTTCATGAGTCCTTCTCTATTCACAAATAGCAAGTCCAGGAGGGCATCTTTCCTAGTTGGCTCACTGCGTACCCATGACAAGAAGCTATCTCCTACAAACTTCAAGAATTTCCAAGCCTCATCACAGCAGTATGATATTCCCAGTTGATGTCTGGGAAGTTGAAATCTCCCATAAGGATAAGGGCTACTGATCCAGAGATTTCTCCTACTTGCCTATAGAATAATTCACTGGTGCTTACATCCTGGCTGGGCGATCAGTTGCAAACACCCTCTACAGCATCTCCTTTGTTTTCCATCCCCCTAATCTTCCCCCACAGGCTCTCCACCATATAATCATGAACTATAAGGGCTATGCAATCAACCTCTCCCTTATTTACAGTGCCATACCTCCCCCTCACTTGCCCTGCCTACTCTTCCTGAACAGCCTTCAGCCCTCCATGCCAGCACTCCAAACACGAAACTCATTCCACCAAGTCTCACTAGTACCAATGATATTGCAGCTTTGGGAGCTCACTAGTACCAATGTCTACTAGTACCACTAGTCTTGCTAGTACCAAGGATATTGCAGCTTTGGGAGCTGACCAATGCTTCCAGCTCGTCTTTTTTGTAAGACACATGCTAGCCTTTTGTTAACTGCTATGATCCTCCCTCTGCACACTGCAGCCAAGTCAGAGTTTGCAGAGATGTAGCTACTCCATCCTGGATTGGCCACTGCAGGCACTGTGGGCTAAGCCAGACTGATTCTGCAGAGGGATGATCTCAAGCCCAGAGAGCAGAGTAGCTGTCAAAGCATCATCTATTTTCCTGTTTGCACTGACAGTGGTGCCTTCTGTGTCTTCTCTATTACTGGAAGCATGATCTCAAGTGCTTTCTATTACACGTGTACTAACATATAGTCCAAGTGGTTAAGAAATCATCTAACTGCCATCAGTGTCACTTGATGACAACGTTGCTTTCCTCCCTTGAATAATCCCAAAGATATCTCCATAGTCATGTATGTCATCTATCTACCTGACATTCAGTTTCTTGCCTATGTTGGTTACTCTAGTATTACTGCATCTAGTGCCAGCCTGGACCCTACAAACCATTCATTTTTGCCACTTTGCACAGTCTAGTATCCTATGCATCCAAACTCTAAATCAGTGTCTGTTTCCTCATCATGCTCCAGTTTTTCTTTAGCTGCTCTCCTCTGCAGCTTTGACTTGACAATGTACTTGCCAGTCTGTCTATGACCCTGCTTTCCATCATCAGGTTTTACTCCACAGGACTTGCTGGCCTTCCACACACTGAATTCAGGTCCTCTGTTCACATCTCGGCATTTACTGTCACGCGAGTATTCTGCTCTGCAGCTTCATCTGCCTCTGTGCTCCTTGTCTAACTCTCTCCATGGCTGGCTGATTGTCACTATGCATCTGAATGTTCACCAGCTTTACATTTAAACTACTGTCCCTGACACATTTGGTGAAGGCTTTCTAAGCTGCCTCTTTCAAGGACCAGTTCTTTCTAATATGTACCATTAATTAGCTCATATTATAAGATACAATATTGCTAGATTATTTTGCATTCTAGTATTTACAATAAGATTTTGAAGATACTAATTTTTGTGAAAGAATAATCTCCTATTTCTTCATACTTATTACCTTATTGGAAGTTTACCTCTCCAGTTTCCATTCACACAATTCTATGTGCATCTCTTCAGCTACTGGTAACACTAATAATCCTCCTGGAGAACACAACAGGCCTTTCTCCATCACAGCTGGTAGTAGGACTTAGTTTGTTTTCCTTCTTTATTTAGCCCTGTAGCCAAGTTGTACTTTTGCTATAGTGATCTAAGGAACAAGGTACTAAACATGTCCTCCTTTCCTCTTCATCTGCTCAGGGGAATGGAAATGCAAGATGATGCTCTGATTTTTTTGTTCTCTGCTTTGATACCTTTTGGGAGGAGTGTGTGCCACATCCTTGCTTTCTGATGGAACACCCCTACAAAATCCACCTTTCTGTGGCACCAAACACACAAACACCACCATGCACAGGCATTACACAGGGAGGGCTCAATCACTGCAGCATTTGTGTGTTAATCCTTCTTCCATCTCAGCTACTCACTACTATTAAAGCTTAATGGGGAGGAGATGTCTCTGACAGCCAGGTTTTTAAGAGGCATGTAAGCACATATTGATAAAAACAGGCACCTTGCAGAGTTTTCTCAGGGAGGCATTAAGTACTTCACTGCCTGATTCTCATGGATTTTATTGCAATTTAAGTAATAAGAGTCACTTCTGAAAATATCATTTGGTGCCCCTCTCTATCCTTATGAGCCTTTAATGCCTTTAAACATTTTACCTTTGAATTTCTAGACATGACCTGCTGGGTAATCACCTGTAGCACACCTCCTGATTAGGAGGCCGTTTACTCTAAATGTGGCATGCAGTATTCTGATCTAGACACTGCCAACTCTGTCCCAATTACTTAGGCCACTGAACAGCCAAATCTGACTTCTTCACGCTCCCTCTTCTACCTGACATCCTCCAAGCACCACTTACCACTGTTGATGTTTCCAGCTCAGCAACAGATCTTCTCTTCCATGGGCCAGCACAGACCCAGCTGCCAGCCAGCAGGGAAAAGCATGCTGAAAATCACCTCCAGATCCCTCTGCACTGATTTCTGCTTCTTTGTGACCACTGGTAGCAGAGCAACTTCACCTGTACTGCGAAAGGCTAAATCTTGAGTTAAACTCCCAGACTATACACCCAGGCACAACGATGCTGCATGACAGATATCTCACTCCCAGCTCATGCTGTGGTGTCTGTTTTCATCACCAGCTACTCTTATGTAGTAGGAGATTATGTATCCATGGGCAGGATAGTAATATAAAAGGACTTTTTGCTTTTTTCCTGTAAACACAGCAGCTTCCTTATAACCACTGAAACACAAATCCCCCCAAAATGTTACTGAAAGCCCAGAAAGATCAGGAAATTAAAGGTAATAACTACTTATCTGGGCTGAAACATCATGTCAAATTCATTCACTTTCTCTCTTCCTGTCTACATCTCTATGAAAGCATAAGAATTACTAGTTTGGACTTCCAGCATAAATTATCTTTTTCTTTCTCTTGTATATTTACTTTAAATTTTCACCAGTACTTTAAAGCCACATTTTTGGTTTAGTTTGAAAAGAGATGGTGCCTGTAGGGATTAGGGAAGTGCCTTGCAAAAGCAAATGACTCAGTCTCGGAGGAGAGTAGAAGTCAGAAGTACAATGATATTGCAGGTTGCAGTAGCCTTCACTGAAAAATAATTGTTGCTGCTATCAGACGAAAGTTCTTATCATCAAGAAAATCACCAACTAGAAATCTCAGTTTTGACTTCAAAGAAAATTCAGCACTGTCTCACCACAGGGCACTTACAACATTCATTAATTCACAGGAAAAATTCTTTTAATGTCTTGAATGCATATTTACAGCTTACTTTAAATTTCTCTTTAATACTACTTTAAAATAAGAGAAAAACGCCCATTCAACTCACATAAGCTGACATACCATCCTCTGGAAATACCATAAAAAATAGGCTAATGGGCTTTAAGATTCCTGTTACTTGTTTCTCTCATTTGATGACTCCATAAAACAATGACTGTGGCAATCACTCCGGGCCTTAATGTTCCTAGAAATAATGTACTAGCACTTAATGCATGGCAGTGCCACCAAGTATTGATGAAAAGTGTTACACGCAAGATCAAGTACCCTCATCAAATGCTAATTGTCAAAGTGGGGGCTGAAATAGACTTACCAATTCTAGAGGAAGACTTTTTTTCCCATAATGTTATGTGTGTAAAAAAACCAAACAAATGTGCAGGATAACAGCTGCAGCTGCATAAATAGCTGCATAAGTACCCAGTTCCTTTCTGCAAAAACTGGAGCTAAATTTAAATGATTTAGCATTTACTGAGGGGTTCTTACAACCTGAAAGTATCTGTATCTGTGGAGGAAGGTGAGGCAGAGTATTATGCCAGCCTGCTCTAGCACCATGTTCACCCTGGTTATTTTTGGCTTGTAATAGGCCAAGAACTTTAGAGCATATCTTCCTTAGAGCTATGTGGAGAGCTGGAGAAGTCAAGTGAATTTATTTCCTGAACTTCCATTTCCACTATCTTTTAAACTAAGGATGCCTGCAAGTTAGAAGAAAAAAACCCCAAACATTTTTTGTAATTTTCTTCCAAAGATTTATCTGACATTACCATCCACAAAAGCACTGATTATTCTGGTTTGCAGCTTCTCAGTTCCCCTAAATGAGGACTAATTAAGCATCATGTGGATGAGCATCATGAGAATTATATTTTATTCAGCCTTGTTTCTCTCTCAGACTAACCCCTTCAGCACTGAGTACCAGTATATAGCTCTCCACCACAAGGTTTTAAATGGGTTTATGGTAAAAATAGTTTCTTGCAATTCTGGGATCAAAGAACATGAAAAATCAAACACAGAGACACAGGAAAGCTTGAAGTGAAAGCTTGACCAGTAAAAGATGTTAATTTAGTCCCACATTCATTATTATCCTTTTGATAACTGTACAACAAACTCATCAGGATCTTGTGCAATGCCTCCTGTAGAAAGTTCCCCTCTATGGAGAAAATAGTGGTAAACAAATAAACAAAACCCCCAAGCAAACAAAAAAGGGAAAATACACACTTTAGTAATTTCTGTTCAAATGTCATTCACGCATTTTCACATAGTGTGTGCCAGATAGACAGGATTTTGTGGTATAGTGTAAACCCCAAGACAGTGTCTCACTAGCTCTTGAGGCTTCCAATACAGTAGTTGACTGGCAGGTAGTGTAAAGCCTCAGGATTAGCTGTGTGCAAAAATTATTTCAGTGGCAAAACGTTTCTGGATTACTACTCCAAGGAGCATCTGGAAAAAAATATATTGTTTTTGTGTTACAGGCAATGGGATTTCAAGTACAGTTGAATAACCCATCTAAAGCACAACCTTCTCTTCCTAGATCCTGTAAAAAATCAGGTTTTGTGGTTCCTGAAAAATCTTTTAAAATGTGTTTGTGATGAGGTATATTATAGGATAAAGAGAAGACACTGTCTCTAAACTGGTAGTTTCCGAAAGGCGATTTTGCTTTGACCCAGATTCCCAGTAGCTTATGTAATCAGTCCATAGATTGAGTCAGCTCATGTGTCTCATCTGCAACAGTTTTGAAAAAGAATGCAATATATCCCAACATGCAGAGTGTGTTCAGAGACCTAATAGTAGTCAAAAAAAAAAAAAAAAGCAGCTTACAATCATGCCCTGCCTAAAACTTTCTGTTTAAAAAACTGCTTCCACCTACAACCCCCACCCCCTAGTGAAATAAAGTTATTTAAAACAGGCAATGTCTGGAACCAATTATGACTTTGAGTAGAACTGGGAAGGTACAAAGGCAATGAATTAGTTTAGGTTAGACTTTACCGACATCTCTTATGCATTTTCCGTGATATATTTTGATCTAAATGACAGAAAGACACATTGGACCAATATTACTTCTTTTTGCCATTTTGACTGCTGCAGCCTCCTAAAATAGCTGCCCTTGGTTTCACCTGTCTCACTCTCATTAATGGATGTCCAGTCAGTTGTCATTCACAGCCAGCAGCAGAGCAGGCTGGATAGAATTTGGACTCCGGGGCAAAGCTGAAAAATACCTGAATTTGTCTTATTTTCCCAGAGCCTGTTGTGCACTTGAAAATTCAAGGTTCATTTTTAGTCCCTGGATTTTAGGTATAATCTGTATGCTTCTCATGGTCAGCACATTTAGGTTATCAGCCAAGGAGCACCCAGAGTTCTGCTATTACATTTTCTCAGCTAAAATTCAGCATTTCTAAATAACTGATAAGGACACAATTCCAAATTATTTATATAGCAAGAGACTTCAAAGAACATTTTTCATTTCAAATACTGTCACTCTTTGGGACTAGGAGCATGCAAGACATTGTTCTCAGCTTTTCCTGAACATGTGTCCTCTGGTTGGGAGCTTGTACTAATACTTGCAGATACAAATTGACTTCGTGGGCATGGTGATCAGTTGTTCAAAACATACAGAAGTTTCTTCTGGGGGGAGGATCCTTTCTTCCTCACTCAGCTGTTACCCTGGTGTGCACAAAGCCATACTTCATTATTCATGAGACGTATTTTCTGTCAAAATCCAGGGGATTTGGAGCAGTAGTGACCTATGACCTTTTCAACTAGCAGGGACGAATAATTCATGAGGGGTGAAAATGGAAGCAAGACAAGCCATCTGAGGCCTAGGCACAATTACTTTCCAGGGGGACCTTGCCTGCTCCCCAGGGAGTCTCAGTTGCGAACTGCTCCTCTGCACCTGTAACCTAATTCAGCTTCAGCTCCATCACGGGCTCACAGCACTACTTACATCTTCAATAAAAAATCATTTTGCCAGTATGATAGGACATTCTGCATGATGGGCAGACACTATTACTTTTCAGATGGAGATCTTATGTTTAATGAGTGATGCTCAGCATGCAGCAAAAAGCATACAAGCAAATTTTGGTGCAGAAAAAATTAGGATTCCAGCATTGCCCCTTTGAAATTAAATGCTCTATATCCTGGCTATTGTGGAATTCCAGACACTGTTTTACTCAGCTGAGGTGACTTGAAGTTGATTCTTCTACCTTTCCAGCATCCCTAAGTTTGTGGTCAGTAATGTTTTTTAAGACCATCATTCATTTCAAAATGCATCTTGGCTTTTGGGAAACAGCTGAGTTGGTTCTGCTTAAAGAATAATGAACATATTATGGAAGGCCCATAGTCTTCAATTATTAAATAATTGATATGCAGAAGTGCTTTCAAAACATGTGATTTCATAGTCTGGTCTGGATGTCAGTGCTCAATATATAGAAATCTGTGCTCTCCTGGAGAAGCAGGGGGCTTATAACAGTGTAACAATTCATAAAAGCAAAAAACATGCCAGCTCGGCATAGAAGTCTGGTTTCAATTCACAAAAATTGACAAAAGCCATAGGAATAAAGTAGTATGCATGAAATCACTTCTAAGGGGTGGAATATATGCCACATTTATGGAGACATGTAAAATTTGCACCTAAATTTTAAGTTCCTGCAACAAGAAGCCCTAGATGTCTCTGTTTCTTCTCATGTCAGCAGAGAGAAAGTAGGTGCTCCAGATGTGGGTGCCTCAGGTCTACAAGGAAAATGGATGGTTGTTTTGAGGACACTGTTTCGCTGGGCACCAGCCAGTTGCCTTGGGGTAGGGGACTGGAGGCCATTCAAAAACTCCTGTAATTGAATTCTGCTTGTTCAAAGGACAGGCTACAGGAGAACCATGTTGAACTTTTTCAGAATGTAGACTCCCGCTGCAAGCTAAATACCAATCCTGATATGTTCCAGAGAAATTCATACCTACTAAAGTGAACAAAATTCCTTTATTTCTTTTTATGAAGAGATCTATTAAATGAACAATGAAAAATAGCCTGGAAATTTCAAGGACATGATATAAAGACACAATAAACCAAATTTACATTCTAATTTTAAAAGGAAAGACATAAATTTGCTAGATAGCCCATACTGAAACTATAAATTTGTTGTTTCCCCTACAAGAAATAAGCTTTGGTTGAATTTGCTGTTGCAAATTAGCAAGGGTCTGAGATGGTTACAGAAAGAACCACTCAAAGGCTGTGACAATGATTTGCAGGGCAGAGAGCTTCCTCTTCAAGTGAGGAAAGAAAAGGTGAGACATCTTCCTGCAGCAGAGCTCACCGGTGAGTTTGGCAGCTACATGCACAGCCTTCCTACCAACCTGCCCATGCTCTCAGCAACGCCCCTGAGCACTTCCAGAGCAGCAGTAGAATCAGTTTGCAAATTTGTCAAGACATCAAACCCTGAACAACATGTACAGGGCATTTACCTTAAAAATGCCAAATGCATTTTAGAGCAAAATTATCTGAAGACAAGATTCTCACTGCACTGAATGCCTTGATGTAAGAGCTCATGGGGCCCATTGTTTATGCTACTTTGGCTGGCATTCAGCCATGTGAATAAAAGAAAAGTGCTGAACTGATTTTCTGTCCAAGGCTGCAGTATCATTAATTGCTTTAGAGCCATGTCAGGTCTTAGCAGATGGCGAGAAGGGACTGAATTTCTGACATTTTTAATTAAAATGTAACCTTTATTATTATGGGATTAATAGTTATATAAATATAGCTGCACAATTGTAATGTACATTTGGTAAGAGACAAATTCTGTACTCTTTGTAGACCTAACCTAAGAAGGCTTAAAATCAGGTGAATTCATGTTGGTAGCTCTTTTGATTTTATTGCTAATCCTATGGGGTGAAGCATTTTTCTGAAGGTTGCTCCTACAGTCATAGTGAAAACTTCAGCCCCACTTTTTTCCCCTACAGATCCACATTCATAGCAAAGTTCGCAAAGGAAAATGTTTAAATCCCCCAAATTAGAAAGCAAATAGCAAAGTTTTTAAAAGCAGAGCTACGTACTTATACTTGTAAATGCCACACTTGTGGTGGCAGGGTCCTTGGGGCTGCAATAACACTTTTTGGCAGAGGGAAACCTCTTTTCACTAAGGTTGATCTGAACCACCAAGGCTCTTTTTCCCCTTGCTGGATTTTGGCCAGGACAGTTTTGGCCAGCACTGATAGAGGCATGTGCTCAGCTGCCTTCTCTGCAAACTGGCTCTACGCCCTGAGGCAGAACTCCTCCCCAAACCTGTTCCCGCCATGGGCACAGGAATGACTTCATTATACCCCAGCCCTAGTTGAGCTTCTGACCATGACACCAACTACACGTCTCCCCATCTGCTGCAATGGACCCGACCAACATTCCTGCAGGCTGGATTTTGATAATCATAACTTGCTACCAGGAACCTGAGGCCCTTCTTGTCCTCTACCACTTGTGTGCAAATGCCACAATGGTTTGAGAAGTGACTGGGGTTTTGCCCATCACCTGTGCTGTTAAAGCAGGAGAGAATAATCAAGGCTCTTTTTGCTTCATGGCCTAATTTTTGTGGTTTACTAGCTCAGAATGAGTCTTCCAATGACTCTAGCAAAGGGTGTGTGTGGTATTTCTCTCAACTAGCACAAGAACTGAAAAGACACTGTCTGTCACATCTCTGTAAAGTCCAAACGTGTCACTGAGTGCCAAAAACCTGTGTGTCATTTACTTGACGAGTCTGGGACCCTCACTCATGTCTAGTGCTTGTGCTGTTTCACAGATGTCCCAGTACATCTTGGTACATTTGCTGCTTTGTGTGGGGGCCATATCCTCACCTTCACCCTCCTGATGAAGGCTGAAAGGAGGGGAACGACCTTACAGCACAGAAACACTGCCTGGAAAAGGCACTTGGAAGAAAATAAGCATAGTTACAGTTGGACTGAGTTGCCTCTCTGGCTCCTACATGTGGATGGGCAATGGAGGTAGGCTAGCAGCTGAGGCAGGAGTAGAGGGTACTGCTCCACTGTGGCAATGTCCTCTTAGTATGCTGTTTTGGCTGGCCCTGTGGCACACACTGGCATGCATGCAGGCATCCTGCCTTCCCCAGTTTCCTTGCAAACCTGCATTGCAGGGGCCTGAGGGCTCATGTCGTGTTGCAGTAGGGCGCAGCCATCAAGAGTGACCCCACAGTCTGGTGCACCACACCAGCCTCACAGGGAGACCCACCAACACTGCAGATGGACATAAACAGCATTTCTGCCCCAGACGGTCCCTACAGTTTGCTGCTTGTCCCTCATCCAGCTGTCCACATGCATACCAGCATGTAACACGGACCTCTTCCTGCTCCAGGCCACAGGGATGGCAGGTGATCCATGTTTGTCCCTGTATGGGGATGGGGATGTGAGGGGCTGGAAGGCAAAGCCAGGAAGAGGAAAGGGCAAGGATGGATTTTTTCAGCAGAGAAATGATGGGTGGGAAGACCCTGCCATGCTTAAGTGCCAAGCACTGCCATGCCAAGCAGAGCAGACCATGAGGAGCTCGTCTGTAGAATGAATGTGCGTCTGCTAATCTGCACACCAAATGTGTACATGACTGAGCAGGAAGACTGAGGCAGAAGAGTTTTGGGACTGTAATTATTCTCCCATCTACACCTTCAAACTGCAAATTTGCACTTGGATTTCCTTATCCACAGAAACAGTGGGAAATTGCAAGGGGTTTCAGTACACTCCTGGTGAGTTTGGCTTCTGTTTCTGCCAGCTCTCAGAAGCTCCTTTTGGGACCTGTGAGAATGTCCAGGAGGATGCTCCTCTACACTCTCCTTTGAGAGGGTGAAGGATAGAGAGTGCTGCACCCTTAGCATGTGTGATGGTTTAAAAATTCCTTGGGTGTTTCTGAACAGCAGCTTCTTGCTGGGTACAACACTTGTCAAAGTGTGGCACATTTGCTCATCCTCCAGTGATCTGTATGGAAATAATTATTCCAAAACTCTTTTTTATCCCCAATGTGTGAATTTCATACCGACATCGCTACCCTGCAGGGTAGCAGCTACATTCAGGGTAATGGAATAACTCAAAGTTTCTCCTTTCTATAACAGAAACTGATGCAACATAAACTGCATTACTTCAAACAAACTGTAGAATTACTTTTTGGTTTTAAAAGTGTTGCATTACTGTGAATCCAATTTGGTTTTATCCTCCAACTCCTGATTGCCTCAAATTTGGCTTTATCCTTCAGCTCCTGATTGCCTCTAGCCTGCCCATTGATTAACATAAGGATGAGAATGGCAGATGCCAAGTGCCGTCACACCAGGATGACAGCACCACACGACTGCTTCGTGCAAGGGTCAGCCATTTTGAAGGAGGTGATGCAATGGTGTGACATCTGCTAAGGATGCCCAAAGCCCACCTCCACCCCTGCCTTACCTGGGCTGGGGCACTGGAGGAGAGGTGGGTGAGGTCCCCGATCCTGGCAGCCGCCCGTGGGTCGCTGGAGCTGATGAGAACGGGGGCACTGATCTCCATGGAGTGCCGGTTGCTGGCAGCCTGGGAGGACTTGTGTGTCATGCTGAGGGCAGTGAAGGAGTGGCGCTTCTTGGCATTCTTCTTGCCTTCCACCTGCCGCTGGGCCGCCCCAGCTGCCCCAGCACCGGCCAACGTGGAGCACGGCGCCAGACCCACCGCTGCCGCCGCCGCCACTGCCGCCGTCTCTGTCGCCAGCGGCATGTCACAGCCAGAGGCAGCAGCCAAGCAAGTCTTGTCCATCTCGATGAGCTGCTTGGCAGATTCATTCAGCTGTGTGGGGAAGAAAAGGGAAATATAAAAAAGGAGTTGTAGAGAGTGATAAGGTCCCTCCACTGGAGAAAAGGAGGCTCAGAGGGGACCTTATCACTCTCTACAACTACTTGAAAGGAGGTTGTAGAGAGGTGGGGGTTGGTCTCTTGTCCCAGGTAACAACTTGAGAGGGCAGGAGGAAACGGCTTCAAGTTGCACCAGGGGAGGTTTAGATTGGAATAAGGAATAATCTCTTCACTGAAAGAGTTGTCAAGCACTGGAACAGGCTGCTCAGAGAAGTGGTGGAATTACTGTCCCTGAAGGTATTAAAAAGACTTAAAAGACACAGTACTTCAGGGCCATGGTTTTGTGGTGGGCTTGGCAGTGCTGGACTAACAGTTGGACTGGGTGGCTTTAGAAGTCTTTTCCAACCTAAATGATTCCATGGATTTATTTAATTTTATGAAGTCAGGTGAATTATTTCCATCCACTAGTTAATGCTGGGAAAATCAAAAGAGAGGTAGGCTAGAACTAGGCACCATAAATTGGTCCATATCAAGCTATGACATTTAAAAAAAATGGCATTCCCCAAAATAGCTTGTCCCAGGCTGGTGAGTCAGAGCCTGGTGAAAGAGGCATCAATGTTTTGCTATTCCCAGCTCCATCATAGGCCTATGTTTAATGTTTGTCACACATGGCTTTGATCCAGAGGTACGGCTTCCAAATCCCTCCAGTTTCATCTCTCTGCCTCTCACCTAACACAGGTTATCCAAATGCAGATGCAAATTGAAGATATTTTTCCCTGCTGTATCACCTAAGCTGTGGAAGACCTTAATGGCCACTGCAAGATTTGCTCAGGGTCCAACTTGAAAAAGTAGTCTCATCAGTCCTCTTGAAGAGTTCAAAACTTGGTCTACGGACCAGGGAGACTGCAGAGCACCAGGATACTCAGACAAGGTTTCAGCCCACTGTTCCTCATCCAATCCACATTCAGGGATAACCTTGTGTCTATAAATGCCAGAGGCATGCTGGGTGGCACAACCCTGTCACTGAAGCATCTTACCTGCTAGCCTCCATAACTTATACAGAATAGCTACACCTTACATAGCTGGAGAGTTTTTAGCCTCACAGGGATGCTACAGTCACTAATGATACATGAAGTATACTCTGAAGTCAGCAGTGCTTTCTGCACAGCACTCATTGCCAATACATCTTCCCTCAAGGGGTGCTAACAGCTGAGGGAAAATGCCACATTTTGCCAACAGACCTTTATATTAAACTAGGATGCACCGCAATATGTTTGCATTTATTGAATAAAAACAACAGACGAAAAGGGGAGATATAGCTAATGCTTACGTGCTTTTGCATTCACTGCTATTTTGACACCCACAAAAATCAGAGGTGTATGTAATACTATTCTGGACCAAAACCAGGCTATTTTTCTTTCTATAACAACTTCTATTAATTATGGCAGCATCCAAGAAACTCAGCTGAGGACAAGGTCTTCCGAGGCTCTAAATAAATAAAATAGTTGCTGCTCCAAGCCAATTTAGAAATTTAACACAAGTGAAAATAAAAGGGAAAAAGAGAGGTATGGGAAAGATGACAATAGAAGTGCAGTTAAACAAATGTGTAATCGAGTAGCTTTTATAACTCCCAACCACTGTCACCATGCTGTAAATGAAAGAAATAGATATTGCTAACCTTAAGTCAGTCCTCCTAAGTTTGAAAACACTTCTGACTCCATGAGGACTCATTCTCGGTAACAGGCAAAAACCACACTAACACTTAGAAAGTAAACATCAACTTGCAGGATCCTTCATTCAGTGACAGCTTCCACCAGTTCAGCCAAGAGCCTCCAATTAGTGATGCTCCACTACTGTCAGAGCTGCTGGGAGTCCTGCAACCATTCAATTAGCAAGTCATTTTCCCAGCTGCACTCTTCAACTTGAGACCATGCTTACAGCCAGTGTAGTGCACTGCACCTGCCAATTTTTGCCAATAACAGCTGATCCTATTTCAGATTCTTCAAAAATGTCCATTATTTCCCACTTCATCATGCTTTAAATTGGTACAACCTAATATTTGCCAGCAGGCTCCAAGTTGCAAGGAAACCAGATGGCTCCACTCCCTTAAGTAGGTGTTACAGCTCCGCTTACCCCATTGATGGAGATAGTCTAGCTGAATTACTTGAAATATTAAGGAGAGAAGGAGAAAGACATCAAATATTCATGATTCTTCTACAGCAGAGGGTGAGGAAATACTTTGCCAATCAACAGTAAGCAGAAAAAGAATATATTCTAATTCTTTGACATAGGAAAAAAATTGAGTTAAAAAAAAGAATTTAGAACTTCTGATTTTACAACATGCTCCATATGGACAACAAAATGCTCCAGCCCTTGATATCAAACTCCGAATATCTTGTAAGAATTAGACTATAAATCCCACTGTTTGGAACCCAATTTAACACTGAACTGTTCTTTTTAAAACAACAAAATCCATTACTTTTTTGTTCAAAGCAGGACCTAGTGAAAATGTCAATAAGAGAGCCCTGTACTGATATAAACAAAAATCATTCTTGATATCAGTAGAAGATTAAAGACAAAAAGAAAAACCCTGCCCAAAAAGTCAAAATAATGTTGGGAATGTCAGAGTCTTCCTGAAATACTGGGAAAAAATTATTTTGGTCTGCCAAGATAAAAAATGCTTTATAGCTTTACAACTTTATTTTTGTAGAGAACTGTTTTTAAACAGCTTTGCCCACAGATGCTGGAAAGTACTTCCCAAATAGGCTATGAATACCAGAGAAAAGTCTGCTTCCTACTTTGTAAAAGCAAATAGTGCTGCCTCTTCACAAAAAAAACCTTTTAGAAACCCTTTTTTAAACATAAACATGATAGCAAATTTCTTATTTTAAACTCTGAGTATGTAAACAAGCATTGCTTTCTAGTGCCTGTCATCTGATCTTCAGGCAGATTTGCTTCCAGATGAGAAGCTTAATGGAAAGTTCTGACCCACAGTCAGTGTCAGGAATTTGACATTTCTAGAGGTCTGTAACTCTTATGACAACCTCTAACACCAGAACTCAACTTTCTTAGTAATTTTTTATCCCTTCTCTAGAAAGAACCTATATTTGAAATTCTGGTCCTGCTAAGCCCAAATTGTAAAATGCCCTTGAAACTGCAGATAGACTGATTTTACCCCAAATCCATTCTTTAAAAAGGGAATGTCCTAGAAAACTTGACATGTGATTTAGAGGGATAAGGCTTGGATTTGAATGCCAGACAAACATTCCCAGCAGCCCTGCAATCCTGTCTAGGAATGCAAAATGTTGCAAGGGCAACCCTTATAATATCTGACGGACCTTCCATGCAAGAGAGGCAATGAAATGGTGCAGTAAAACTGTCCAGAGGGTCTCGGTGACTATTGACTGTGAATCCTGCACGCTGAGATAAGGATGCATCAGTCTCAGTTCATAGAGCTACTGTGTAGCTCTATGTCCTTTCCCAGCTGTGAGGAATCATACTGGAGACAGCTCCAGCTCATCTGGTTTTGAGAGTGAAAAAGGGCCTTGTTCACCTCCAAACAACCTTTTCCCACAAAGGGAGCAGTAATCAAGTGCTGTTGATCAGAAATTTGCTGATCTTGATCAGGAAGCCACACTGCCCTCCCTGCCACAATGCAAGCTGTCATGACTTTAGCATCCAGCCAGACAACCCATGCAATACGAACTAAGGGAGAGGGTTTTTTTCTTCTTCTGGATTTTAGATATGACTATTTTAGCTACTCTACTTGAGACTTTAACACATAGGTGACAAAGGTACAAATATTAAGATACCTCACTTGGGACTTCTCCACTGCCAAAATTATTTTTTATTAGTCTATAGATAAACCTAATTTTTTCCTGCAGAATGCATTATGGTGACTTTCTCTCGGTCCCTGTTGCACATGCTTGCACACATGCATATACACACATATACCACAGTTCACTCCAGTTGCTGATACATGTAGGTTTAAAAGAGACCACCTGTAAAGGGTTTCAACATATTTCTCTGTTAAGGATAAGGGGGTACAGGAGAGAAACTGTCATCTGCACTGACTATCCCCATATAGGACCAAATATGCCCTTTATATCCCAATGTGATTTAGCGAACTCTAGTGTCAATGGGCAGCATTATGCACCTGCTTACATATACCAGCTGGGGTGAAGACTAAGGAAAATCTACTTCTTGTCCAATGTGGGTGATAAATAATTCTAAATTTAGACCAAATAACAAAATATTACCTTGGAATTTATTGTTATTAGTATGGAACAAGACAGAAGAGTGGGAAATTTAGGTCAGATTTAAATAATTAACCTTTACTTCATCTCCCTTGACAAATATGCCTGTGCATTTACTAATCCGTGTTAGTGGCAAAATTATTCTACTTCAGCTTAGGCTCCTAAGGGACACCTTGTTACACTGTGGTCACCACAACAGCTCCTGGGTTGTTGCATTTGAATGACAGTGCTGTCTTCTGTAAGATGGAGAACAGTAAGTCTTATTCTGCTATTGAATACTCTTAGCTTTTTAGTCATTTAGGTCTAGGTAAGGGATTAATTTCTGACTGGTATCTGACCTGCCAAAGAGAGGACTTCACTCTGGCTTACCAACAGCACATACTTGATAATGTGCAGACCAAAGTGTTAGCAATGGCACTTAAAATGTTGCTGTTTTCTGAACAAGGAAGGATAGACTAAATTCTCAGTTTTACACAAACGCTTCAGTATTTTGATAAACTGGAGCCAATTTGAACAGTAAAGTACAGTTTATTAAGACTTTCAGGAAAACAATGCTTCATTTTCTACTTAAGCTTTCTCCTTCCGTCTTTGTGGAAACTATTAGCTAAAGAATGGTGCTGTTCAAATACAGGTATAATATCAGAAACACGTTATTTCAGATCCCTTTTGAAAGTGAGAAGTTACAAAACCCCACAAATCAATACATGCCTAATACAAAAAAGTAAATTTGTAAGAAAAAATATCATGCTCAAGTTTTTGGAAAGGAACCACTGAGCAGAGCAGAAACGAAAACTAAAATTATTAGTAAAACATCTTCACAATGTCCTGAAAGACTGAAAGTATTTTCACCTAGGGACTGCTGACTTTTATACATTATGGTTCATAAATATTGAGAAGATCATGTACATCCCTATTTTATGCCTTGTGGAAACTTTGGCAACTTGAAATTTCATATCTGATTTTGTGATTAAAATAAATAGACAGAATTTATTAACTTCAGAGTAGTTACTTGAAGGAAATACTAAGTTCTTATGCCCTCATTAAACTAGTTTTGCTAGTATTATAATTTATGTTCTGAAGCACAGTGAGGTTATTAAGGAACTAAGGGTATAACTGTACAAGATTCTTCTGTCTCTGCTGGGTCCCTGAGAGGACTGCATCTGTAAAAGCATTTTCATCCCCAAAAAGCAGCATTTCAGAAAGTTGAAACAGTTTTTCCTTGCTGTTATCCCTACTGGAAAATGCAGGATACAACCCTTCTTCTTCTATAGCCAAGTAGCAAAACAGCCTTTGATCAAATGGACAGTGGGAGAATTATGAACTTTACCTAATACTTTAGATGTTCATCAGTAAATTAGTATAGTGGACACACAGCAATTCCAAGAGCTTAATAATGGGATATTAGCAGACAAAGTTGTGCCAAAGGCTCTTTGACCAAGTCATATTGAATTCATCTATCATTTTCACCTTTTATATGTTTTATTAATTCAGATTTAACAGTGTTTAGAGAAAGCCTCCAAAGTTCTCCATGGACAGTTTAAATTCATTTGGCAAAACCTACAAAATCATATGTCAATTATTCATTTAGGTGCCATCTTCTAATGAAGAATAATTAGTAAGGCACGGTTTAAGAGAAAATATTATAGCTAAAACAAAGCATTATTTAATGGTTTTCTGTTAATCTCTACAAATCCACTATTGCTCTGTCTAATTTATTGCAAGGGAGCAATAAATTAAAGCAAATGTGGAACAGATTTTTTGCAAGTGGTTTATCCATCATGGAAGATAGATTTCTGAAACCCCACACTGTGATCGAGAGGAGAGTTATTCCATGCACCCAGAAAGTACAAGAAGCACAGTACGTGTGCTTGCTTGAACACATTCACATGGAACAATAGCTGCAGAAATACTTTGCTAGGGCACATGTCAAACTTCAAGTGTTCTGTTCCTCCAGTCATAGGTTGAAGCATACATCTTGTTCTCTTTTCCAAAAGCCTGCTAAATATGTCAGCTTGTTCTCATGGAAGGAAGTCCCTAAAACCATACAGCAGATAGCCTTCCTAATCAGGGTCATACCTGTACACAATTATGTATAGTCCAGAAAAAGCAAGTCAATCATTTTTGTTTACAACATGGTTCCTTAAAAGGCAGCAGTACTTAGCAATCCATTTCCCTGTCCTACAAGATCTTTCTCATTTAGCAACAATGTCACTTCTAACACACTGAGAGGCTGAAGGAATGTAGCGTATTAGAACAGCATGTGCTTGGACGAGCGTGTCATCATGATCTTGCAGAATGAAAATAAATGATGCGTGCAGCAGAAGTAAACACTAAACCCTGGGTGGTGATCTGGGAATTTTTTTTCTTTCTCCTTTTTTCTGAACAGTTTTAAGATGGAAAATGGTTTGCAGTGGTGGAGAACATGGTGAATCCCAGAAAAATGTGCAGTCTGCTACAAAGTCTGCTCACAACCAAAGCACAGCAAGTAACCTTATGGAAACTAATGTCTAAATCACTGAGAAGAAAGAAAATAAAACTAAATGCAATATCATTAAAATAAATGAACTCATCAAAAAGGAGTACACTTTCTAGAGCCCTTTCTACTTCCTGAAACAATTCTAGCTATCTAGCCTTCAGCTCCAGCTACGAGGACTATCTTACTCTGATCTGTCATCTCTGAATCTCTGATCTGCTGTGTATGTTCGTTGTGCCTAAGGATTTCCTTTTTCTTCCTATCTGTCCCCTATGGACACCCTTTTTCATAATGAGATGCTCATGACTGCACTAAAGCTCCTTTGAAAGCAAGAAATGTAACCAAATACAGCTTTACTTGACATCAGAAAGAGTGAGTGAATCCATCCTATTTTTACTTATAAATTATTCAGAAAGCTAAATAAAAAGTGCAGTCATGAATTCATGGGCTTGATCCTAATTCCTTTGAAGTCAGTGGCAAAACTCCAACTGCCTTCAACGGTGGAAGGACTAGTGCCCATCTGGCACCGATTTCAGTACCAGAGGAGTCCCTGTTGAAGCTTGTGTGGATTTGACTGACAAACTGTTTTTTCATCAAAAAATGAAACTCATTGGAGCTTAAGTACTTCCCAGGAACTTGCTTGTTTTGACAAGATGTCCATCATAAAACTGTTTCTCAGATGATGTTTCTCAGCTAAGACAAGAAATGGCCAAGGCTACAGTGATTTGGGAGGTTCAACAGGATACTTGGACTCCCGGCTCAAAGTCCCTGTGTGGAGAAACAGTCATGAAAGACTTGAAACAACACTGCCACTTTGCAAAAAAAAAAAAACCACCAGCTTTCTGTCTGAGTCCCCTTTGTTCTTGTTCTTGTAAAATGGAAAAACTCTGTGACTCTCCCCCCGAGTCCAGGTGCCCACCTGCACCACTTCGGAAGATGCTGGTGCTGGTAGAAGTTTGAACAGCCTTATGCAGGGCAGCAACCTGGACAGGGGATCAAAATAGACTCAGAAGGCTTTCAGAAGCAGTTCACATGATGTCCTCATGCTTCACTGACAACTGGTAGCTGTATGAGCCCTGTATTGTTACAGCCAGTTACTACTGCAAGGAAGGGAAGCCCTCTAAAGCAGCTTTGTGCTGAATCTGGAAACCCCTTCACTTGGGAAAACTTCTACTTACAGCCAACTGTACCTAAAAACTTCACCATGGAATAGGAAAGATACTGTAGATCCTGAAGCAGAGCTGTGTGGATCACAAGTGAACTCAAAGCAATATCTGCACAGTCTCTGTGTCTTCAAAAGAGCCAAGTCTTGTGTTTTCAGAATTTTCAGGCAACTTTCAATGTCCTTCCTTAATGCTCCACAAGGCTACTGGTGGTATTGCTTACTCAAGGGATCATAACATTTTGAATTAACTGAAAACTAACATGTTAAATACCACCAACTAAGGCAGAGAATCTCTTCAGAGTTAATACATACACCAAGTCTTGGAGTCTTAAAGCAAATGGCTTCCAAATTATGGTGTGTGATCCCAAGTAATTATAAATGGGATTGTGAACCAGGCAACATCATGCTCATGCTGTTGAAGAGACCCTTGTCTTCTTGATAGCTGCACTGTGCACACATTCTACCTGACACAATATTGTGCTCATTTTGTCCGATTTGTTCCTGGAAATACAGTTCTTGAAAATACTGGTTTTGTAATGTTCAGGGTTGTGTGAAAGAAGAAACAATACCATGCCTTCTTTTAAGGAAAACACTTGATTCCAGCTTAAGAAGACAAGATAAAGAAGACAGAAGATAAGGATGAAAGAAACAAAACATATATTTGCTGAAGTCCTTTATGAATTTGATAACAAAAGTGTTCTGGTGGGCAATGAGAAAAAGGTCTACAAGCACGTCACACTACCAATGTTACCTGCAGAAAGCATGAAGTTGGATAAATCTGTGAAGCTCTTGGAAACTCTTGGAATTGCAGCACAAGGAACATGTGGGAAAGCCAAAGTAATTTTCCAAGTACTGCAAGGCTTTGCCTTCACTGAGCAAGCAAGGAGTCTTTGTTGTAGTGATTTACAACTTTGTGTAGAATAAGAAATCTTGTGCAATTGGGGAAAATTAAGTTTTATGTGCTGCAACTGAAGATTACCTGTGGGGAATCACATACAAATAAATGCACTGTTCTCTCTATCTCTGATAAAGCAGTGAAATGAAGAATGAAAGCAAATGCCAAGAAAATGTTTTGGTTCAATTGCTTGTAAAAGGAACCAAGGTATACACACTTCAAGCAGTCATTAGCACTAAAGGGTTGTGATAAACAGCCTTTGCCCTGTGTGTACTATATTTAGGAAAAAGACATTTTTTACTACATAGTGTTCTGGCTGCTGCTTCCCAAATACAAGACAGAAGAAAACTGCTGGATGTGGTACAGGGTATTTGCAACAGTGTAAACTGCCATGGGGTTGTATAGTTAGACCCTGTGTGCATGGTGCTCCTGTTATAGATGGCTACAAAGCAGTGTTACTACTTGTAGTGGAGAGTTTCTGTACCAGCTCCAGGGTGACACTGCCTGTTTCACTGGAAGCAGTGAAAATCAAAGAATGGCAGTCACCTGTCACAAAAGCCACTGTGTCATCGGAGAGCTGCGTCCAGGCTTTGGTTTTACTATTTGCCAGTTAGGGCGATAATATGAGTCAGGACATGATGTGCTGCTGTTTCAGCCAACCATTTGATGACTCCCTAGAGGGACAGTTCTGAGATGTTTCTCTGAAATGTGAGATGAACTATGTGTGTTTGAGATGGGCAGCAGCACCAGGATACACGAATTGTCCGTCTGACAGGAAGACTGGTCTCCTTACCTATGCACACAGATTAAATAAAGGAGCTATGCTAACAGAGACATGAATTCACAGTCTGAATTTGTATCTCATAGTTGCCCTATCCAGTAGTTATTATAGTACAAACTCTGCTTGGAATTGCTTGCATATTTAAAGCACCTTCTTCCCGTATAGATGTGCTGATGCCTGGTACAGCACCATGGCTCTTTTTCCTCAGTGGAAGCATTAATTTGCATCCTTTTTTACTGCATGCAGTGACCAGTTAAATTTTTACATGAGCTTGTCTTACCTTGGAGACCTTTATGTTTCTGTCAAACTGGTAAAAGGTGTGCAATGGATCGGGATGGCATTACGGGGCAGTAGCTGTTGCACATGGCATGCTGCACATGGCATACTGCACACTGCACAACATGAACATCTCAGTTTTGTAAGAAGCCTGACCAGTAACTGAATGCTCCGAAAGCCAGTCTGTAAGATATGAAAATGTGTTTTCTGTGCTATATGATGATGTAATTGGGTTCACAATTCTCCCCCTTCATCTTGTGGAAGAAAAATCTGACAAAGCTGAACTGTGACGAATTCCATCAAGTCCACAAACTCTTGACTGAAAGTGGTACCATTAAGCCTCTCACTCATGGCATGACTGACTGCCCCAGGCCTCAAGGAACCATTTGTAGCCTTCTTTGGAGAAGGCGAGATGTTAAAATATGATTGGGGACAAGGCTCAGGTCAGAGCCAGAGGTCTCCCCACTGACTTGCCGACAGTTGCAAAGAGTACACTGAACTTTCTGGCTGTCACACTAGAAAATGTTATTTGTTTAACTTTCTGAGTTTAATTTCTGGTTTAGGGTGAAGGACACATACCCAGAGCTGTGGAGTCATGCAGTGAAGCAGCTAGTACCCATGCCTCTTGTACACTCGTCTAAAGCTGGATCAATGTTCTGGTTTCTGTCCAAGCCTGCTCTGCCACGAGTGTCACTGCTAGATAAGAGGTGTGCCATTTCTTCGGCGCCAGTGAGCTTGGAGCAGATCTTTTAGGATGCTCAGGCACATTTGTCACATTACTGCAATAAAGTATGATGATTGCCAGCATTAGTCACTTTTATGACATCCATATGCAAATGCTGTTTATGTTAGTATGCTACAACTGGAAGGAATTTGGAAAACCACTGCTCTAGGCCATGCTGTTAGAGCTCTGAGATGGCAAAATTAATGGGCTAGCAAAAAATCCGCACAGTAGGAAATCTTCCTGAAAGTGCAGAGTACTGGAGGGTTTTTTTCTGTTTGTTGAATTACTCATGCTCAAATATTTTCCTAACACATTCCTTTCTGAAAATGGACTCCCCAAATTGCACCTACATTCCGCATTCCGTAGACAGAGAGACAAGCTGCCCCTAGGAAACTGAATTTTTCCAAACTGTGACCATACCATGTGATGCAGTCACACAGAGGCATTTGTTAATACTTTTATTATTTTTGCCATTAAATGCTGAAGAACTCTTACCACACATCAGAACTCCATTGTGAGAAACATTACATAAAAATAGAGCAACAAGACAGCTCTTGGCCCAAAGAAAGTACAATTGAAGATGAGGACAAGAGACAATATATAGATATAGACAAAATATACAATGCAACAGTCTTATAAGCAAGATGGACAGAGGATTCTATACAACATAAATCTTCTGTAACTATTACAGCCAAGAACAATTTTAGAGAGGAGTCTGGAGGAGCAATGCTGATGCAGATATTTGAAGCATTCATCATAAAAGTGAAGAACAAAGCACTGTGGAAGAAAATTAGGATTTAAAAAACTGACAAAGTGACTGGCATGGGTAGCATTCAGCAGTAAATAAAAGACAATACAGAGAGAGAGTAATGAGTAATCAAAGGTTTGCAAGTAAGGGCTAGTTGCATGGGCTCTACAGAAAAGGACTTCAGAGAGAAAGAAAGAAGTAGTAGCAGATGAGCACATTAGAGTGTCATGAATGAGGCAGGTCTGCATTTGCTAAGGATGCAAAAAGGATGTAGCCATAATTAGGGTAGGACATGATAAGAATTTGATCTTTGTGAACACTCAGCAATCAAGTTGGACAAAGACTAGGTAGGACTGCCAGCCACATAGATGAATGGAACCAGGCATGAGGATGTGATTCCCATTGGCAATGTCTTTATTACTTGCCATGAAAGTACATTGATTCCTCTTTAACCAGTGACCAAACAGAAAGTAACACACTTAACTGTGTACTGCACTGAAAACTCGGGTAATGTGTTGAGTGAGGGGTGCTCTATGTAAAGGCAGACACGTGTCACTGAGTGGTGTGGAGCTGCCTTTGCTTGGACCTTAAACTCAGCCCTTAGGAGCATTTCTCTGCCCTCAAGGATCCCCATAGGACAAAACCCTGTGCTTGAGACAGAGCATGACCCCAAGCAGTAACAGGCCATGGTTAAACCATGACCCAGCTGCTGTAGGGCAGAGAAGCTCAGTGCCAGTACCAAGAGCTCCCAGATCTCATCTGGCCTGGGACACTGCCAGGAATGCAGTATCAATCATCTCTATAGTCCTTCTTTCACTCCTGTAGTTCATACATTGAGGGATAGGAAAACCATGCACCCACCAAATCAATACAACCACACTTCTCTTTCCTGAGCAATGCATGTATGTTGGTGAAAGGCTTTGTCTGGGAACAGGCAAGCCTCTCTAATCATTACACTAGAGCAAGGAGAGAATCACAGAATCACAGAATATGCTGAATTGGAAGGGATGTGCAAGGATCATTGAACCTAATTCCTAACTCTGCACAGGACAGCTCCAAGAGTCACCCCATGTGCCTAAGAGTATTGTCCAAACGTTTCTTGAACTCTGTCAGCCTTGGTGCTGTGACCACTTCCCTGGGAACCCTGTTCTGGACCTTTTTCTAACCTTTTTCTAACATCTAACCTAAACCTCCCCTGACCCCATCAGAAGATGCTGAGGACATTATTTCTCAAAGGTAAGACTTGCAGTCCTTACTCCTGGGCTAGGAAAAGGAAAGAAAAAGGACATGAGAAGTCATGCCTGTAAATTCCTTACTCTGGCTTTGAGGCTGAAGCAGATCAGAGAAAAGGGATAAAGAAGTTGACCATCAGGGAGTGCTATCCCTCCTTCTGCATGGTTGCTTTCTTCTCAAGAAACAGTGACACCAGGGAGAGCTGCCTCTTCCCTCAGTGCCCTCCCTTTAGCCACATGGTGAGAGGAGAATATCTCCAGCATGAGTCCACCACTGCCTGAATGCTCTGGCACCTCTCCTGCTTTGTCCAAAGGATTCCAGAAAAATTCTGTTATGGAAAAATTCTATTACAGAAACCTCTCTCATGAAATTTCCTGTCAATTTGATTCAGTTGTGTCTAAACAGATCAGAAGACTTCAAAGTCAGATTTAGAGCAGGACACTGCCTTCAGCTTCACTTAAAGAAAAACTAATATTATTAACCTGGTTTATGGAGTGCCTAGTGATGCTCTGTCATAAAATTATTACTTAATAAAATAATTAGATAAATTGAGGGACAAGCAGGAGATAGAGGAGGTTGCTTCCACAAAGTCCCACATTCCTCATGTCACCACTTTGGCATGATGGCTTAGAGCACAGTACAATGGCAGCAATTGCCTGCAGAATATCTGTGGGTGGGGGTTTCTGCCCCTCATGGTCATGTTTTTCTGCAGAGTGAGATGCCACATGGCTTCCTTTCCCATCTTCCCACTTTCTGCCCTGCATCAGCATGGATGTTCATGTGACTATGTAGTAAATGGGACAATGGAACAGAGATGACTGGAAAGTAAAACAACAACATTGCCAACTTAAACAAATAGTTTTAAACAGTGTGACTTCCCTGATCCATTTCAGCACAGAGATATGTCTGGTAGTCCTGGAGCATAGAAGGCAGAAGGAAAGAATTGTCACACACAAAGCAAAAGTAGGACAATCCCTTTGGCAGTCACTATCCCACCCAAAAGTGGTGCAGCAGGAGATAAAATAAACAATGCCTGGTCTACTTTGTACAGGAATAAAGTAAGCAAAAACAAGGACCCCTTATGCAATTTCTTCTACAGGATAGACTAAACACAAAGAGGTGAGCCTCCAATAGTCCTGTGTGTTCTAGAGAAAATTTGGAAAAGATGCAGATCCCCAAATTAATTCCAACTAACTTCTCCTGTTTCTGATTTTTGTTTTTAATTTGCAGATTCCTCCTCTAGTCTTTTGAATTTGGTTTTCTCAATGCTCAGCTCTAATACCTAACAAAATGTCAGAGGATTTCAGACTTAAACATCTGGGTTTGGCACAGCTAATGACATTTTTAGAGTAAAAATCAACTTCATCTGTTATTTTTGTTATTTGAAGCATGCATTCAGCACATACATGCACTCCTGGATCTCTTTTTGCCTAGAATAAAAACAGTTTGACCATTCCAGGTTCTGTGACAACAAAAAGTAAAGAAAGAGTTAAACCCAAGGCATTCCTTCCCTCCAGCATGTTGACTGCATTACACAGTTGGGTGTCATTCTCAACGGTGCTGAGGGTGCACTCAATCCTACCATTCATGTGACTAACAAAGGTATTAAACAGCACCAGTCCCAATACTGACTCCTGAGGAGCACCACTTGTCACTACTCTCCACTTGGACATCAAGACATTGACTGCAACTCTTTGAATGTGACCATTCAGACCATTCCTTATCCACCGAGTGATTCATCTGTTAAATCTATGTCTCTCCATAATACTTATGTAACATGCTATCTTCTGCAAACAGAAATCAGAGGGAGCTCTAACAGGCACTCCCTGGCAAATCTTTTATGGTGTCACTGTCATCAACTGTCCCTCCTGTCCCTCTGATGGAGGTCATCTTACCACTGGCACAGCAAAGATTCTTTCACAGTCTAGGATTTTAATATTGGACCCACTTTTCTTTGTCACTTCCAGCACCAGTGCCATGGGAGATGCATGGAAACATTTTCTTTTTTTTTTACAGGGCTGTGGCCACCAGCAGCGGAGTGGACAGCCAGTTTATCAGGACCATCTCCCAAACCCCTCGTACCCACTCTCCGTGCCTGCATTTGGATTGAAGATCTCCACTCAGAATTTTAAGGCACCAGGAAAGCTTCTCAAGAAGGAAGCTAATTAAGATGTGCAACATGCAATAACAAGGCCACTAGGAAACAAAATGAAGAATGCCTCTGTGAGAAATAAAGAAATCCTCTAGGATTGTATTTTTAATTAACTGCTAGACAAATCGTGTATCTGCTGACATATAGCTTAATATACATTCATGCATTAGCTCTAGGTAAGTGAGACTGAAACTGTCTTTTCAAAAGGAAAAAGATCCCAGGAATTCATCAGTGCTGAAACAATCTTTAGAAGCTGTCAGAGGTGATCAATGGCTGGAAAAGACAAAAGACCTCTTCTCATTCCTCCTCTGGAGAATGTGGACTACTGATGATGTGCTCTAGAGCCCGCCCAGAGCCCTGGGACAGCAGGTATACTCAATGGGGAATGCTAATTTCTAGTGCTTGGAAACCTGCATCATTGCTGAAATATTTCAATGCAATGGTTGTGTGCTGCGAGGCTGCTGAGCATTGCTGGAAGGTTCAGAACGTTTGTTGCACAGGCAGAAGCTATCCATAAGTAACGTGCTGTCTATTTACTTGGTCCTTCTGAGTAGATATAAAGCCAAATGGACTAACGTTTTTCCTGAGGTATTTTTTTCACTTGAAACATTGCAGGACCACGTGCAGATGTACTTTCTTGTGTATATAAGAGACTTACTCAACACCCATGGCAGGCTTCAGCTATCCCAGGAGCAGAACGAGGAAGTAAAGGGTAGTAAAGAGTGCACCTGAGCTTCCCCAATATTTGCTGAACACGTATCTAAGCATTGCCAAAAGTTTACCATTCAGGGCATCTCGCTGCTTTTGAAAGACACTGAAGTTTTAAGGTCCCTTAGCAAAATCAGAATGAATGTTGACAGGTTTATGACTGATGGGTACTTTTGGAAATTGGTGAATAATAGCCTACAGTGTCAAAGGTCTGACCTGAACAAAGATATGCTTTACTGGTGAAATGGCAAGTTTTATGTGCAATGAGCACTGTGGGCCCTTTCCTTTCACAGCCTGAGCAACCACAATAGATGAGGAGTAGTTCCCCCACCCCTTGGCTGGAGCTGGCAGCCTTGCCTTCCCTTCCTAATCGATGAAGAGAAACAGCCTCTTCCACAAGTAGGCTCACCTGACATGTTTACCTGTCTCCATTAAGCAGCAATGCCTATTTCTCTCCCTATGAACACTCTTGATGGCAAAAGGGAATCCAGACAATTAGCTCAGATGCAGAGAACTTTCTGCTGTTGGTCAGATGAACTGTACCTAGAGACCTGCAAGGTCTTGTGGAGGATTTGGAAGAGTATTTCCCAGTTCAAAAGTGCTACTGGGTGCAGAACTACTGTTCTGTTGCTGATGCTGCTTCTTGGTGGGACCTGCCAATATGACTGAGCTTCAGTAGTTGTGTCTTCACCTACTATCCAACTGAAGAGAGAGTGGAATAAAGGTTGAAAGGACAGTAAAGAGAAAGAAAGTAGTAAAATGGATGAAATTACCAAGCATGATGCAACAGTTTGTGAAAACATTTTGTTCTCTCCATCCAGGGAAATTGGGGGATTTTGTGCTTGTTTGTAACACAAGCAACTCTACAAACATAACAGGAGAACATAAACTTTGAGGCAAAAATCAAAACTCAGTGTAGAAATAACAAAAATGAGACAGAATTGCACCCAGGACCAGAAAACATGTATTTAAGCACAAGCACAGTTCAAGGGATCTGGAGGTGAAGGGTAGGGCTGATGTGCTGATAGCATGGGGAAGTGGAGGCAGATGCAAAACACAGTAGGCCAGACTCCAGTCAGTTTACACTGGGAAGGATGACCAACAGGATTTTGCAGGGGAAGTGCTGGAAGTCCTTCAGTGGATCGTGGCTAGAGACCTAAGTCTTGTTATCAGATGAAGAAGAAAAGTCAGTCCATCTTACTTAGATACCTAGGTACCTAATTTTTGCCACCTAGGAATCAGCACTTCAAAAATGCCCCGCACAGATATAGAGTGGATATATATAACTTTGAAAGACTCAGGAAATGGGCTTATTTGTGAAGGTTGTGTGCTTAAGTTAGTTGGCTGGAAATCTTTTTTTTTTTTCCTATAAATTACCCTAGAGAGTTATTTTTACAAAATAAAGTCTAGGAAATTCAGATGTTACTCATAATGAGGGGTGGTGGGTGGGAAAGGTATTTCTGGAGGTGACAGCTGACAAATTTCTGGTTCAACGTCCCTGAAATAATAAGAGGTGATAACAATTTGGTTCTGGTTTTGATTAACAGAAATGTTGGTCATAAGATATAAATCCAAATCATTTAATTATGAATTCTTTCAAGTGAAAGTAGGCAGGACTACAAGCAAGAGAAGACCTGTAACTAAAACTGTCAATTCTCAAAAGGCAAATTTTCACAGCCTACAGCTATGTCTAAATTTACATGCTGGCTCTCACCATGGCTCACCACAGATCTCATAATTGTCTGGGCAGGAGGATGACTCAAATATGACAGTACTCCCACCTATCTCTGTATGCAGGCTTCCCTTCTGTGGCACCCACCTGAGATGAACTTTAGTGTAAATGAGGTGTTACCAGAAAGCAATCATGCATTGACTTGTCCAGACATAGCCTGAGGGAGAGTGAGTGACTAGAAAAGGTCTACAGAGCTGAGAAGCTTAACTAATCCAGGGAAAATCTGACATTTTAGGCCAAGGGTGACAATGCAGCTCAGTTTTGTATCCCAAAGATGGACAAAAGTGTTACAGAATCTGTATGAGTGATCATCTTGTGAAGGATGCTAGAAATTAAAAGAAAACTTAAATGAAATCACTCAAAATTAAAACAAAAACTTTTCTGCCCAAAGTTATGCTAATTTACATTTTACATAGGAAATTAAATCAAAGAGCAAAAGGTTCTTTATTTATAGAAGCAAAAGGGAACATAAGAAATTGAGCTGTTATGCAGAAGAGATGGGTCAAAGATTAAAAATAATGTCTTTCTCTATATAATATACATACATACATACATATATATAATTATATATTATAATATGTTGTATATTTAATCTTCTTCTCACCTCTGACTGCTAATACTCTTAGTTTTCCCGACTAACACTATCAGTATTTGAAGTTCCATAAATTATTTTACTTTGTATGTGCATAACAGTACTTTAAAGCAATATGTTTTATTCATGGATTGATGTGAAAGTAGTAGCAGGTGTATAGGTTCTTACTGAGGTTCCTCTTGCAGCCTACAACACAAAGTCTGCATGTTTTAGTTTGACTATAAAACGTGGGAACTGTATTTTGTACTCCATTTACATAGAAATATGATACTAAAAAGTATCTTGGAATATTCTACAATATTCTATGCAAGATGAAAACAAGTAGGACCAACCTTTTAGAAGCAAGAAAGGTGCAGGAATGAAATTCTTAAAACAATGTATGTACAAAGTTGAAAATCTTATCAATAAAGCTTTTCAACAGAAATTGGCTGAACATCTCTTGGAGCTTATATTATTGTCAGCTTTACAAGGTTCTTTTTCCATTTTTATCTGATTCACAAAAGGAGAGAAGACAGAAAAAAACCCCAATTGTGATGTTAATGGGTATAATTCTTACCTCATTAGTGTTACACCTACTTACTACTGAGATGAATTTGCTCCTCTGAGATTTAGTAAGCCACCTTTTCTAAAATCATCTACATTAGTTTCCATCTACCCACCTTTCAAAAGCATCCATTTTTATTCTCATTAAATGATACTAGCAAGGTTAAAATGAACCATTTTGACAGTCCTTAAGAACAGAGATTACATGTTCTTTTTGAGAAGGGTACCAAACAAACATTACTATTTAATAAATGTCTAATGCTCGATATTTTTTTTGAAGGTTTTCATAAAAGATACTCTGAAAGATTCACAGAGACCACACATACATAAATTACAGGTCAGACATCAAGGTTGAATTCATTATAAGAGTCCCATAGGGACCCATCTGTCCTGCAGCTGAAGGTAGAAACCAAACAGACCGAGGAGAGCGAAAATACATACAAGAAGCGGACAGGGCAACAGTTATTTGCTGAAAATGGTCAAAATATCTATTAGAGGTAGAAATGTACACTTGAACACATCTGAGTTTTCAAGGATGTGTGATGACTGCCACTGGGGACACCAGCATACTGGGAAATGGCTAAGATGGGAATCTGCATATAAAGAAAAAAAGGACAAAATCTGCCATCCAGACTGAAAGTCTAAACCATTCACATTCATCTGCAGGCTGGCAAAAGGATACCCTCAGCAAAGTGCAGTTACACAGTTAAGGACAAATTTTACTGGGAAGATGGGTCTCCATGACACTATTCAACAATTATGGCTGGGATCCTGGTAAATGTGCTCAGGTTCCCCTGTAAGGGTTAAGCTGTTTTAGATCCTGTGGTACAGCACAAAACCGTTAAATGGGATGGTCTGCTCTGCAAAGCTAATTTTGGAATGAAAAATCATTGTTTACCTTAAGAAATGAATTTGGCTTTGGATTTTATTTTTTTTCACTTCTGGCTGAACTCTTTTTAAAAACTGACTTGCAAGAATTATTTTCCCAGAGGAGTCTTCTGGACCTATGCTGCAGGGCACTGAAACCATCAGCTCTTCCCATTCTCCTCCTCCCTCTTTCTCCTAGACCTCCTTTCCCATTTTTTTTTTTGACTGTGAAGAACAGGAGAAGATTCCCATTACCCTGCTTCACTGCTCTGTAAAAAGAATTTTAAAACTCCTAATATTACTTAATCACAGCTTTCAGTGCTCCTGCTGCCATAAAACATTATAACAATGGGCTGGCACTTCATCAATTGTAATTTGCAGATATTACAGTCACAGTAGCGCTCAACATAATTGCCTTGCTCTACCACTGACACATAAGGCTTCTTGATCTCGGTCAATATTTCCTTGCTCTGGGGGCTGAAGATAGAAATTTTGCTCTAACTGCTCAGCTTTTTGAATTTCCAGTTCCTGCCCATCTGAGCAGGATGTGTCCCTCCAAATACTCAGCACACTATTGCCCTCATTCCCACACATTTAAATCTATTAGAACACACTTTATTCTCCATTATTCTCAATTTTACACATAGCAGCAGAACACAACTTTCAAACAGAGAGAATGACAGCAGTTACTAAGAATGAAGTAGCTAGCTTGAAGACAGTAAAATAAAAAACATTTTGTTAGGACTTAGAATTCCTTGCAGGTCCAAAACTCCTCCCAGCAAGAATACGACTTCAAACCATACAAATTATTAATAAGATGTTTATTTCAGGACAGAAGGCACCTTGAGAATTAATTTGATTATGTTGTGTTTTTTCTGTAGACAAATTAAAACATAAATTATCACCCAAATGGCTTCTACTGAAGACGAAGGATAGCAACAAAATAAGAAAAAACAATAGTGCAAACTCTCCCTGACAGAACATATTGTGTGTGACTGACGCTATAAAAGACATCATTGTGAGCTGCAAATATTTATTCCTTATCCAACTGCAGCTTCTCTGAGGTTGGGACAGAGGCAGGAAAAAGCCACTCAGCAGGCATGCAAGCACTCCTGCTGAACACTTGTAGGGAATAAAGTGTAAGATCCATGCCATGTTACACTCATATGGCTATACAGACAACCAAACATAATGCTGAGAGAGAGAATTCCTAACACACTGCAGGGACCAGATATATTTTGATATCTTTGGATATTTTTTTGTGCCTCTGCTTTCTGACACCACAGTCTGGCTCTAAAAGCTGTCCTCCCAGGCTTCCCTTACAGAAGCAGACCACTCTCAAATTCAGTAAGTGCAAGGTGGGAAAAAGATGGAGCCTAGGGAGACACTGCAGGCTTTCACATGGGCCAGCTGACATGCCCAAGTGCTCGGAGGCCAGTGGCATCCTCGAGAGGAATTTGCTGATCACCCCTCCTCACCACCCTGCTGTGTCTTATTTGTGCAAGAGATTTGTAAGCACCTGCAAAAGCCTTCTGTGCAAGCACCCATTTGAGGGGTATGGCAGCACATTGCCAGGACAAAGTGTTACCAAAGGGGGCCACAACAAGGATTATATTCACTGTTGTAGCCCTGGCATCCTTGAAGTGACCGGCTTGTCTTCTAATACTCTGGCTGCTGCACCAAGGGTAAGAGCCCTCGTCTGGGTTCTGGGAGCAACTGGAGACATCAGAGCCTGCCAAGCTGGAATTCACTCTATCCAGGGTGCAGGGCTTAGGATGCCATGTGAAAGCCCACACACTTCAGCCAATCGGCTCACACAAGTGGAAGGCTACTGTAAGAGCTAATTTTTGCTTATTCTGCACATTTTGCCAAGATTTTGAAAACCACTTAATGGACTTGGATAGACTCGAGGGGTGTTTTTAGATTCAAGTACTACTTGTTTAATGGATGTGTTTTATAAATATCAGCATTGAGCTTTTCAAAATTTCTTTGGGATTCGACCTGATTCCTTTTAATTTCTAATGTAAAGTAGCATCTGAAGCTGGCAACAGCACAATAATTGTATAACTCCAACACTTGCATAAGCTCATCTCATATTTAGAACAAGGCCTCCATCCACCAGCATGTGAATGAAATAGGTGTATGATATTGCTGTTGGGAGGATCATTTTCCTTTGGCTTTACAAACCAATGCACAAATATTGTGTCATGGCACCCAAATACCTAATTTGAAAGGGCCTTTCAAGCCACCAGATTTCAAATTTATACAGATAAAATATATGTGTGTGTGTGTGTGTGTGTGTGTATACACACGAATATATGTGTAAGTGTATATAGTTGTATTTATTTTATCTATGTGTGTGTCTGTGTATGAATGTATATGCACACAGACATTCCTACGTGCATTCTTCTCCCCTGGTGCTGATTACCTGGCTGTTTGCCTCTCTTTAGAAACTTCCAGCATTGCCATTCTGACTCTGCATCATGCTACCTCCTGCTCCTCCACAACAGCTCAGGATGTGCTAGTGCTTGGAGAACTTCAGTGACACATTGTGCATGTTCCCAATGGGTTGTTCTTCTGAGGTTATGAGCCCTATGAGAGCAGTAATTGAGGAGAACAGACACCTAGGAGTGGGAGAGGGATCAGTATGCTGAATAGTGCGTAGGCAGTGCCAGCCTGCAGATGAAACTAGGGCTGGGGAAAGGTGGTGGGTGTAACGGTGCTCACTGTGCAGAGGTCCCCAGTTCACTCTTTCTGCAGCAAAGTTCAGGACAGTAACATCACACTTCCCCAGGACAAGAAAAAGAAGGGAAAAAGAATGAATTCTGGGAGAAACCCAGCTTTCTCATTTAATCACAACAAACTGAAAATGTGTTACGCATTCAGAATAGAAGAAAACAAGTCATTAACTTATGCGAGGCAGCTGGTTTGCCAATAACGGCTCCTACACATTCTGGTTTTAATATTATTGTCCTTGTCAACTGTGGGAATGCAATGTATATTAATGATGGTTTATTCCAAATTGGTCATTGTCGGAGTTAATAATTAGGTAGTCAGGCACTAATTATCTCTATTTTGTTTCAAATCATTAACTAAGAAATCTGGAGAAGTAATTTTGGAGGCAGGCACCAGAGCCATATCAAGTAGAGCAGGCTCTGCTGTGGGCACAAAAGATGCTTCACTCCAGAGAGCGGCACCAGACAATGTCTGGGAGCAGAGTTACAGGGACACTGCTCCGAGTACTGGGTGCAGAGTGGCAGCACCTTGGAAAAATACATATGCATACGGTGCTCATCTGTTCTCTGCACCCCTGGTTCACCCACGAAGAAGAAAAGCTCCTTGAAGACATCATCTGGGACATGGACAACAGAGTTGCACCAGAAGGGCCACCATGGGCCACCACTGCTGGCTGCAGCCCTGCTCCCAAGCAGTATCTGGCTGGAAGGGCACCCCCAGCAGGAGGGTGGCAGCAGTAGGATGAGGTGGCACAATAGGTTTGTTCAGAGAAAGTGAAGCCTCATCATTTACTCTGAAATCAGACTCCTATGGAAATTACCATAGGAAAGAGTTCAGGACAGAACTAGGTCTGGTACACATGGAATGAGAGCCCTTGGGCATATGGGTGGAGCTGCCTGAGCTCCTGCTGGGGTCAGGGACATCGACAGCACCCCTCTGAAGGTCTGTGCTGTCAGACCACGCTGAACCTGCACTGCTGCTCCCCATCAGCTGGCAACATCCACCTCTCCTCAGGCGGGTGCAAGGTACCCCAACTGCAATCATCCTCTTCCATTTTCCCTACGTGTTGTGGAGATTACATCAGAAATGCTACATGGGAAGGCTTTAAAGTAGTTCAGGGAACATATTTTGCTGGCCACTTTGAATTGGATGTGCCCTCCTAGTGCCTTAGCACACAGTAACCAAAAAAATCCCTTTTCAGTTATTCTGTTGTAATTTAACCTTCTCATTTCAGAATTTTTGAGGTTATCCTGACCTTGTAGGCACAACACCCCCACCAGACATCAAGACCAGCATCCATCAACCCACTATGAACTTACCTCAACATAGAGGATAGGGAAAATGCCAATCTTGTCACCCAGCATTCCTTCTGCCCAGTTGTCATCCACTCTCCTGATGACCGTCAAAATTTCATCCTCAAATTGAGATACAAAAAAATACATAATCAGATTTTTTCAGAAGAAAGATACCAATTTTTAGTTATGCACATGACATCTTACAGAGAGACTACACAGAGGATGTAATAAGTCAGGTAAAAATGTTCCCTGAATCCTGGGCCAGCAGCATTCCTGGCCCAGTATCTTACCCCAGGCATCCCATTCAAAGTGCATTTAAGCATGCTGCAGACCAGTGTAGCTCATGCTGGCTGTCAGCAGCTCCAAGAGTCTGGCCACAGCAGGTGGGAACAGGTAAACTCTTGGCTTCACTACAGGGAGAGAAGAATGTTTGATCCAGGAGATCACCTCTAACTCAAAGGTGAAAAATCCCTAGCATGAAGTTGCCCCTGTGTATCCAAGGGTCTGTTGTAATGCTTGGCTGCTCCAGAAGACAATGTAAAGGGAAGCATGAGTACAGCACAGGTAGTCCTGGAAAAACTTCCAAGAAGAAGCATAAGGTATAGTATGAGGTACTCAGCAACTAGCCTACACTGCTGACAAGCTGAATGTCAGCTTTCTTTAAAAAAAAAAAATAAATTTGAAGGTAAAAGTGCAAAGCAGGTAAAAATCCAAAGACAACATACTAAATAAGAAATTGCATTCAACTGTTGGATCAGCTTCAGTTTAGACACAAGTTCATTTGATAAAACTAATGGCATGTTAGTATTATATTTAATCAAAGGGACCTTACAAGAATTTCAGCTGCTGATGAAATTTTTTCTGATTATAAAACAGGAGGTATAGCAGTGCAAATCAGATTCATACTGCTCACACTTTCTCTTGGTATAGTTAAAACCTAGAACACACCAGTCATCAGGAAAGCTCAAGTGACTAGAACCAAACCCTGAATTTTCCCAAGCAGAGCTACTCAGCTTGCCAATGGATTTCTGCTGTCACCTCTTGTCTGTTGGGGTCCTCATACTAAACCCAGGCTTGAGCCAACACTGCTTGGTACAACGGCTGTAGAAGGCAGCCCTCTCTGTGGGGCTCTGCCTGGATAGACAGATCTACAACAAAGAAAGGAGTGAGCTGAGAGAAGCTGGGAAGTCATCTTCATTCTCTCATGGCACACAATCTTCTTCTGCTCCTGTGCAGAAATTTACAAAAATAGAAGAAAATCTTTTCCTCCAGAAAGCTGAGACAGAGTTCCCTGTCGATCTCTCTTTATTTCCACTACTCGCTCTGTGAAAGTAAGAGTTAGATATGGTCTACCACCCTCCATGTAACAAGATGCTGATGTTAAATGACTAGGCAAGGGGAGTTGTTTTTTTGCAGATACTTCTCACGTAGAAAAAAACTCCACAAACTCCTGATCCAGGATGTTCAGACTGTGGATTTGCACTGATAGAAAAATAACCAGAACAGGGTGATGTGATGTGTTTTGTAGTTTTTGAACATGTGCATTTTGAACATGTGCACTCTGAAATAGCTTAAATGTTTCCTTTGAATTATTCATCTGAATGATCCATTAGGGGAAAGCTCAGAGAAATGGCCACAGACTGAGTCCTTCAGCTATTTATTACAGCTGGAAGGTTGCAAAAGAATTTGTGCATTTAATTTCCTGAAGAAACAGATAGCATTCCCTTCCAAAGCCCTGTCTGCACAGACCATTTTTGATCTGTGTAAAGAACTGACAGTAATCTGCAAAGCTTCCACATGCTCTTACTAAAGACTGATTACCATAAATGTAGAATCTAGGTAAAGGGGGTATATGAGGAAAAGAAGCGACTGCATCACTTCAAGAACCTGCTATGAGTGTTCCTACTTTCTGTGTTTATTCAGTTATTTCCTTAAAGGAATTTTTAAAAATCCAAGATGTGACGGGTCTACATTTTCACTATATGTTTATGTGTACACACATAATGTGCGTAAGTGCATACACAGCTTATGAATAGAATCATAGATTGTTCAGGTGGGAAAAGACCTCTAAGATCGAGTCCAACCCTTTACCCAACACTGAGTATAAATGTATGTGTGTATATAGATATTTGCATATATACACACACATAAGAAATTCAGAAAAAAATTTTAAACTGTAAAACCCCAGAAACATTTTATTAGATTTTGTTAGAGACACTGTGCAATGCCATCCCTGGAGCAGGCTGTACAGATACCTGGCAGGAAAGGCTTATCCTGCATTGACTCTACTCATGTGGAATGGGTAACCTTCAAAGGTCCCTTTCAACTTTACCTGCTAAGAATCTATGAAATCTGGAAGCATTTCCATACACTGATCTTAGTTTGGTTCTGCCAGGTATGGCTGTTGAATGTGGTCATATATGAGAAAAGTATCCTGAGATATGCTAACATTCAAAAGGTGTATCTTTGTGGGAGAGCAAAGTGCAATCCTTGAGAATTCCATGACATAATTAGTTTTCAGAAGGGTGTTGAAAATCTCCAGGAATTACAGCAAATCCCGAAAAATCCTTTGGAATTCTTTATTAATAGCAAGTTTCTTTGAATTCACAGCCAACAACACCATTCTATACAGTGGGCTGGTGAAAGCCTCAACATGAACTATTTTAGTACCTTGTACTAGTTGGATAGCTGTGCTACTTATAAATTCCTAGAAAGATTCCCAAAAGGATCATGAATAGTAAAAAGCCATAGATCTCTTGGCATACCACTTCGACTTTCTGAACTTCACTATTTCACATTGACTAAATTGATTTCCAGGCAGCATAAAGGAATCCAAGCCTCAAATCTCATTTCAAAAGCAAATGGTATTCACTGTAGTTTGGACAAAGATATGTTGCGCTCTTTTTA
Organism: Manacus vitellinus; assembly: GCF_001715985.3. NCBI lineage: Eukaryota > Metazoa > Chordata > Aves > Passeriformes > Pipridae > Manacus > Manacus vitellinus. The sequence goes on from NW_021940813.1 coordinate 23,633,237, forward strand.
TGCCTGTTGCTAAAGTCTTTAATTATTTGCTCTCTCCTACTTCCTTGAGTTTCTCTCTATTCATCAGGGCTGGGTCAGCCTTGCAACAGGCATGTGGGACCTGCAGTTTCAGTTTATAATCATTATCAGAAAAGAAGTCAAAGATAAATCACTTAAAAAGCAGTCTGATTGCCAGAGAAATGAATCTTTTTGCTGAGAAAACAGCACAAAAAGTGTCCAATAACAGTCCTGATTCACAGTCTGATTTTTACTCTAGTCATTGATGGCCATTAACGAAGCAATACAAAGCAGATGTGTCTGCTATTCTGCAGAGATAACTACTCCATCTAGAGCACAGGGGAGATCTCAATGATGGCAGGATGGCACTGTGCCATGCTCAATGAGTCCAGTTACAGCGCTTGCCAGCTGGCATGAGAATCCCTGTCACCAGCTATTGCCGGGATGGTCTCTCTGTGAACAGCAAATATTGCTTGAACTGAGTGCTAAGGGGCTGGGATGCTGCTCCACAGCCAGGAACCGGTACTGGATGTCATGGTTTTAAGATTGGCACAGCACTTGTTAAACACCACTGTGGCCTGGGAACAAAACTGTTGGAAAATGAAGGAAATAGCTGATGTCGTTAAAAATGTGATGAGCAATAATGCATGGTGAACAGTTGTTGCTACCTTGACGTGTCTGAGACTCATCTACCACTGGGATTCAGCCTTCTAGAGGCCATGTGAACTCACGCATGCAATGGGTGGTCAAACACCTAAACAAACCTGTGGGCTGAAACTGGACTCAGTCTAAGGGTGGTGTAACTACACAAACCAACAACAATGCAATTACTACAGATTTGCACTGCTGTACCTGAAAGAATCCTCTTGCACATGTTTGTACCAGAGAGTGCATAGCCCAAAGGAGGATGGAGTATTTTTTAAAACAGAGAGAGCAGGAGCCTAAGCCCATACTGTGTAGCATGTAAGGTAAGATTAGAAAGCTGAGTCAATAAGTATATCCCAAGGGCATGAAATTAGGCTCTGTAGGCCACATGCTAATTGCAACCACATAGGGAATATTAGGAGTAAAACTCCTGAAGCTACTAGAGTTAAACTGGTGCAAAGCCGACACGAGGCTGAAAACAGTTGTTACAGAGAAAAAATAACTGCTAACTGCCTGGTTTGACTGATCACTGACAAGCACTGATGGAAAATATGTTAAGTAGCAAATCTGAGATGTGCTATCATCTTGTAGAGGAGAGAACAGTGGCGGAACCCTATGCCTGCATGTGTGGTTTATTTGGGAGGATGAGCTGAGGGAGCAGTCCAAATGGTGTAAGAGAATCACAGGCGTGAGCTTTGTTTGTTGCACTGGATACTTAAGACAGATTTTTCTCTGCCCCTCCTGGTTTTATTCTAACACATACAAAATTATTATATTTGGGTTATCTTTGGCCTTTAATCTGGAGAGTGTCTACAGGAGATGAAAATGGGTAAATGGTAGAAGCCCTCTGCAGCACTGCTCATGAAGATCTGTAAGAAGACTTCATTTCCTTGCAATACACCTCTGGAACAACAGATCATTTGAATTTTGAAAAATAAAACAAAATAAAACAAACTAGTAAGAAGAAACACCAAATATCCTTCCTTTGTTTTCTTTTACTGCACCAATAGGTATTCTGAGTGTACAATAACAAAGAGGATGGGAAAAAGCAAAGCCCAGCAAAAGAGCAACAAAACACAAGGATAGAGAAGATCCCTATGTTTGTGTTTCCTTCTTATAGCTTTTCTTTAGAGGAAAACTTTATTATCTGTTTATAAATAAAATCCAATTACAAGTGTCTGGCAGCATTAAATGAGTTGCAGGGCACAAATAGGTTATACTAGTTTGTATAAATGGTATGCCAAACCAACCCCTCTTCCAGAGGAAGGAAAAAATAGCTTAAATGAAGTTGAGATCAGGTCCAGCATCTTCAGATGCAAACTGAGACATTCAAATGATGCATATTGCCCAAAGTGACAAATCACATCTCCAGCACTGCAGCACACAAGACTCTATGCAGAGGAACTGACTGCATCAGCAGATGATCTATAATCTGGGCTAAACAGGAACCTTCATCAGCACAGGTGACAGCTAAAATTAGCATTGAGAAAACTGATGAAAACATGACGGTAAAGTCTCAAGACGAAAAACAGATTATTCACTGTCAGGGAGAACAATAGGCAGGACATAAAAACAGTTACAAGGTGACAGTGCATGTAGTGGAAAGAGCTAAAGAAGAAAACAGCAATAGAACAGAAATCTAACCCCCTTGGGAAAAACACAGTCATCAGGGATAAAAGGATGCAGACAGTAACATGAGGGATGAAAATGAGGCAAATTGAGAGTTTGAGAGTATAGTTATACAGCAGAAAGAAATGTTCCTTGCGAGAACGACACTGGACAGCTGAGAAAATGAGAACTATCACTATACAAAGGCAGTTATTGTAAAGGAGGTATACTAATATATGGCATCAAACATATCAAATACAAAAGCGTCTAGGAAAGGATCTGTTCTAACAAAAAAACCCACAACTGCCTGCTGTGCCTATTAAATTTCTTAGATTGTGCATGCAATGAATACTTTAGGCAGACAAGGAAGATTGCATTCTCAGAGAAGTCTCCAGTGTACCTCTGGGCAAGCAGCAAGGAAAACAACGCACCAGCAAATTTATATTTACTGATAGGATCTCAGAGGTAACTTCTGTCTAATTTTCTGTTAGTTCATGGCTGTTACTTCTCACTAAGCAGCCCACTTTTTCACAGAGATTCACAGCTCCAGGGAGGCTGGCTAGTCGCGGGGTTTGCAGTGTTTGCAATCAAACACTTCACTTGCTATGGAGCAAAAGTGCTTACAAATCTTTTGTTAAATAAATATGAGAAAGTATACAGTGTAGGAAATTGCATTCTGCTGAGAAACGTTGCATGAGTGAAAAAGAGGTTACATTCGGTGAGAAAATTATATGCTGCAAATGATTCATTCAGCTATAATAAGTAGCCTCAAAAGAGGAGGTCAGTAAAATCCTGGTGAAGGATATTTTTATCATCTATTTCATATTCATTTTCAGCATAACTGTTATTACTTTATGTGATACTGTAACAGCCACAGACAGCTGAAATAAAACAGAAAATGACAATGAACAGGTTCTCCATGGCGTTCAGTGCCATAAATTAACAATAGAGGATATGCTTTATTTTACTGTGGGTTTCTTGATATCCATGAAACCCATCTAAGGTCAACACAAACAGCTAGGGAAGGGAGGGGGAGGCAAAAAGTAGGTGGGGAGGTGGGGGTGAAAGAAAATGTGACATTTTAAATCCAAAGGAAATTACAATATTTCAGTTTTCTCTCATTCCAGTGTGAATGTATTAAACATTTTGGTTTTAAAAAAACAAAGACTGTTTTTTAAATGTCTACTTTTTACTCTCTTTATGTTCTTAAAATAGGAAATACTGCAATATATTTTGATGTAGTGTATTTCAACTGTTAATTGATATATTGTATGATGAAATATACATTTTGAAGCTGAATGTCATTTTAAAACACTGGAACATCTGATTCAACAAGGAACATTAAAAGAGACATTTCCATTAGATTTTTTCTGAAATTTGAGTTGTTCTTGGGGAACATTTCAATGCAGATGAAATGTATTTTTCTCAGACAGAAAAAATGTTCTCAGAAAGCGTGTAGCCAGTTCTACTTGTTTAGTTTCACTAGCTTTATACCAGCCTTGCCATACATGGCACGAGCTGTCTCAGTGGCTTCTCCTTTAGACAAAATGGGAGTCATTTCCCAATGATGCTTACACAGGGCTGACCCTGATGGGAATCTTTACGCCTACCCAGTCCTGCAGCACGGCTGCTGCATGGGACACTGCAGGGACACCCAGCAGGCTCTGCTTCTGCAGGGAGGATATGCTGGTTTTCACTGGGGTAGTTACTTTTTTCACAGTGGCTGGTGTGGGGCTGTGTTTTGGATTTGTGCTGAACACAGGGTTGACAATAGAGACGTTGTTACTGCTGAGCACTGGTTTCAGAGAGTCAAGGCCTTTCATACTGCCATGTGGGCAAGGAGACTGGGGGTGCATGGGAAGTTGGGAGGAGACATAGCCAGGACAGGTGACCCAAACTGACCAAAAGGGATATTCAATACTATATGACATCATGCTCACTGTTACGAGTGATGGGACCCTGCTCTCCTGAGCGTGCTGAACACCTTGCCTGCCCATGGGAACAAGTGAAATAATTCCTTGTTTTGCTTTGCTTGTGTGCATGGCTTTTGCTTTCCTTATTAAACTGTATTTATCTTAACCCATAAATTTTCCAGCTTTTACCCTTCCAATTCTCTCCTTGATCTGAGTAAGTTAGTGGCTGTGTGGGGATTGGCTGCTGGCTGAGGTTAAACCATGAAAGAGGAGGATTTACAAGTTGGAAAAAGTCAGTGTCCTTCAGCATGTTACATGAGGCATTATCCCACTTAATAAAGGAAATTTAGCCCCATCAGCCTGTCTCCACTAGGCTGCCTGAGCTCAAGGACTTTCATTTTCTCATAAAAGAAACCAACTGAAAAAAACAGAGTTTAGGGGGTCCCTGGGCTCCAGAGAGGCCAGGATGGTGTCCCACCAGTCCCTAGCATCACTGTGCTCCTGACTCAGCTACCAGCACCACAAGTGCCCCATCTTTCCCTACAGAAGCCCCTTTCTGAATTTCTTTTTTTAAAACCTATTCCCCTACCTTGGTGAAGGTCAGGCAATCCTTGTCTTGATCTTTATCCTTTATTTCAAAGTCGTAAAGTGCTTTGCCCTGAGGTGGAGCTTGTGGGAGAGGCTTGATACATTGGATGTAGCTGGCAGGGAAGAAGCCGTGGTTCCCATTGAGCTCCCCATGGTACCAATTCTCGTCCACCTTCCGCCGCAGTATGATGATGTCCCCCTTGTTAAACTTGAGGTCACCAGGCTCTTTTCCCTCATATGTGTAGAGGGCTTTGCCATAGGGAAGCTGAGAAACATTCTGGGGAAACAAAATAAACACCTTTAAGCAAACTCCAGGCAGCACCAATAGCCTTCCTAGAGTCATTTTTATCTAGAAGCAAACTGGTCATCCTTGACCAAATTACCCCAATGACTGAAGATGATTGCTAAATAATGCTACACCCTGGATCTCAGGAAAACTAGGATGTATGTTATAGTAAGCCTGAGAAGGTGTGTTATATGAGAGCAGACACTGTCCATCTCATGAAGCTCAGCTGAAACCTGCAGTATCTCATACACCATCAAGCAGCATCAGTTAATTTGCAAAATATCCTATGTAAGCAGAACAATGTGTTTAAACGAGTAGACCTTGACATGTGTAAAGGTAAAATTTTAGACATTTTGACCTTCAGGGTTGCTTTGGTTTCTGAAGCTCAGAAAAGAAAAAAAATAAAATAAGCTTGAAGATTCACATGGTTCTAAAAGTTGGCAAGTTGATAATTTTTCATTGTGCTTGTTTGAGCAACTCCAAATATTTTTGAGTTTGAAGCTTTTAATTTAGTTTTTGATTCTGTAGTTAAATGCTCTTACTTCTTTCAAAATCCCCAAGTCTCATGCTGCTTGCTGAGGGCTACTGTAAACAGTTATAATGTTCTCTGTTGCTTATGAATTAATGTCCCTGTCGAAAAGTGGAATAGGCAGAATGCCTCTAATCTTTCTTTTATAACTAAAAAGAGCTCTGAGGCTTTCACCCTCATTAAAAGAATGACACAAACTTACCAAAAAATCACACCACAAGAGAAAAGCAAAGCCTAAAAAGTTAATACTTTGGTATGATAGAAAAGAGAAACCTATTTAACTGAAGCCACTTGATCGTGAAGAACTATTCCCAGAGTTCACTTTGTCCTGGTGCAAGATTATTGAACCCAGGCTGCACCTGCATGAATAAGGTTTTGGTGGAAATGCTGCAGCCTTCACCCTCCTTAATACTTGTTCCCCTTCTTTCTGAATCCCACAGAGCAGAGGGTGACTGTGTTGGACACAGCTACCAGGTGCTTCGGTCCTAAAATAGTTCTTTAATGCATAATAGAATAGAAAAGGTGTACTGCTGTATTACCCTATATAATTTTTCATTTTATTTAGCTTGAACTAAGAGTCAGCTTGCAAGCCTCAATGCAAATATGTAGCGGCACATAACATAGGAGATGTTAGAGATGTCCTGTAAAATCAACTTTCCATAAGAGTCTTTTTTTTTCCGAGAGGTATTTGCAAAAATGACACCGTTTTCTGTTGCATATAGATGCATATAAGTAGTCTGTTTCCTGCTGTGCACTCTTGTTGTCAATGGGGTGTCCTACAGGGACAATGAAAAAGTAAAGCTATATTTAATAAAACCCCCTGGTATTCCCCCAGGTGTTTGTTATGCCTGTACTTCTGGATAACATTCCTGTGCCTAAAATAACACTCAGATACCTTCCGCAGGGAGAAGGTGGAGTGGCCCAACAGAAACACTGCATTTCCCTACCAGAGCCAGAAAATAAGATGCTGAGAAGATTTTTCATGGTATTTGTTAAAGCCACAAGCAGAGGCATTTTTCAGTCCCAGTGGGTGCATTAAATGGACCTGCTCTGGTAGGGCAGGTTTTATGCTCTTACACCTGCATCTTTTGGCAGGAGGAGGAGAAGCATCAGCCTGCTACCTCCGCCTGCTTCTGGGCTCCAGATGGTTACTGTGGCAGGCAGACTCCACGCTGATCAAAAAGTAAGTTTCTTGAATGCACCTTCATACACAAACGTTAAATTACTAGTTCTTATTAGGAAAGGCTCTAGTAGCTGTGCAGGTCTTGGAAAGCCTGTGCAACAGATCTTTTTGCCTAGAGCATACAGTGAAGGAGGAAGTCAAACAGGCACAGCTCTTCAGAGCACTATCCATGTTGGCTGGAGGGAGATTTAATTTCATTCACATGTGTCTCCAGTTCTAACTTTTCTCATTAGCAATTTACAGTTCCTCTTTTTGCTGCGTATTCTTCTGAATTTTGCTGTATCGGAATGAAGGTACCCATATCTCGTACCTTCTAAAAAGACCAGTATTTTGGAAGCGCCCTCAAACATAACAAAAAAACCCATAAAATCAACAGCCAGCTAACAAAGCATGAAACAGTCTCTGCCAAATCAGTGGCAGCATCCCACTGATATTTTTGTCTCTGTCAGGATGGTTATTTCCCTTGACAGCAAAGCTTTGCCCCCCTCCCCAGCATTTTAAAGATTAAGCATACAATACCATCAAACTCCTTAGGTAAGGTATAGATTGCATTACGTATTTTAAACTAGAAAAAAACTCACATTAAGCTGATAGACTACAGAGCCTTGTAGTAATTTAGAAATAAAAGATTCATTACTTTAATTCATGCTGGGAGAAGACATTTTATCAAAGGAAGAGTGAAACTTCTGCCAGGTGCGCACTGAACCACTGCTGATCCAGGCACATGCCTGGCAAGCATGCTCTTCATCACTTACCCTAGACAGGGCCTTACTATTCCCAAGATCTTTGTAGCAATTCAAGGTCAGATAACTTTCTTTACTTTTTAATCACTTTCTCTTCCCAAGACTCATTTTACTGTGTAATAAGGCAACAGCCCCCAGTGCTAAGAAAGAGAAACTGGATTTTACACGATTGCAGACATGATCAATGAAATTATTATGCAACACGTGCTGGGCTTTTATTGTTAATTGATTGAGCTGACTAGAAGATGATTCAGGTGCCTGTTTTTATCTTCCCTTGATGCAAATGCAGACTTTTAAGCAAAACATACAAACTGCAAGACAAATTTTCTTTTGAAATCTGGCACTATTTTATTTGGAGATCTTAATGGAGGAATGGACAATTTAGTTGCTTGTGTTCCTTTTCATGAGCTTAGCTATGGGACTATCTATGAACAGTCCTACACAGAGATTTGCAAATAAGGTACTTAAACCACAAGCCAGTGCTCCAATTATCAGCTACAGCTTTTCTAATTCTGAGCCACAGCTTTTCAACTAAAAACTTTGTAGAGGCAATTTTTAAAATGAACATGTTATTCAGTGGAAAAGATAACCTCCTAATTAAAAATTGCTGTAATTGAGACATTTCCCAGCCTTTCCATAAGGCCATTTTGATTTGAGCATCCCAGGTAAACTTTGCATTTACTGTGGCCCAGGGGTAAAGAAATACCAGTATCCTCCAAGTCTCTTCAAATAAAGCTACTTTTCCTGTTCTAAGGCTTTAAGTGTCTGCTCAAATTGACCAAAGAGAGAAATTTAATAGCACAATTAAAAAACCAGAATCAAAACAAAACCAAACAAACAACACCAAAACAAACAAACCCACAAAACCCACAACAAAATAAACTCCTGAAGCTTCCTTTGTGATATTTTCTAGCCAAAAGGTTTAGCTTTCAGTGGACTTTTCATGGTCAGGTTATATTAATGGTCCCTAAGAAGCATATTTTTGAAAGTTTCCCATTATTGTTCCTACTTTTGGTTAATCCATAAATGAGAGCAAGTCAGATTCAGAAAGCTTCTCTGAACTACACCTGTAAGGAGGGATTATTAAGCATCTTTCAGAAACAGAAGAAACACAATCACTGCTGCTGTTTGCTAGTTGTAATGTCACTCCTCACCAACAGTTAGGTGGTTCTTAGAAATCTTCCTATGATCCTGTGATTATATACCTCTTTGCCAAATCTTTGTGCAGGCAATTCTAGCCTAACCACTCTCCTCTTCTTCACTTGACTTCCCCAATTCAAAGGGAAAGCAGTTGTCCAGGACTAATATCTGACTGACATGCAAACTCCCCAAGCCCTTCCAGTGAGGATGTCCTTCCCAAATTATGTTCAAAATCTCTGCTCCATTCCCCATCCTATTTCCCCTCAAGTCTTTCTTCCATGCAACTGCATTTCAGTCAGACATCATCACTTTCAGAATGCCCAAGTAGTACTTCCTACAAAATATTCTAATCTAAAACAGACTGTAACGTGTCATCTAAGAGATTAGACTAAAGAAAAGCAGACAGATAATGGTTTTGGTGAGGCAAAGCACATAGAGATGTTTCTCCAGCAACTGCAGGAGGGCTTACACCTTCCTCTTGCTCTGCCCATCCCACACATGGGCACTGCCACAGCAACAGCTAGTGGACAACACTGAGCCACCACACTACACCCTCACCATGCACTTCATCCCCTGCTCTGTAGCCTAAGTCCCTGTGGATCCACAGCCTAAGCTCATCTGTGAGCCCCATGTTGGCATCTTCAGCATCACTATGTCCAGGGAGGGAAACTCACTTTCCCAGCCTGGCCCCGGCAGCATCAGGCTGTTCCTCTCCCCATGGTATCCAGCTCCATAATGGCACTCGGGCATCCAGGGACCGACGTGGTGGCAACCTGGCTGCCCTGTGAGTAGCTTGGCAGAGACCACCACCCCACTACCTTCCTCCAAGTCAGCCCTTGACCTGCACTTCCACTCCGAGGGACGCCTGCCATCGCCCCCTCCCCAGTTGCCATGAAATCTGATCAGGCATAATGCAGGTGGATGCAAAATTAAACAGCCTTGACATCTGACTGTATCAAGTACTTGATTTGCCGTGTTGATTTATTGTGAGGCTAACTGGCATTTCACTATGATGTGCATTAAATTTCAAAACTGTGTGGGTGTGTATAGGAATAAAGAATGCAAGAAAGACAGGAAGGAAGGGATGAAGTCACAGTCAATGGCAACAGCCAGGTTTTTTTCCTGCCAGTAAATCCATGCTGGCACAATGCGGAATACTGCCAAAGGTTTCTTTTCAATTTCAGCAATCAATACTGACGTAAAAGCCTGAAGCGTTAATATGCTGAAAATCCCCCTTGCAGAAGACTCAATGATATGCTGGCAACTCAATCATTCTGCATTTGTGTTTCAGCAATGTCAAATGGCAGTTAAGCAGAAACCTGCTGGCAAATTGACAAACAACAGCCATGAAGCAATTAAGTGTCAAAGCTGGAGAATTCTTCATTATGTATCCTGAAGAACAAAAGGAACATGAAAAAAACCAAACATACTTACTTCCAATAATTTCTCCCAGTAGAATGCTTAGTAGAATGTGAGCTGCACAGATAGAGTAAGTAATAAGTTTACAAAAGTTACAGAAAATAAACATTTTTCCAATGTACTTGAAAGCAATGCAAGCTCCAACATGGGTCAAAGCCTGCCAACTTCTGTGTGCAGTACTTGATGGAGGAGGTCACTACATAAAAAAGGTCTGATGCTTGCCTGTAGTACAGTGTGTGTGATTACAAAATAAGAAATCAAAACCAAAATTAACAGGGGCGAGGCTACTAGACCCAGACAGAAGTGCTATGATCCAACCCTTCTCTCAAACCAGGTTTGTGTTCAGATCCCTGAAAACCAAGAAACCTCCTGAGGCTACAGCTACAACTCCTCTCTGCAACAGCAGAGCAGAAGATTGGTTTTCCGCAGTGTGAAAGCCACGTTAATGCTGAAGGGTAATTTCTCTCGCTCAAGCTATTGCCTTGTGCAGCTCAAGCTGTGCAAAGAAGGGAAACCTCAGGGGCTTCACTTGCACATGGGGATCTCCCACAAGAGGCAGGTGTGATGCTGCATGTCCCATGGGCAGCACCATCACCTGGACCCGTTTCAGGGGGATGAAAGGAGTAAAGAACTGGGGAAATGCAAAAGGTCAAAAAGTGGATGAGTGTTTAACTCCTCCTTCCCTTTGCTTCACAGCTCTTGTTCATAGTCATAGCTAAAGTTAAAGCAAGAATGGACAAAGCCAAACAGCCTCAGAACATGCTACTGGAACAGCCTGATAAGAACACTGCTAGAGACAGGAAGTCTTTTTTTTTTTTAAGCCTGTACTTAAGTCACTTTAGCAAAACACACTGGCATGTTGCTTGTTGCAGTTCTTGAAAATTCTCCAACATCTATCTCCATATCCCCCATCTTCCAAATACATTTCTGAAGAGTCTGTTCATCTGAATGAATGTATTTACATTTATCTCCTTCATGAAGTACTACCAAGTGCAAACAAACAGAGTAAATTAAAAGTTGATAGAGAAAAGAGACACAGAAAGAAAAAAGTAATGAAAAAGAATGAAAAGCATGCACATCTCAGTGGTAAAATACAATTAAACATAAATTACTACTATGGAGTAGAAATAATAATTAAAATACATACTGCTAATTTCTTGCTTCATTACTTTGAAGCATTACATATTACTCTGAATTTCCCAGTCAACACAAGCAAAGATTCAGTGGAGACGGGCAGGACTGAATTTACATTTTCCAAACGGTAGGAAGCTCCCCACGAGCAGGCTGAGCAACACTTCAGCATATGGTTTCCTGCCATCCATAAGAACTCCACAGAAACTGCAGCAGCTGTGCTGGAGAGGAGAGGGGTTGCGTGGTGGAGCATCCATCAGCAGGACTGCTGAGGAGATGGGGTACTCCCTATTACTAGCACCCGGATCTTGGCATCAAAAACACCCACTGAAGTCAGATGAGAGCAATTTAAATTGTGAGCATGAAACGCCTGCTTGGATCCCTCTGGGACAGAAAAGTGGAAGGCAGTCTGGCACAACAAGCAACTCAATTGCGTTGGCAATGACAGCCATGTCTGCCAGACTTGGCAAGGGCAGCAGGGACTGTGTGCTGCCCACTTGCTCTTTGCCATCCTGCCCACTACAGTTGCTCTTGATTTAACACCCTTCCAAAGCAACACTTTTCGCTTAAATTGATTGTGGTTCTTAGAACACGTCACTTAGTCAGCCCTAGGAATCAAGAGAGAGCAGCTGTACATGCAATAAGCTGAAAAAGCAAGGAGTTGGGGCAAACTTGAGCCAGTGCAGTCATAACAAATGTATACCACCACCAGATCTGTGACCTGCAGAGTTTTTAGTGGCTTCTGTCCTCAAGAGGAACTTTCAGGGTGACAGATCATAAATCATCATCATATCTCACAGCAAAAACTCTTAAAAGTGGTTTGTCTTCTGTGTGAGATGGTTTGTCTTACGTACATCCATTCAGAAGCCCTGTCACCTCCAGGTCACCTGTCTGACATATCTCAGCAGTGACGCTGCAGCATTTGCTTTTGCAGAAAGCTAATGACAGAAGATTAAACAGAAATAATCTAATTTGGCACAAAGTAGCAAAGATAAAAACCATTTACATGCTATTATTCAGCTCTGCGTGAACAATCATAAAAGCCTGAAAAATCACACTTTGCAGGTACAAACTTTTTGAAATCAACTTTGAGAATAAATGTTGTTAATATGACAATAAAAACAGCACCATAAAGAATGAAAACAGAATGCAATCATTCATATACTCTGGAAAGTGGCATGATTATTAATAGTGCCATATAAGTAGAATTAATCATGATAATAATAAAACTTCTTAACTAAAGATGTTAAGAAGTTTAATCTATTGTTTTACTTGGCTAAATGATTAGCTAATAGTTAGGCCCTGATCCTGGCAGATGGTGCTGTGGATTGGCTGCAGTCCTTGTGATACCTGAAGACACGCGCAGACAACATGCACTTGAACTGCATGGAGCTCCTACCTGGAGTAGGACGTAAAATGCTTTTTCAGAACTGTTTTGAGGTGCTAGAAGGTCTTGGAAACACCTCTACACATTCCCAAGAGGTGGTATTTATACATGAAGAGGAAGTGTCTGAACAGATTAGTAACCTATCTGCCACTTCCAGAAGAGACTTTTGCAATTAGCATGAAGATACCAGGGGAATTGCTCAACAGATGGAACGTGAAGGCAGGCAGGTACAACATCATACTAGCACATCGGCATTGCTCTCCAAAGAACAGGGAACAATGACGCTCACCACTCCAGATCACTAACAGGACAGTGCTAATCTTCTTCAGCAATGGGTGAATGGAGCACAACTGCTCTTTAAAGAGAACAGCATCTCCTGAGGTTACTTTGTAATTTATCCAACAAACAGTCTCAACTTGCATTTACTGAATAAGGTCCATCTTTGTATTCAGTAAGATTAAAAAATGTTTCACAGTTTCCCTCAGCAAATGCAGTTGATGCGTGCAGCACAACCGAGAAAAAACCAGCAGGCTTTCCACTGCACAGATTGTCACATAGGTATGTTTGGGATTCTCCTCTTTCCCAAAATAAGAACTGAGTTTTCCAGTCCAACACCATTTCTCTTAGGAAGATTCAAAACTTGAATGCAAGAGCTCATCCAATCTCATAATCACGGCTAAAATAGCTTCATATCCTCTGCTTCAGCAGAGTATCTCACATTGCTTCAGCCTCTCACTCAGTATCTATCAACATTTACACATTCAAAGATCTCTTTTCCTAATAACATGTTGTTTAAGTGAAATATTCTCAAACTACATGCACTCCTATTAAGCAAGATGTGATGTTCAGGGTCAGGCTGGATTTCTAGCAGTGAATTCACAGCTATTGCTGCCCAGAGAATCAGTGGGTTACACCAGCCAGCTGTTTAACTGTGTCAGCACAAAGTCCCTCACGTTCTGCAAAACCCGAATGCTTCCAGACTCTCTGTTCTTTAATAAGTGGTACTATCAACACACTGCTGGTATTGCAGGTCAAATTCTGGTTTCAGTTAAACCACTTTAATCTAGTTAATCTTGATGAAGTGGTGTGGATGTATAGAAAATTCCTACCCAGTATAGAGCTTTATCTTAACAAGTAATCTTCCCTGAAACAAAGCTGAATGGCTAGCAGCTTCTACCAAGGAAAATATTTAGTGATGTCTTGTGCTGGCCACAGACTTCACAAAACCTAGGTATGCCCTGAGAATCTGTCCTTCACATTTCAGGCAGAAAACATTCACTGGATCCTAAGGGCCAAATTTTACCCCTATAATCCTGTGCGAGGATCTCGGTGGAAGGATCTGTACACAGACACTTCAGAGCAAAAGCTGGTCTACAAAATGTCCCAGCCAATACCCAAAATGACTTCTAACCCAAGTACGCAAAGTGACTTCCTGAGAAACCATCAGTCAAAATACATCTTGACTGACTGCCTCGCAAAGGCAAGGGCCACCAAATACTTCCTAAACCCGGGCTTCAGGAACTATTGGAGGGTTAACACAGAAAAAACCCCCCAAATAACAGAATAAAACATCTGCCACTGCAACTATAACAGGCAATCTGACAGCAATGTGCTACCTGAGCAGTTCAAGGAGGAAAGACAGCACAGTTGACTACATTTAGACTGCCATAGCCACCAACAGAGACAGGCTACAAACCAAATAGAGCTCCCTTGAGGCTGCAGAGAAACACAAAACAAAACCTTATATTCAAGGCACTACAGTAGTTATATATTTAAGATTGCCTTGTGTTCAATTCAAAGAGTGTCTCAAATCCTTTAAATAAACATGAAATTTCTCACTGATTATTCCCCAGAAAACACTGCTTCAGTAAGAATCATAACCCAGTTTTCCCAGCCACCTAACAGAACCCAGTCCTCACTTGTTTTTTAGCAAAAGAGATGAGTTAAAAGTCAGTTCACTGTGCAATTTTGAAAGCCTTAGGTTTTTTCAGGCTCCTTCACCTCCACAGTGGCAGCATTTACAGCCAGCCCTGGAATTTTACACAATTCTTTATGCTGTAGGTCACAGCAAGAAAAAAAAAGAACATTTTGGGGAAAATACTAAACAATATTGCATAAAAGCCCATAAAGTGAATCTCTACTGCAACTGCTACATTTGATCTTTCCTGATGAAGCTGACGAAGCACAGGATAGCTTACATTTTCTAGACGTGCCTTTGTAACTCTGCTATCTGGCCCAATACCTCTGGTTTACTTTCCAGCCTTTCCACATCTTCCTTTTTGGTTCCTTGATTTGTGACTCAAGCATTTTCCTAGCAGAAACCCTCTCCCACCTCCACCCCAGAAAGGACTTTATGGTCCAGTCCTGCTACAACTCATCAGAGCTGCAATTCCTCATGACAGAGACCAGGTATGTCACAGACCCTGCTTTGCATGGACTTTTCTGTTGCAATTTTTTTTCTCTCAGGTGAACCACAGGGAGGGGAGAGGGGTAAGGAAGGGCCTGGAGATGAAGCTGCCCCAAAACTGGAGTGCGCAGGTGTATTTACCAACTGGCAAAGCTCCCAGAACTCAACAGAGGGAGCCCCACTCCGGCAAATCTTGAAAGAATTGCTACCAGTAGAGAATAGACTTCATTTTTCCTTTTTTTTTTTTTTTTTCTCCTCTCTTCACACAAACTTTAACTTAAAGGTTACAAAAGCTTCTCCCATCATTTCAATCACCAAGGATCAAGAAAATCATTTCCTGAAACAACACAAGTTACTTTGGCAGCCTCAGCTTATAGGTTTCAGTACCCAAAGAAAACAACTTAGAAAGATTTTAAAATGAGGGAATTTTTTTACATTTATCTTTCTGAAGTGACAAAGGGTTGTTCAAGGACCATGTTGGAATCTTTTCTCCATACTGAAACCTACATTAGCTGAGGAACTCAGGAGTCACTGAGGCTGCCAGAGTATTGCAAGGTCTGAAGGTTGAAACAGGGATAGTTTTATAGGGGAGTGAGCAGGGCCACTGCCTCGGTTTCCAAGGAGTATGGGAGAGGCATTATAAGATAAATGACCATGAAGACCCTCTGATATGGGAATGGGATGAAAAAGTGCTGACCCAAAGAGCCTGCCTGTGCTGTCAGTGTAGCCTGTAAACTGAAAGGGTGAATGGGTGGAGGATGAGAAGGCAGCCTTAATTCTTATTTCTGATGAAGGGGAGGATATGAAATTCCTGTTTAAACCTTAACACTTCTGCAAAAGGTAGTATTTAATTTGCTTCGACAGCTTTTACTGTATGCTTTATGATAAATAAATGTGGTTCTTAGGAAGCATGTCTTTCTATTGCATCTTCTTCACTGCATGTGACCACAGAGCAGATTTTTCACTGTAAAACTGAAAATATATCCTCTGCTTTCCACTTGTCCAAAGTTTTCATAAGACAGCTTTAAAAAATGTACTCGTAAGAGAACTTTCTGAGGTGGTATTCACAGTTTCATAAATACTGTATTACCTGGACTGTGCCTTCCCTGAACTGACAGGGTGTTTGATAAATGTACCGTGGACTGCATACACAGTGGAGCTAAAGAACATGTTTCCTTGGTAGCTCAGTTGTAAACTTCAATAGGTGGATAAATTCCCATGTCACTAGAGAATATTTACAACTGAACCTTATTTATCAGCAGCGTG
Source organism: Manacus vitellinus (assembly GCF_001715985.3). Taxonomy (NCBI): domain Eukaryota; kingdom Metazoa; phylum Chordata; class Aves; order Passeriformes; family Pipridae; genus Manacus; species Manacus vitellinus. The sequence continues at coordinate 23,649,479 of NW_021940813.1, forward strand.
CCCTTACCAACAGCCCATACAAATCCTGTTACACAAAACCAGCTATGGCTCTTTTCTCCTAGTTACATGAAAATCACAGAGGTTTCTTTTGCACCAGGACAGGCTTTATAGCCAGGGAGATGAAACTGCATTAGGAGATGCTAATGTTGAAATGTTCTTGGCTCAAAATGTCAGCGTGAGAGGAGTTAGCTCATCCACATCTGCACTGTGTGAGCAGCCTCCTTGTCTCTTTGCTGTCGGAAATCTTCTCAAGTGAGTGCACATCAGGGGTCTCCATGCTCACATAGTCTGAAGAAACGTACACGATGACCTACTTGCCAGGAATTTAGAGATTATTTCCCCTCTGTTTGCTGCGATTAGCAATAATAAAATATCTGGTATCCATTAAAAATGAAAAAATCCATGCTTTTTAAATCACAGTGTTATTATCCCCCCAAAAAGGACCTTATTTTTTGGGATCCCTGCCCATTCCTTGGCGGGACTGCCAGCTCCCTGCCTTCTGCACCCTGCCTCCACTTTGTCCTCCCATCCAGGTTCCTTGTCCCGAAATGACTCATTAGCTGCAATTTACTGACACGTGCTTTCTTCAGCAAGATGATTAGGAATCTCTTTCAAGCCTCAGTGCTGCTGACAGGACAGGCTGGCACCTTCCCTCACATTATCCAGCTGACTGCCAGAAGGGCTTTAATCAGCTCTGGCTTTGACATGTGCCAGGCAGTCAGAGGAAAGGGCTGCACTGAAAAGGTCAAAGAGCATCTCACACTCCAACACTGCAAGTCCTCTTCTTCTCTGCAGTAGGAAAGGTCCCCTCCACAGTTGCGCCAGGAGGCAGCTTCTCCCCTGGCTGGAGCAAACCTTTGTGCAGTTTGATGTTAGGAAGCCACAGCAGTTGGAGCAGACAAGGAAAACATCAAGGAGGATACAAGGCTTCATAATGCAAATCATGCTTTTATGTCATTCTCCCGAATCCCCTCTGGGGAGAGGAAAGTTGATTATCTACAGAATATGGGTCAGATTTATGCCTTAAGGATCTTTCAGTGCTTTGGCTGCTTGCTGACATACTACAGGGATCCTTGGTGCCTTTTCAGGTTAATGCTTTCCAAGTGCTGCCCCTGGGCATCATCATCATCATCAACTTAATAATATTACTAAAAAAATTCATTTCCTGCACCCACTCCCAGGAGTTTCTCTCATGCTTAACTTAATTGATGCTTCCTCCTGCACTCTGAGGAATGATTAAAATGAACACTGCACATGTTTGGAAGCACCTTGGATTTCAAACTCTGCATGGTTTCTAATTAAAGAGACACACACAGGATGCTTGTGCTACATTTCACTCCTCTCTAAGGCTATTATTATTACATACATTTCAGCAGTAGTCAAAAGAATCTCCTCTACCTCACATAATAGGATCCTGATTTAGACTGGATAATCACCAGTCGTTGATCTGAGTGAAAAATGTCTTTAGGAAAGGGAAAAAGAAAAGGTTTGAGATGTAACTGGCCCTCTGGCAGAGGCATTGATATTAATGACCTAACTGTTTGACTTCCTGGCTAACCTGGAGTATGTAGTACCCAATGGCAAGCACTGGTGCTAATGAAGTACAAAAAATAAAAAATCAAACAGACAAAAACCCCTCAGCATAATCTGCGGGGACATAGGTGAGTGATGGAGCAGCAGCTCTGCTGTCTAGTTGTCAAAGTCTCTGCTGTTACAGTCAGCTCACTTGTTTTGAGGAGTGACTCTTCTCCAAGGTGAAGAGCATCAAAGGACTTGTTATGTTCTCAATCATATCCTGATGTATTATTGACACATTTGACATATTCTTCTATCATCCGTGAATGTACTTCCACAGAGCACAGTCTAAGCTGCAGATTTGCTCAGCTCCAGAGTTTTTGGGAGCCAAGTCCTGCCACAGGATATGGCCTGGGTGCTCACTGACCTGTTGGTATGGGTCAGACAGGGCATGTGGGAGCAGCTTGGCATGCTCAGTGCTGCTTGTATGCCTTCCCTTACCCTTGTGGTCCAGGTGTAGCCAGACATGGCTTCACGCGGGGGTGCCTGATGTTCAGAGATTTTGGAGGAAAAGGCACAGGTACATGAGTGTCAGCACTTATCCCACCGTGCCCTAAGCACCATCTCCGTCCCAGATTTCTGGTCTCCCTCTGTCTTGGTGGTAAATACTTGATTCCTGGACAAAACTGCTTGACTTCAGGTACGGTTTTTGAGATGTTGGTCAGCTTACTTATCTCAGGAAATCTCAGGACCCAAATGGTCAGGGGGGGAACAACCAGCACTGAAATCTCACCCCAGTTAGTTAGACATCTGCATTATCAGCACCTGCATTTGACATCAACAAAGCTGCACAACAAAGCTAATACCCCTGCTTTTCTGTCAGAAAATATGGGGCTGTAAACCTCAGAAGGGAAAATATTTCACATATATGTGCTATTAACACAAAGCCAGCTCCTAAAGTCTACTTTGCCAAGCTGTGCAGTCATTTTGAACACTGCAGCTACACCTTGCTAGATGCAACGACCTTACTGTTTTCCAAGGCCAACTTCTGACTTTGCTTACGTGAATGTAAATAAATCAAGCGCTCCCCCACTGGCCATAATGACAGTGTTCCTGATTGTCACTGTTGTGGCAGCAGTCAAGTTCCGTGGCAAATGACACCAGGGGAAATGCTATGATAGCAATCCTATACTGCATTGCGTGCATCTTTTACCACCAAGTAATATTTAAAATATGGGATACATTTGCTTTTCCAATGTCTTGTAAAATGCTACAGGCTATAAATAATTCAAACCAATAATAATGGGATGTCTGGGCATTTCTTTTTCAGGTTTAAGAAGGTAACTGTCTAACTTGGAGAAATAAACTGCTTTTTCTGAAACAGTTTTCACTGCTGATAAAGAAACAGTCTTCAATTAGATACACTGCATATTAGCAATAGAAAAAGACTTAACAACAAAGCAAAATAGTGCTGGTGTATACATTTTTATTATTTATTCATCTCTGTATGATTTCAAATCCCTTCAGAATAGAACTGAACTCCTGTGCCTCTACCTTGGGCTAATGCTATAATCACTGAGATATTGTATAAAATAGGCTTCTTCTCTGGCCATGCTACAAAACTGAGAAGTATTTTACTTTCCAAAGACAGATTTTAGACACAACTCCAGGAAAGGATTAGAGTATATGTCTCCAAAGGAAGAAAAAACTTTGGCCCCTGAGAGTGACAGAAGTAAGACGTACTGCAATCCTCAACACTTCCTAGCAGCTAAATCAACACACCAGCTTTATCTCTCCCCCCTTTCATCAGGCTAACACACCTCAGGCTCCTAGCCTGCCCTAACTCTTCATGATGGGATTAGGTCCCTAATTCAGGACAGTGGATTCTGGTATGGAAGCAAGACATCTGCAAAACACAGGTAAAGTATGGAGTTGAGTGCTGCTCGGAAAATGTACCCTGAAAAAGACTAAATCTTGTATTTCCATGACACCAAAACCAACTAAGCTTTGTTTCTCTGCTTGTTATGCCTAATTATTCCACCATACCTCCTCCAAAAAGCCATCCATAGTTACGTGTGTCATGTGACCTCAGCATACCTGAAGACTAAAGGTCTCCAAGTACATTTTGTGAAATAGCAGCAACTTCTCTGTGGTCAAAGTGGTTTCTCTCTGAGACATCTCCTTTTCTGGGGCTGCTGTGGAAAGCTGCAACCTCCTTGACTATCTCAGCAATGGGACCTAGAAGAAAGATTTTGAGAAAGAAGTGGACAACAGTGTAATTTTATTATATGGGTGAGCCCATCTTCAGGCAGTCTTTGCTGGTTAATGTGTCTGTGAGCTTAGCTCCCTGAGCTGCCTCCTCAGGCTGCAAGATGAGGAAAATGTACTGCACAAGGAGGGCAACAGGGCCACACACTTGATGGGAGGGCTCATATGGGAACCAGAACCTCCTTTTAGAGTAGCAGCTCCCAAATGGGTTGCATAGGCTCACCCCTACTCTAAACCCACAGTTTCAGTATGACAGTAAGTGATAGCTCCAAGTCTGAGAAAGAGCGTTGGATCCTTCACTTGAGCAGATGGGAATTACTGTGCTGTATTTCAAAGGAAGGGAATTCAATTTCCATATCATGCCAGTGCTTTCTTTTCACCACTTCAACCCCCTGCCTGCCAGAATCTCAACTAAGGAATCTCAACTAAGTCCATATCCTCGTTTGAATGTTTCTATGGATTCAGAACTTGAAAGAATACATTTGTGCTCAGAAATTATGCATAAGTCCATTACAGTACAACAATAACTCAGCTGCAATTGCCCAGCAGTTGAGCAAGTATGAGTAAATCCACAATCTGAGCAAGTATGAGAAAAGTCAAGAAATGGTGAACAAGAGTCCCCTTTGAGACCGCTAGACTCTCACATGGCCTCTGAGTCTAGTCATCTGCAAGCAACAAGAAATGTTCCAATAGATACATTTCTCATGTTGTCAGCCATTTTTTCTACATGCTCTACTTCACCACAGGCAACAGAGCACCTTCTAAACCCCTCTCATGAACTTAACACCAAGCAGGAATGACCAGAAGCTGCCACTTCCACGTGGTAAATGAAGACAACAGGAGAGAGCGGAAGTAATGCCAATGTCCTGTTCCTGATGAAGGAGGGGAGCTCAGCAAAGTTTGGTGAAGGCTTTCTTACCACGTGAGATGATAGGTACCAAGAAAAATTCAAAAACACATCACCAAAGTACCTTGCAGCCTGAGTGGAAGAGAAACCTCCTTTCTGACCACAGATCTAAAGACTGATACAGGCCTGAGCAGACACTTGGTACAACTCTGAGCCCCAGTGTACTCTGACCTGTGTCCTGGCTCCAGATGTGGCCAATATCCAAATCCTTGCAAGAGTGCCAACCCCAGTTAAGCTTTTTCACACAACCTGCAAAAGTCCTGCAGCACAGGATGAAGGCAGTGCAAGCATGATGCAGTGTGACGGTAGCTTAAAAATCCCTTTGGGCATATCGGTGTAGCAAATACCTAATGATTCATACTTCTAGAGCGCTAAACATGCCATTACCCCTGCAAGAACCCGATAACTGTGAAAATCCCCAGACAGATAGGAGGACTTTTCAGCTAGTGAGATCCTGTAGCTACTAGATCAATGTCTTCTCATACAGCTAGGAAATGAGAAATTATGTGTTCAATAGTTGAAAACCACAAATTTCTGCATAGAACAAAGGGAAAAAAATCAAACCCAGTTCCAAAACACTGCACTGAGAAGGTGTCATCCCCTCAATTTGTCTCCATTATAGCAGTTGTTGGCTATTTGAGTACAGAAAATTGCACGAAACTTTGCAAACTTGCTTTCAGACAAGGTTATTTCAGCAGAAGTTGAAAAGTGCTGATGACAGTGGAAAGATCCTGTAGACTGAACACTAGAAAATAATTAATTTGTGCTAACGATGTCCAGCAGAAGTGACAGAAGATGCTGCATAAGGGAGATCACACCCATTTTACCCTTGAGTAGATATTACGTGAAAGGGCAACAGCAGTTTAAGATTTTCCCTTCCACGTTTGTTAGTATTGACCTTGTTCAGGCAAATTATCAATCTGCATCTCCTCTGAACTTCCATCATTATGAGTGCACACACACCCCCAGTGTCTGATGTGAATACATTATCTACATGAATTAAACCAATTTGCATTTGTATGCTGAGCAGCTGGTCTGAAATTTACTCCAGAATAAAATTTTTAAAGAAGTCCAAAACCCATATATGCAGCTGGGATTGCTTATGAGTGAAAAAATGTGGTATCTTTATAGCCAACAGCATATGTATTCAGTACGCAGATCTACAAATACTGGATTCACTGCCAAAAATCATTGTTAAGCAAACTGACTATCTGCATTTTCCTGACGAACCAGAAGGAACCTGTTGAAGAGAGGGGAGACAAAGTAGAGTTCTTCGCAAAAATTTCAGATCACGGATTTATGGTGTGCACAGTGCAGTGCCATCCAGCTAGTCCCAGAGGAGCTGGTATGTCCCTGCAGCACAGCACATTTATGACTGGGACATGAGCCTGGATCCAGGGGAGGTGTCAGCACCATTGTGATAAGCCCCAATAGTGTGGCCATAATGCAGCAAACTAGCCTGTCTAGAGCAAGGTTGAGCATAGGTGAAGGGTGTAGACCCACCTAACAGCATCCACAAGTGACACTGGAACAAGGTCTTGTTTTCAAAGGCACTTTGTGGCCTCTTGAGGTGCAGAAGATGACACATGTAACTACCTCTTCCTTTGCAACACTTAACCAGGACAGCTATATTGCTAAGTTTGCAAAACTAAAAGTAAATACTTAAAAAAAGAAGTCAGTCTTCATTTGTGTCTCTCTTCAGTACATTAACAAATGCTAACTTCCCCCCTACTTATTTCAGATAATGAAATCTATATAATGAGAACTGTTTTTAATAGACCTTCTCTGTGTTTCTACTGTGGGTATATTTTTACCCACTGCATGGAGCTGACTTTGCACATATTCATTCTGCTATTTTAGCAGTAGGAGACTAGGTTAACACACCAGTCATTCACTCCTGGAGATCTGGATTCAGTTCCTGGCCTACATGACAAGTGATAATGAGTTTGGTTATTGAATCTCCAGGGGATATTTGTTCGCATTACTAAGCAACCGCATAATTTGGCAAGATGTGTTAAGTATGTGCTAAGGATAAGACCGGGGGCCAATTGCTCAAATGACTGACACAATGCAGCCTCCCTCACATCACTGCACCAAACTCCTCCTTTGTGCAGTTCTGCTGGAGGTTAAGAGAACCGTGCAGGTTTTTCAGCCTGTCCATATTACTGTCTGTACCAACACAGCCCAGAGCACAACCATGCACGTACGATTGGAACCTGCAGATACCTAAAGAGACAGGACCTACGTCCCTACTATCAAATTCGGCACATAAGTCAAGGTTACTTTAATCAGCTATGCATACTTTTTCAGTATTCACTGCACCCAAGCAATAATAAAACACAATTAAAGCTGACAAAAAAAGAAGAGGTTTAAAAAATAATTACACAATAGTCATTTTAGTTTGCCTCTTGACAAGGAACCATTAAGGCTTTCTCTGCAAACACAATGCTCACAAAATTTCATTTAAACAAAATAAGAACTGCAACTTGCATGATCACAAAACTACATTTAAAAAGTATATTGCCCATTGTAAGTACGAGTAACACTGCTGTGTCACACCAGCTAAGCATTTCAGCTTGAGTTTCCTTGCAATGAACAGATTGTTTCTGCAACCAATGTGGCAAAATTAGTCACTTACCTTAAGGCTACTTCCAGGTGATCTTTTGACCCTAGTCTAGCTGACTGTACCGTAGATTCAACAGGAGGTACGTGCAAGCTTTTATAGATGTCCTCTAGACTGGTGTCACAGCTACCTGGAGAGTAGACTGGGTCTTTCATGGATGATTCTTATCAGTATAAAACTGCTATGCCATTTTTAACAAGTCTGGCCTCCTTTAACAAGGAGGCCATCTCCTTTCTCTGGGCCTCTATCTCATAGATCTCTGAGCTCTAAACAAACCTATGGAGTGGGCCCATCCCAGGATTTGGGAAGAGAAAAATCAGACTTTGCCTCGTCTCTGCATCACCATGGCACACGTCTGGGTGCCATGCACCCAGAGCCCAAGCTAGCAGGATTGCCTCTATGCTCCTGAACTACGAACCTAGGAAACTTTGTGGCCAAACACTGAGATGCATGAGAACACTTAGATACTTAAAGAACAAAGGTGTGTTCTTCATCACTTTCTGGGACTTCGGTGTCTTCATCATTTAGGTAAGGGATAGAAAGCATTCTGCATCCTTGCCTTGACATACTGGAGTAGAAATAAGTCCAATTCATGGGCCATAGCCATCTGCTACAGATTAAGATTCAAAAGGGGTTAACAATTCCAGAATATAGGAGATCCAGATGGCACATCATTGCTCAGTTGTATGACAAAAGTCAGAATTCTTTGATAGCCTTTGCAGGAATTAAGGTTCAACACCTGGCAGGGTTAAATCTGTAGCAGAGAAGAGTAAAACCAAAACACAACAGGAATAAGTTTGCTGCCATTCCAACGGGAATGATGCTTATTGTGGGGGTGGTTGGTAGCTGAGTAAATTTGGAACGGCTGCAAATCAGGAAATTACTTGTCAGCCAGCTCCAAGTCTTTTTTTGGCACTATCCTCCTCTTGGGGAGGATAGTGGCAGGAATGAGGCATTTATGTGTGATCATTTGGGAATTTTATGAATAAAAAGATAAAGTTCACTTGCTGTGAATCACAGAAAACCAGAAAACTCTCCCTGACACAACCAAGAGTGTATGAATAAAACCTCATTGAAGGGAAGCCATGGTAGAGTGTGATGTTACTCATAAACAAGTGCCAGTCAGCTTATGTTCCACCATGCGCTAGGACATGCAGCCAACAACTAAAGAGCTCCCATTTACATTGGAAATAATGTTATGGCACTGTTCCAGCTTTCACTGAAGGTCTGGACAGTGACAGCATCTGAGCCATCAGGGAAAGTGGACATGAGCATGATGTTTCATCTCATACCTGTCAGGACACAGGGCTCCCTCCCATGCCACCCTCACCTTCTGGCAGTGCCATGCCTCTGAAGCACAGGCAACCACTATGCTAGCAGTAACTTCAAGTACAGCATCATGGGTGAGAAAGATGGTTACAGCCTACCTGATTTGCCAGCCCATCTAGAAACATTGAGTTGTGTCAGAAACGACAGATTAAACATTTGCTTTGATTTAGAGTGCCTGCCTTCTATTTAGGGGATGCCAGGGACTCTGAGAGTGTGAACAAGCAGCAAAGCGAGGAAGGCATCTAATCCAGTGCTTGAATTTATTTTATATGTATTTTTCTCTCTTCTCTCATAGCACTCCACCTTCCCCAGACTTCCTTTAAATCAAGTTCTGCTCCAGTCTGATGCAGTTCTTCTTAGTTGTATAAACCTGTCTGCTCAAATGTTCCACCTGCAGAAAAGCTGTGCCAGCTTTAACTTCATCAAACCAACCATAAATCCCATATGTGCCAGAAAATGCTGCTAAAATGCCAAAGCAAGCCACATTTTCCAGGTCTCCTGCTGGGGAAATGAAGAGTTTACAACCCCAAATGAAGGATTGTAAAAATCAAGGAAAACTACAATTGCTTTTTGCTAATTGGAAAACCATTAATATAAACACCATTTTTGTCATGCATAAAGCGGTCCTTCCTCCTGCCAGATTTTAAGGGTAGTATCTTCATTTATTAGAGCATTAAGGTGTATTCATGTCCTGCTAAAAAACTCAACTAGATAATGATGGGAGAAGTATGAACATGCATCTGAGATGGGGGTGCTGGGAGACCACGTAGGCCAGCATCTTCTCCTGGGCACTGGGAGTAATGCACCACAGGAAGCACCCTTCAGCCATGCCAGTGCCTCAGGCAAGTGTCCCCAGAAAAAGCATGTTGGCCACTACAGTGTCCACCAGAGACACTTTACCAAGAACAGAGTTGGCAACTGTCTCCAAAAATAACTGCCCTGAAATCCCCAGGTAGATGGGCCTCATTATCCAGTGACAGTGCTGTAAATCAAGGTTAAGCCTCCGCTGAAAAGGCAGCTCAGAGGAAATGAGTATCATGAGCCATTTTACTTTAGACACATCAGATACTGAGAAATTCAGGAATATGTTAACAAAGGGCCTCTTGACTCAAAAATATGTCTCTGTGTCATATGAATGAAACATGAGCCATGGCAAATTCAGATAATTATGGCCTAATCTTATTTATGACATGATTTGGTGTAATGCTGGTGGTATCACTAGAGCAGGGGCAACTAACACCAGCAGAGAAAGTGGCCCTATATGTTGAATAAACCATGCCTGGACATCTCTGGCTCCTGGAAACTGCTGGGACATCATCTGTTGCAGGTCAGCTTTCAGCTGGAGAGATTAAGCAGCTCAGGAGCTTGGTAATGGGATATGGGTACTTCCATCCCCACTCCTGGCTGCAGTTCAGCCCAGGTTTACACTGATCTTTGTGAATGAATGGCTGTGCCAAGAGGGGGGCCCAGCCAATGTGCTCTCCTTGGGCTCCTAGCAGACGTGCTTCTGCACCATGGAAGCAAAGCCTGGTGCAGCTTGGTTATCTTTCCAGGGAGAAACTGCTGGGAGTGCAGTTAAATGGTGTCATCTGTCCTTCTGGATGAGGTCAAGGCATATTGGTGGGACAGGCAGGGCGTCCCTCTAGTTAGGTGAAGCTGTAGAGTTTATTTATGAATATTATTAATTCAACGTATTCCACCCAAATGAAAGCTGGCATTTTCAAGCAACTCCTGAGAAACAAATCTTCAGAAACATTTTATTCAGGCAACAAAGTAAAATTAATTTTCTTGAAACAACTAGTTCTTCTGAACTACAGATTTCAAAGGTAAAAACTCGTTTATACTGTCTCTGAATGTCAAAACCAACCAGGTTAATCCAACAGAAAGAGGAACTTCCTAACTTTCCCTCCAAAATCAAGAACAATTTAGCAGGAAAAAACACCAAACACTAGGGATCAGCAGACTCCTTTGGGTGCAGCAATGCTGTGAGAGTGTATGCAGATTGTCTCACTACTGTATCAGGAGTGCCAGCTTAAAGGGTCCAGGTTTCCCCTGAGCCCCCTGAGAGACGAGGACCAGTAATGCACCTATGGCTCCCCTTCCCTCTGGGTCTTCCATAAATGCTGAAAAGTGGCTGTAGCCCTGTTGCCTCCCCCTTCATCCTGATTTTGCTGCAAGAGAGAAGAACAGCCCCCTCTCACCCTGTGGGCTGTGCAGGCTCCTGGAGAGGGCAGCTGGAGCCTCCCAGGGCAGCTGGCAGAGGCCCTCTGCAGCTGCAGAAGCAGGACTTGCCCCAACAGGGTGAGGTAATGACACAGTTGTGGTCTGTTGCGTTGTGTAGCTGGAAAAGGAATTTCTCTGGGATCACTTGCTGCTTATACATGTAAAAAAAGTAGTGTGCTTTTACAATGCTGAGACTGAAGGCTTGAGCAGCGGGACAGATAATATAATACTCCTTCTGTGGCAGTGTCATTAAATAGAACTTTGCATAGAAGCCAAAGCACAGCACTACAAATCTCTCTCTCCTTGGCAAAATCCTCGCTGCCTGCATTTTTCTGTATTGCTCATTACCACCAGGAGAATGATTTATTTTGAAATAGGAGGGAGAGGAGGCACTTGGCACCACGGCTTTGAAGAGTTCCAGTCTTCTGTTCTGCAAAAAGTATTCCAGCAAAAATACCATTGAAAAAAAAAGAAAAAGAAAAGCACATTGAAAGGAAGAAGAATAAAAGATTTTGTACAGTGTGAATTCCTAGATGATTCACATCCTTTTCACCCTTCCTTAACATACATCCTCACAGTAGTGTGATATCTTCTGCAAAGAGTTTTTCCTTGATGGGGAAATTCTCCAAGGCAGGTCAGCGCAACGTTTATGCAAAATGAAAGCTCCCCCCACGCAGTTAATAGTGCTAATGGGAATGACTGGTAAAATGAGGCAGTAAGTAACAATGCCTGTCACCTGGTTAAAGGATGGAGGCACTCAATGAGATGGCAAACGTTGACATAAATTCTGAGTACATGACACATACGACATCTGCGGGGGGGGACACACACACACGAGACAGCTGGATACTCTGTGTCTGAGAAATGAGAAACTCTGATTAATTAAGCTGTAGTGACCCCTTGGCATGGCAGAAAATACTCTACCTTCTTGCATAGTCTTGTCTCTATTTTAATGCAGTTCTCTGAGGGGATTTTAAGCACATGGGGCACCTATCAATTCCCCAGTCTCTTTTCAAAAAGGTTCAGAAGAAGCATAATTGTTTGGCTGGCCAAACACAGCAATGATTTTTTTCCACCTGAAAAAAATAAATACACGTTGATATTAAAACTCCTCTCTGCATTTAATTTTAATTTATTGTGAATTCCTTCAGGATGAGGGGAAACGGCCTCAAGTTGTGCCAGGGGAGGCTTAGATTAGATATTGGGAAAAATTTCTTCCTTGAAAGGGTGGTCAAACATTGGAATTGGCTGCCCAGGGAAGTGCTGGAATAACCACACCTGTAAGTGTTCAAAAGAGTGTGGATGTGGCACTTGATGATATCGTTTAGTGGTGAACAGGGTGGTGCTAGGATAATGATTGCACTTGATCTTAGAGATCTTTTCCAACCTCAATGATTCTGTGACTCTGTCAGCATCTAGTCATATGCCAGAAGTGCTTTTGATACCAAACTCCCTAAAAATGCAATAACTCAGGGTAATCTGCTGAAGATTTCTGATGTCTACCAAATTATTCCCAACCTCTATAGTTACAGTTTCACCTTCTCTCTTTTTTAAATATCTGAGGAAGCCAAGGCTGGAAGAGGACCTGAAAAGTGCACTGGAGATGCCAAAGATGAACAGGTTTTTGTTCTTGTTCTCCACAATGTGGTCACCGATGCTCAGTTATGCAGGAGGTCTTTGCTGTTTCTTGGACTACCTGACCAACCCCTCATCTTGGCTGCAGGATTTTACCTACCCCTCCCGGGTAACATTTCTACCATCATTAGCCGCGCAAGTTTTCATTGAGATTTTCCCACCATTATCTGCGTGATGGGCAGTTGTCAGTTTGCTGCTACCCCTCCTCTGGCTAAGCAGCCCCCGAGGGCAGCTGAGCTGGGTAAGTTGGATAGCAGGATGATGCTGGTTGATTTGTCAGGAATCAATCTCAAGCTGCACAGTTCACCATTTATTAAAACGAGGCCATCATTTGATCATGTATGTGTAGGACTGCTAGTTAAATCGGATTGACAACTCGTTGCCAGCTCAGTACAAGGGAAAAAAACAATGCTAACAATATGACAGCTTTCCAGCGAGGCACCTGTGGGAACAGGATGATGTGACAGTGAACAGGCTATTAGAGCACCCCATGTCACAGCCTCAGAAAATCCCAGCACAGAGCAGTTTAACTACTACGAACTGGTTACGTACTTGTCTTCTTTCATTAGAGTTTGTCTAATCTCATTAAGATAACAACCTAACCAATGGCAATAGACCCCTACCTCAACAAACACTGTGTAGCTCTAATTGGCATTAAGAGGAGATACCTGCTGGCCCCTCTGTGTGTTGGAAAGGTGCCGTCCTCCAGCACTGGCTCCTCTGCGGCAGACAGTGCTGACCATACCTGCTACCCTCCAGGCCAGGCAGCTCCCATCTCCTCCAGGAGCAAAGCCAGAGGGATATGCACTTGTGTAAACAGCAGTTGTACAATTTTCCTATGCTCTGCTAATCCTGAGTGCTAATAATGTTCGCCAGCAGCAGAGTGTAGACCATTGCATGCCCTGTTGTACTCTGCCTTGAGGACTTGTACTATCAAGGATGTTCCTACAACGGGGAGAGCTGACACTGGCCCTCTTGTACAGAGTTTTTGCATTCTTTATATATTGCACAAGATTATATTTCCACATCCAAGTAAAATTTGGTCATAAATCTTTACCACTGTCTTTTGTTTATGCCATGGGTGTGCTATTGAGCAGAAGTTTTATTTAAAAGGGAAGATGCACACAGGACAACTCCTTTTAGTCCCTCATCATTTCCCTAAATTGTCGACCCAAGGAAGAAGGACTATTTTGCTTCACCTTTTCTGACTTACTTCAGAAAATTTGCTGCTCTCAGCTTCTTGAGGTACAAGGACTGGACTGGATGCAGTTGGTGGCTGGTGCTGAAGAGCTAATGGGGGATTGCGAAATTGCCCTGGTCCTCCCTGCCTGCTCCCAGTCCACCCAGTCCTGGGGTTAAGGCATCATCTGACACCTCAAGGAAGGGCAATCACTTGCTGAGATGATGTGATTTGACCACATGCCAAGCCCCCATGCCTTCTTATCCACTTAGAAACAGATTAGCACAGCATGCATTTTACTCAGAAACATCTGAAAAGATTAATAAATGAGGAGATTGATAGTGCAAATTATTAGTCACATGAACGCTACTCTTCTTCCCAGCTAGTGCCAACTCTCATAAATCCATCATGAGTCTCCAGGTTTTCAACTTTCATAAAAAAGTAAGCTCTTGGAGGCCAGCAGAGCCTTCCAGTCCTGCTCTGATGAAGAGGAAAATCCACTGGAGGCCTCAATGCAAGCATGTCCATTGGTCATCTCTTCTCCACAAGAACAAGGTGAAACAAGGGGAAAATTCCCTCTTCAATCATGTTTGGTGTTGCAAATTTATTTTTAAAATACAAATGTATTTTTACAAATCAGGAAGGTTCTAACTCACACCTTCAGTGATATGAGTACATAAAGCTTGTCTAAATAAAACTTTAGCGGCGAAGCCCTACCAGGTGATATTCTCATCTAAAAAGGAGAAAGCAGATTTTGCTGCAATTATCTTGGAGTGCATGTATTCAATGTAAAAATTTATTTGTTTAACAGAAATACTTAAAAAACCCAGCTACTCATATTCTAATCAAGAAAATACAATCACCTGAGAGATAAATATTGCTGTTTATTATTTAAGTGCTAATAAGCCTCAGCTGATGAAGAAAACTATTTTCCTTTCCAGTCCAAAAGATTCTCTTTACAGAAAGAAAAAAGCACAATCTGATTTTTCAAAACACACCAAACCCAGACAGAATTAGTGAGGCAAGTACTTAGTTAAAGAATTTCCTTTCCATATGGTAATCCCCATCATTTCTCAGCCTATATGACACTCCTGTATATTTCAATTTACATGGCACATTTGCTCCAACAATTTATTAAATTAAATGGCAAAAGAGGGTGGGGAAAAAGAGGGTAGAGCGGCTTAGAATAGATCCAAAAGAAAGCACATTGCAAGACAAAAGGTAATCATAATTGAGGCACTTCTGTAATGTGTTTTTGAAGTAACATCGATTTAAAATTTAGACTTTTTTTACCCTTTGATCTAACTAGTCAAGGGGGGTTGTTTTGTTTTGTGGCAGTTTGTTTATTTTTAGTTTTTTTTTTTAAAGAAATACATAAAGTACAACAGCAGCAAACAAAAATCTGGTGGATGGAAGGAGCACTTGATACCAGGGCTTCAGCGCTTCACAGAGGGAACACTGAGGGCAAGGTCTGTGGTTTACAGATCAACATCTCCTATCAGTGGTGCTTTTCAGGGAGCCTCTTCATACTGTAAAAATGGTCTAAAATTATCAAGTTTGGGTCTGTGTTTCCTTGAAAGTAAAAGGGGATTTTTTACCAAGTGAAGAAATATTATCCAGCTTCTGCTTCCAGGTACTAGGTGCCCCATTTTACTATTCATCTGTGGTTGTTTTACCCTGTTTTACCAGGCAGATGAAAAGGAAAAATGTACAAATTCAAAAATCTCTCTGTACACAGAATGGAGTCACGCACCTATTACATTATAGACTCAGTTGTCTGCTGTGATAACAAATATGCATGCAAGCAAGAAACCCAAGAAACTCTGCAGACCCCTGAGCAGATCGCCCTGTGCATGCAATATGATCGGGGTATTGTTTAAGACCTGGTTTAGGGGATGAAAATATTTCTCTGTCAACGCTGCGAAGGTAAAATCAGCTCAGATTATCTGCTGCGTAAGCGCCATTCACATGAATGAAATATGCCCAGGGACTATGAATCTTGTGACAGACTTTTCCTGGCTGTATTATCCATAGCACGCTCTACATTTTCAGATTGGAAATACATTTCTTTACTCCTTTATGTTTGTTTACCTTGGTCCTCTCATTTCTACTTCACATTACTCATATCTGCAAGGCAGCTGTCTCTGTTGGGATGATAAAACTGACAATTTCAGAGCCACATATCCTTGCTCTGAAAAGAAAGCAGTTTGCCTGTACCGCTCACAAGAAATTCAAGTGTGAAAGCTCACCCCACGAGCATGGTCAAACCCCTTTCTGGGAAGTACTACGGACACACACTGTGACTTTCAAGTCGGAAATGTTTATTGCAAGGGCTCTCAAAATAGTCCACCTGAAGGGATGTGGTGATGCCCAGCCAGGGGCTTGTGAGATGCCACATGCAACGTGGAGAGGCTGTAGTGCTTTTTAACAACACTCACAATAATGCTGGGCTATCTGTAGAGCACATCACCACTTCCTCCTAAACACAAGACTAGCAGCAGAGACAAAAAGGAAGAGCTATGAGACACAAGCAGGAACAATTTAAGACTGGTATGTGGACAGAGTGGAGAACAACATCATGAAACCAAAGTAACCACTTTCAAATCCCCAAATTACATCAAACTGTCTGAAAAATAGTTAAAATGACTACATCAAACAATACTCTCATTAAAATTCTTTCAATTTAAAATCTAAAGAATTTTAAAATTCCAATTTGTCCAGTCTTTTTCTGCTTCTAAAATTAATTTTAATATTTAGCCTGATGCATTGAAGACATTTATAAATAAAGCAGTCATCAATAAGTACTTTTAACTGCTACTTCTCTATGGAGATTTGGTGGGTCACCTTTGTCATCACTACACACAAGCTGAAAGAGCAGGATCTACCCAAGGTGGACAACCCAAGGATCTGCCCAAGGCTTCTGCTTTCACTGCAGCAGGCTCTCCCTGGTCCTGCCAGTCCTGCACTGCCATGGGCACAGCATATCCCATGAGCAGCAGCAAGAAAAAATATCACAGATGCACAAAGGCAGTAGAAAAAATACAAATAATAATGGAACAAAGGAGCACTCTGCAGACAAGGGAAAAAAATTAAATTACATGTTCCTTTCCTAGAAATATTGTTGTACCAGTCTAAGACGACAGCAAAGAAGAGACATTTTCCCAGGGAATAAAATTATCTTGTTTTTCTTAAGATAACATTATGAGTCTAAAACGAAAAGGCTATGGAGTTATTGCATCCATTCCAAAAATTTAATCTACTGAATACACTCGTGCACAAAACCAACACACTTGTATGAAATCAACTGCTCTTTATCCATCTGACTTGTTCTTATGAGTCATATTAAAAGAATAGCAAATGGTTTTTGGATTCAAAATCTGAAAAATCCCAAGATATCTCAAAGTAGGAAATTTTGAATGTTTCAAAAACACATAGCATACTAAACCAAGCATACTTCCTTTTATTCCAGTTTAACATCAAATTCCAAACTCTCCTGGCAGATCCTACGTCGAGGATCTTTGCCCTGCTGAGTCTCATTCCTGCTAATCATCTGCTGAAAACTAAAGAAATATGCTTTCAGGGTAGCCAATGTGCTTTGAGGGCTTTGGCTGTCTGTTGATATGAGGGATCCAAATTTTCCTCATTCCTTGTTCTTTTGGTTGTTGTTGTAGTTTTGCAAAATATTATGTTAATACTTGAAAAGCAATTCAAGCTTTCTTTTTACTTGAGTAATTATTTCTACATCATTCAGTGCTCCCGGCTTTGGAAATATTTCATGGGTTCTTCCTGGTGGTCACCTTCCCCATAACGTAAAAGGTGCAAGCACACTACATTTGTTTTCCAGTAACTGGAAGGCATGTAGCTTGCTGTGGAATAAAATTATTCCAAAGCCAGCCTTGGATCTGTTTCCACACAGCATTAATTTGGGAATACAGCAAACGCTTACATCTGTCCTAATTTTGAAATCTGACTCAAGGGTTTTAAACGTTGTTTTCATTCACATTGCAATAGATATCTCTACTTTAAGGAAATATTTACTACATATTTTAAACCAATTTGAGGTTTAACTTCATTAAAATCTCCTTAAGGTGATGAACTTCACACTGATCCATTTCCATCACAACTGAATTTAAAATACTTCTTTGAGAGTACACTCTACTTAATTTTCCTCCTGAATGAGCCAGTATTTTGGACGAGATGGATTTCCAACATCAGTTTTGAACCATATCATAAAGGTTAGAGAGAGGTAGGGAAAATCAAAACAGTAAATAGATCCTCAGAGTGCTGGGCATCCCCTGGCAAAGCAGAGTAGCTGGTGATGACCTGCTCATCACAGCAGGGTTGACTTGGCTGTCCTTGTTCACGGAAGTAGCCCAATGCATTTGAAGGAAGCTTTACTGAGGAAGCGAGGTGAAGCTCAGTGTAAGTGAGGGTGACAAGAATTAGTTCATTGGCTGGCCAAAAAAGGCAATCTTTCTTGTTCAGTCCTCTTCTAAAAGCTGTGCTTTAACCCATACAACCACATTGGGGTGTTTTTTGCATTTCCACTTGGAATACAGGAGACCCTCCCTCCAGCTCCTGAAAGACTGAGTGAGCTAGGGCTCTGTGATGCTTTAATTGGTTCACTTGGGAGCCACACAGATTTGAATTCCTGATTTATGTTAATCACATGCCAAAAATTCTCTTTCTGCCAAAGAAGTCGTTCTTATTCCACCCTCACTTAACGTCATAGTGGGGAAACATGCATGAATGTGATTAACATTTATGTTCTTGACCTGACTTGGACAGAAAAAAAAAAAATCTCTGTCAGCTACTGTAAAATTTACCATTTCTATTTTTATTTTAAGAAGAATTAAATAACTTAAGCTTTTGAAAAGTAACAGACAAAGGCTACGTTCCTGTCACTTCTACTTTGTAGTCTCAAATGCTACATGCATATATTTGGAGGATTAAAAAACAACCAGTAAAAAAACCCCAAAGAGTTTTTTAAAATGCCGATCAACTTCCCTGTTCCTGGGTTTATCATGCCTTGATTCTTAAAGAAGCTGGAAGGGACCAATTTTCATCCTGTGGAAAAGCAAGACTCAGCCAACTCCCATTGCATGCTCTAAAAGTTCACGGGGACAATTCTGAATAGGAAGTGTCTGCCTACATCAGCACACAGCTTGGAGTCATAGAAGTGGATTGTCAGAGTGGAAGAGCTGGTGCTGGGGACCTAAGGACTACACTGTAGGTTCTCTGGGAGCTTTACCTCACACAAGACTCCACTCTGCAGCCATGAACTAAACATCTATTACCCGCTGGGGTGCATGATGTGTGCTGGACTGCATCTTCCCACTCAGTTTCCTTGGAAAAGAATCAAATTTGTGTGCTTCAAGATCACCCCATGCCAGAGCTAAAGCACAGTTAAATGGGATGCTTGGATGAAACACTTCAAACACACATTCCAGGTCCAAATGATAATAACGGCCATGCACAGTGACCAGAGAAACAGATGTGGGGCATCTCCTTCTACCCCAGGAAACTTGACAAAGAACAAAGTGCCGCCTTTCCTCAGCCCCACTGCAACCTCCTACCCTTGTCGAGGAGCTGAAGGAGCCTGTCACAACTCTTCCTTCCCTGATGTGTGTGCTTCTGTACTTGCATCAGTTGGCTTAAAAAGAGGCAGTAGGAGTCCACTATATGTTAGGACCAGTCATGCACAAAGCTCATAGTCTTTAAATTCTGTTACCTTGCACTGGGCACAGGTGAAACAGGATCAGTAGATTTAGACCAGTGTGAAAGAGGTGTCTGTGAGCCTCCAGGCCAAGTGGCAGCAGTGCCCCATCAATGAGAGAGATCCTCCCAAGTCATCTGGGGTCAGCCTGTACCAAGTCCAGCATTTTCCCCACCAGCACTCACTCTACCACCCTGACCCTGTAACACGCACAGCAGTTCATCACTCTTTCCTCACCATTTATGCTGCCCTGTGAAATGCTAATTACCTTGATGCCATATGATGTAGAGGGGTTAGGGCAGCAGAACCAGAGGAGATCAAACAAGCACTCATCTCACTGCCTTTGAGAAATGAAGATGAGGAACCTGATCTTTTCTAGAAAGCCATGGACATTTGGTCACTTTAGGGGAAGCCTCAAGCTAAGCTGATTTTTCCTGCAGTGGGAGGTAGAGCTATTGCAAGATGGGGAGGACAGCAACTCCTGAAGCACCTCCCACCTAGACAACAGGAGAAGCACTGTAACCAAGTCTGCTCAAACCAGACTTCATATCTCCCTCCTATGTGCTTCCTCATCCCCTTCAGCATAATAGCCTCTTTGCCCAAAGATCCTGAATGAATGAATGCACAACCCTCTAATTTGCTTATCCTTCAGCTGTTTGAGAGCATTGCATTCTCCTATCAACTTCAGTCCACTCAAAGCAGTGCTTTTTTGTCAGTCCTTCCTCCTCCTGTCAAGTGTCTCCCTAGCAAGACCATTTCAGTTCATTTAGATCTGATGTCTTCCAGTTTTGCCAATATTGTGTTTTGGGTTTATCTGTGTCTTTTATATAATGTATATTTATCTGCCTCTTGTGTCCCAAGGAACTAAAAGAGGGCACTTGAGCTTTAAAAAATCAGCAACTGTTTTTTAAAAACCTCCTTTGTGCGTCATTCATTCCAACGTGCCAAAGAACAGTTTTCCCTTAATAAGGTCTCGGGAACCTGGAGAACCTGGACAGGACAGATGAAGTGGAATTGCTTCATTTCTAATAACCCAGACATAGTGCAAAGTGCTCTGAGAGTCTTTCACTCAACACTTATTTATTGTTCATAATTCACCTCCTTCTGACAGAGAAGGGCATGATAGAGCTAATTTAATATTTTCATGGTCAGATTCCATTCATATTTGAGTGAAATATCAGTAAATAAAACTGAAGCACCATTTATTAGGCTTCTGAAATTGTCAGAGGTTAGGTTATCAAACACATTGTGTGCCGACAGCATGAAAATTAACTCACTATCCTGCTCACCAGAGAGTGGCCAAAGAATCACTCAATCTAGGTGACCAGTACTCTTGAGAAGCCCTGAGTCCTTCCAAAAATATAGCCCAAATAAAAACTCCAGCTGAGATAAATGAGAATCAAGTGAATACAGCAATTTATATAGAATTGTTTAATCAACCTGAGCAATTGTTTAATGGACCTGGCTGGGGTGGAGAGGGAAGAAAGTGCATTTGGTGTATGGGAAACATGGAATAGATTTGTGCAGATTGTTCCAGGCCACAAAAGATTAAGTCCTTCTTATCACCCAGGGAAAAATGTTCCATTTCAGGATTTACCAACTGAAGCAGAGATGGAGGTTTTTTTCCTTTTTTTTTTTTTTCCCACAGAGACTTATCTATTTCAATCAGCACCTAACAACTGGCCACTGCCAAGTCCTGATTTTGCAGGGAGAAACCTGAAGATGCCAAGAGCCTTGGCTTGAACTGGTGTTTGCAAGTCCTGCAGCTCAGGTGTTCAGCAAGTTTACTAGGATTTACTGAGATCCAAAAACTTGAAAGATCTAAATAAGGGTGTTACAGAAAGGTTAGGAAAAATAAAGAGTCCTTCAGCTACTGTTAGATTCAAGGCAGATCTGAACTAATGTTGAGTTTCAGAAACATTGAAAGAAATATTTCCTCTTCCTTTCCCCTAAGACATACCTTTCTTTAGTTTCCTGTAAGGTAAAAAAAAGGAAAATATGGAAAGTACATACAAGAAAGTTTGATCTCACAACATTTCCAGCTGCCTTTGGCAGCATTAAGAATATTGCGTAGGTTGCTGAACTACTAGATGTACATTCAGCCTGATCCTTTGAGGTGAACACATCTTAAATTCAGAGTCAGAGTTTAATAAAGTGATTTACTTAAATTGCCCGTATTTTGAATTCTTAAGGGCCAAATGCTCTATTTAATTTGAATGCCACCAATGAACAGCAATATACTGAAAGCCTGGAAGAGACCAGAAATCTTCCAAGGCTGAAAACGAGGACTTACATAATCCAAGAATGACTACATCAACATTTCCTACTTATAACTCATTACAAAATAAAAGGAGCTTGCAGGCAAGATGGGGAGGACAGCAACTCCTGAAGCACCTCCCACCTAGACAACAGGGGAAGTGCTGTAACGAAGTCTGCTCAAAGAAACGTAAGAAAGATAGAAAACATCAGAAATAGTCAACTGGGTGTTTTGGCCAAACTCATGCTTCTGGGCAATGATTTATTCTACTGGATGTGCCATTCATTGGACTGCCATAGTCCACCCACAATCAGTACTATTTGCCAAATCAAGTCATGCAAAGACCAGGCAGGGAAGGATCACTCACTGTAATACACTACATCTATCAAAAGGGTTATATTCATGGACTTGGTCTCTAATCAAGCAGCAAATCATTTTCCAGTTTTGCTATCAAGGACGATTACTTTTAGGAAGTGCTTAATCTGAAAAAAATGCATCTATTTGAAACTACAGGGCATCTAGAAAGATATACTGAAGACAGAGAAAATGAAATATGTGCCACACAATTTACCCTCTCAGCAGCATTTTATGAATAGCTTATTTGTGGAGAGAGAGGTAAGTTGCTGGGAAGACAGGAGTTTTAGCTTTCTATTTGTCTAGTTTGTTGAGTTATTGCAAAGGTCACTCCTACGCTTCAATTACCTTGAGTGCTACTTGTGATGGGGGGAATTTTCAAATTATATCCAAGGTGCCTCAAATATTTGCAAAAGGCTTCCGCGTACATGTGCCTTTTTAATTTAAGTGCCCAGATAAAATTACTTTTGCATCTGCGTCTCAAAGCATTTTCCCATCAAAGTCAGGGTAGAAGCCTGTAAAACCTCAATGTTGTACCATCCAAACACGACTGTCCTCCTGTAGGTGAAATGTCCCTACCAGAGCATGCTGTGCCACCTGAATGTGATGGCTGGGCCACTTACTGCATCCCTGTGGCTTGCCAACAATTACTTGGGAAATCCCAGGGGATTGTATACACATACAATGCTGAAGAACAAGCAGCAATATCAAGGTTGACTTTGAATTACCTCCGAAAAAGTTTATTGCTCTTTCACATAACAGTTAGCATTGCAGACTTGATAATCAAAACAAATCCATTGTGAAGAGAGTGGGATACACAAACCTCTACTAGCAGTGATTGTGGCACAGGGTTTGCACCATCTGAAAAATTACTGTTGTCATCTCCTGTGAGTTTTGCTCTCAAGGACAGATTTTCTCAGTGGTCAAGACTGGACAATGTGCCCCCACCCCTGCACCACAGGTCTGCTTCCTGATGCCTTCTGTAATAGGAAAAAGGCATGTCTAGATATAACAGGCCTGGCAAAACTTCATGCCAGGACCTTTGAATTCCTGTTTTCAACTGCTGGATGTTGTTCACCATAACACATTGCTCCAGGAGTGATCCCACCAAAATTTATGGGGGACTATTATTCTTTGAGCAAAATAAAAATGAGACAAAAACAAGCACAAATAGATGTAAGCAATATTGTGCCTTCTTGCACAGATCTTCTCTTTCTCATCCCTGCAGATTTCTTCCAGATTTTAGAGGACATATTTTACTAAAAATTGTTCTTACTTGCTTTCACAGAGAAAGAAATTTAGTTGCTACTTAATGAATCCCACTAGTGGTCATTCTTTGTTATCCATAATGCACAGACCATACAGAATTACTTTGTAATGGCCATTCAAAATGTGATCTTGATAATGAAAAATGTTAGGTCAATGTGTCTTAATGCATCCTCTCTGCTGCCAGCCTCTCTCTCCGCCTGCCTGCGTCTGATAATTCCTGACAGCGCGAGGAAATGCCTCTACTAAGTCACCATCAGGTGAGCACATACATATAGAAATGCCTAGAGGAAACCAGGTTTTGGATCTAGCTCTGAGTACAGATAATCAACAAAGCGTATTTTTAGTTTCTCACATACTTGTTTCAATTAGAGCTTATTGAATCACCTCTGTAGCCACAGAGAGGGCACAACCAATCATCAGTGCTGTTCAGGAGGTAATTCAGGATGCTGCCTGGAATATTTGTCCTTTTTTATCATCTGCCACGCACTGCTCTTTTAAGATATTGTCACTCAGAGACTGAAGAACAAAAAGGAAAGTGAAAGGGTGTCTGTTTGAATGTGGCAATTCCCTGCATAAAAATGAGTCCCATTAACAGGAAAGCCCAACCTATCTCCAGGCAATATTTCAAATCCTTGTCTGCCTGTAACCTCAGAGGAATTTAATTCCTTTATATTATTCAAATTATACTCTAGAGGAAGAAATTATGAGGTACAAGTAATTTAAAATGCTTTCTTTAAAATATACAATTAAAAGAGCTAGCAGTCCTCCTAAAAGCAATTTCATCGTGGCATTTAAAAAAAATTCTGAATTTATGACATTTACAAAGTGTCATTTTGTCCTACAGCCTTTAGTCAGTAAACCACAATTTAGACAACTGCCCTCACAGTAGTCTCATTCACTAATATCTGAGCATGTAAAAACAGTAAGTGAAATGGTAGTGGACCAAAATAGGCAAAAAGGAATCCTAAAAGAAAATATACAGTGTTCCTACAGACCTTAGTTCAAAACTTTAACTGTGCTTAATGGCTTTCCTCTTCCTGAAGTAGTTCATGGTTACTATCTGGTTTGGAAAGTCCTGGGGGGACTTAATATTCGGGCCAGACTTTTATCTCAGTTACCTGATGATAAATCTAAAGAAGCTTGATGATCTCAAAGGTATTATTCCAGTTTATGGGTTAGGCACAGTTCTGCCAGAGCAGTGCACATTTAAAAGAACACCACCACCCTTTTTAAATTCAGCTATTGTTCAAACAAGCTAGCTAAAAGTTAACTGTCATAAAAAAAGTAGGATGAAAATTGATAACATCCTATGAAGATAGGCTGAGAGAATTGGGTTGTTCAGCCTGGAGTAAAGAAGGTTACAGAGACACCTTATAACACCTTCCAGTACCTAAAAGGAGCCTACAGGAAAGCTGGAGAGGGACTATTCAAAAGGGCATGTAGTGATAGGACAAGGGGCTTTAGATAGATTGATGCCTTTAAACTGAAGGAAGGTGGGTTTAGATTAGACATGAGGAAGAAATTCTTTACTGTGAGGGTGGCAACACACTGGAACAGGTTGCCCAGAGTAGCTGTGGCTGCCCCGTCCCTGGAAGTGTTCAAGACCAAATTGGATGGATCTCTGGACAACCTGCTCTAGTGGAAATGCCCCTGCCCGTGCCAGGGGAGTTGGAACTAGATGATCTTTAAAGTCCTTCCAACCCAAACCATTCTGTGATTCTGTGACTCTATGCTTAATAGCTACTTGCTCCACCACTATGTAAAATTTTTATTTTTTTCCCCTGAATGAAGTGCCTGATTCTACTATCCTCTGAAATCCAGGGCATGTTCAGCAATATATTAATCACGCTCCGTTATAAAAGTAGAATGACATTAACGCTAACATTTAAAAATTTCTTTCTTCTTGAAACACCAGGGAAAAATGTGTCTTGAAATAATATATAATAACTGTGTAAGAACTTGGTTCAAAAGGGTTTTAATAAGAAAAAAACCCACCACAATCAAGGAGCTAATACCTTTTGTCTTGCTTATATGTACGTGCATAAAAAATACATTTTCCTCTGAAAGTGAGGTTGTGGAGAAATTCCAGCAAGTATATGTACCATTTTAGGGTCAAATACACAGTTTTTAATTTTATTTGTGGCCTTCTTAAGCAAAAGGCCATGTTCGGGGGGGGATTTGGGCATCACTTCAAGAATGAAAAAAGTTGGAGAGTTAAAGTGCTCCAGAGCAGAACATGCATTGGAGAATTGGATGACCTAAGTTCACATCTCCCCTGTCTCTGGATAGCTGTGAGCAGGAGACAGATGCTATTTATTTACTTGTTTATTTACTGGAACAGTTCCACTTTTTATAAAGCACATGCTTACTGGAGCAGGAGTACATATTGCTCCCTTCCCAGCTCTACCACTGGCAGGATCGAGACTCTTTTTCTGCTCTGGTGAGTATATTTAGTACTTCATAACCAAACACCTTCAGGACTAATGGCTGAGAGCAACCATGCTGATACTCATGGCATAGTCCTAGTGGGTGTGTGAATTTGCCTTGAATTGAGCGGAACAAGGACATTGATGTCCTCCTGTTCCCGCTGTCACGGGTTTCTCTGCTGGGTTGGCAAACGGTGCTTGAGTCCCCTAAAGCATCCATTTTCAGGAAGAAAAATCCAAACATGAATTATTCCCAGTACTTCAGAACTGGTTTTTTCAAATTTTTTTGCCTAGTTTTCTAAGCATTATGTAATGCTGCAAAGTGCCTGCTCCTCCAGCTGCCCTAGGCACTTTGAGCCTCAGGCAAACAAACCTGAGGCAGCAGAGTAGAGTTACAAGGTAACATGGTGGCCATGCAGAGGAGATGGTGGTGAATCCACACCAGCGAGGAGAGCCAGCAAGGGGAAGGAAAAGAGAGCAACAGTAATTTCTGAGTTCTTGGATAGTAGGAAAGCTTCAGTTGAACCATGTGTTACTAAACAACAGAGGATCCTTGTGGGAGAACAACTTTGGCTGAGAAGTGGATTCTGTGGTGCCTAGTAAGGGATGCACACACACTGCAGCTGCAGCTTAATTCAGTTAAAAGTCAATCAACCAAGAGACAAGCATCCACTGGAAAGCAGGCATTGTTAGTTTGTCTGCTCATAGAGCTATTTGCTTATTAGCTGAAACAGCACCTCTCTCTATGATATGCTGAGGGAAAAATGGAAAACAATATGGGGACATCTAGGTTTAGTAGGAAAGCATAGCCTGAGAAGCAAATAGAATGAGTAGGAGACAAGAATTTTAGTCTGCCTTTTCCACAATTAAAACTGAAATGAGACAACAGTGGAAAGAGTTGACTTTACAAGCCGAAAATTGAACTCATCTAGTTCAATATGCCAGAAAAAATAAATATAAGGCCTCTGCACCTTCCTTTTCAATGCAAAAATGTATTTCATCTGTTTTGCAGGATTCTAAATACTATCTGATTTCTGAAACAAGCACTACTTAAAGCTTAATTTAATATGTCAGTGTTTAAGTTACAGAGTTTCATCTGCCAATGCCCTATAATACAATGTCAAAGGCCTCTTGGGTAATTTTTAAAAAAAAAAATAAAGCTTTTTCTATTCTGCTTCTAATACTGTTGCACAGACACTTGTAGGAGCTATGTGAACTGGATTTTAGTTGCTCACTTTAAAGATGTTAGCATGTTGATTTATGTTTAAAACACCTTTTTTTTACCCAAGGGAAGTCTATAATCCAGCAGCTCATTTTCTCTAACCTTTCTCTAAGGTTCACAGACAGACCATGCTCATATTTATGTCTGCTAATGAAGTTAAATTCAGTCCTTTATGTTTCCTTTATGTTTATCTTAGCAGAAGCAAGGACCTTTAAAAATTTGCAAAGGATAGAGATCTGATCCTTTCAGAATAAAAATTGGTAAAGCCCTCTCTCTACAAGTATGCATGCAAGTATATATTTATGTATTTTGAGAAGGTAAAGCCTTCCCCCAAAATAAATGGAGGAGCTGACCTCCATTAGATAAAGAAATTAGCACAACTGTGAGAAACATAGGGGATCTGTTTCCAGAAATGAATCACAACTGTATTAAAGTCTGAAAGCATGAACAAATGTTATGAGGGAACCTAAATATCCAAAGCAATACTTTCTGTGTAGGTAATACAATGTTCCCTGATAACTGTGTTATAAACAAGCCTCTTTTCCCCCCCAGCTTTGTTCTCTAACAGTGCAGCAAAAGCTCATGATAAAGCAATGCTGTTTTCCCTGGAGCACACTGTACTCCTAGCACTCTCTACTCCTCCAGCTCTCCAAAGTTTCTAATTTATAAATTACAGAGGTTTAGCCTGAGAAACCCAGCTATATGGTGTTGAGGGAAATCTCCCTTCCTCTTGGCAAAACATGACTTGTGTATATACACGCACACAGTTCAATCTGAACTTCTCATGCTTCAGGAATTTGAAATCATTGGGACCAAGCTGCACTTTAGGTTGTGACAGAGAAGCTCATGCACAAGTTCATGTCTAGCTGAGACATTGGTTTGGTTTTCACATTACTAAACTTAAAACCCCTGAGAATTAAATAAAAAAGAAAAAACAAAAAATAAAACATTACAGTACACCAAAGAGACAAAAACATTTTGGGAGATAAAAAATTGAAAGCAAGCTGAAAAAAAATGCCCTTTTTTCATCCCAGCATGAAAAATCACAGCTGATCAAGCTGGAATGACTCTGAGGGAAGGTCCTACATTCCTCTCACAGTTATGAATGGGTAAGTCTCAAGTACTGCCTTGGGCTCTACTTGGATGGAGCACCAAAAGAGTAAATGTTTATTTAAGTCTATGTCAAACACTTTGAATATTTTCAGTATACAAAGCTGAGCTAGAATGTTATGAGTAAGTGAACACTGGGACATTATGGTATTTCCTCTTCTGCTGTAAAGGAATTTCATTTTAGAAGCACAGTTTTGGTTCTGATTAAATTTGGGCACAAATTCAGGCCAGTGCTTTATTTATGAATATGAATATTTCCACTCCCTGAAGTTAATTCCTGGACCTTTAAAAAAAACACCTTCAACTAGACCAGGTTGCTGAAAGCCCCATCCAGCCTGGCCTTGAACACTTCCAGGGATGGGGCATCCACAGCTTCTCTGAGCAACCTCACCAGCAGTGAGATTGGTGACAGTTCCTCACCAGCTTCGCAGTAAATAATTTCTTCCTAATACCCAATCTAAACCCACCCTCTTTCAGTTTAAAGCCATTACCCCTTCTCCTATCATTATCTGCTCTTGTAAAAATCCCCCTCCAGCTTTTCTGTAGGCTCCCTTCAGGTACTAGAAGATGATATAAGGTCTCCCCAGAGCCTTCTCCAGACTGAACAAGCCCAACTCTCTCAACCTGTCCTCACAGAAGAGGTGCTCCATCCCTCTGATGACCTCTGTGGCCCTCTTCTGGACTCACTCCAAGAGGTCCATGTCCCTATCCTTTCTATGTCAAGGGCTGCCAGAGCTGGATGCAATATTCCATGTGGGGTCTCATAAGGGCAGACCAGAGGGGGAGAATCACCTCCCTCAAGCTGCTGATCACACTATGTCTCACGGTCGTGGCCAGGCACAGTCCCCTTCCTCCTCATCTGCTCTACCTGTCCTTTAACCTTTGCTCTCTCTGTACTACAACTTAGTACTAAAGTGGAAGCTTGAATCCCAGCGAAAAACTATTTGCTTTGCTTTGGGTGAGCTTTCCAGATGAGTGCAGTAGCTCAGCTGCGCCATGTAACCCCAACCCAGAGTGGGGTGGCAAAGCCAGTCTGGCAAAGACAGCAAAAGGTCCAGCTAGAGGATGGTGGCACTCATAGGTGACAGCTCTCCATGCCAATGGTGCTGCAAAGCCCTGTGTGCTTCCTGGGAGCAGGTCAAGGTGATGCACAGAAAGAGGAACACCAAGCTTGGTGCCTTCCTCCCATGGGGAAAACTGTCAGCCTGGACAACGTGACCAAGCAGAGAGCCATGCAATAGAGGGCAAGGAGTGAGCATTCAGCGAGAGAAAGATTAAGTCCAGCAAAGGGAAATAAAGGTCTACTAGGCAACTAAAACATCAAATAAAATCCCAGAGTCCTGTTCAAAAACCCTGAAGGGTGGCCAGAAGCAGATGACCACAAAAAAGGGTAAGGCTAGGACAAGCCAGGACATTGTCACTTTCTACTCATCCTCCCCATTGGGTCCCTTTTGTTAAACACATAGGACACAGGCTGATTGTGTTTACTCTCCAAACCACTCACAAGCTATTTTTGATTCAGATTTAAGCAGGACTGATAACGCTGAGCTCCCAGTGTGTTCGAAGTGACGGCAATGAAACACTCCAGCAGAAATTAACAATGGGGGAAAGGGGAGGGGGGAGAGGAGAGACAACAATTGTTTTTAAGAGCTTCTTTTCTCAGTCTACGAAGACAGGAGGAGAGCAACAGGCCATCTGTGTTGGCTCAGAGTGCACTCACTGGGTACGACCAACTGACTCAATATTTTTAGTTTATATATTTCTATTTTTTATGATGGTTCAGAAAATCCCCCGCAGCCTTATGAAAGTTATTTTGCTGGAGTGCAATTTAACAGCAATTCAGTAAGCCTTCCTCCAGCCCCAGTGACACAAACAATAACACTGTCATTTGCCAGTCATAATAATTTTCTTTATGCCCTGGATGAGTCCAGGGCAAATTCATCAATTCAAAGACAGAGTTTGGAGGCAAAAATGCCATATCCCAAGCTTTGCGTGCAAAAGTGCCAGTGACTTTTACAGTGCCACCATCTGTTTTTCCACGTACAGGCATTACAACTTCCAGAAGCCCAGCAAAGCACTAGGCCATCAAACTTCCTTATCGCTTTAGACCATCTGCTTCTTCATCCCAAAGGTTTCCCCCCCCACTTTCTATATTATTTGCCCTAGCTAAGGATAAGAAGAAAAAAATTCCTCCCAAGTAAGGACTATGCACCTTCCAGCACATACTGGTTCATGGGTACAGTCACAACAGCCTAAAAAATTATCTTGGACAAACTGTGTTTAAATTCCACATTTTCACAACCACACAGAAGGGTGATGCTTCCAGAAATGCACACAAAGGCTCCAAACAGCATTATAATAGATTCCCAGGGAATTTATCAACAAAGACTTTTTCTCTTATTCATTCTTGCTAAAAGATCTATCTTAAAGGATAAGCATGAGAATGTGTAGAGCCCATGGCGCCTAGAGAGGAATCAGATCTTTGTTTGTATACTTCCTAATATAAATTAGATCCCTGGAGATAAATATCTTATGGATTATCCCTTCTTATGCTTGAGTTCACTGCACTTTCCCACTGAGAAAATATTCTGTCAATCAACGTGGGTCCTGCTTCCTCTTTGTCATATGCCAGTTTTCCTCCATGGTGCCAAACCCAGAACTGACAACTTACAGCAGGCAGAACAGATGGGCACACAACTGCCCTGAGCTATGGAGATGCTGTAAACTATTTTTAACAAATAAAAAAATATAATTATGAATGGTTTATAAGGAGGTTTTCTGAGCCTGCTTCATTTAAAAGGTGAACTAGTCACCATGGCATCTTCCAACCATACAATCCATGCCTGCAGTAAAGATGGTACCTTCAGAGGCAGTTCAGTTTAACTTATATTTAAATATAACAGAAGAGTTGGTTATCAGTACCCTCCTGAGGCCCTAGAAATGTTGCATATAAAAATACTCACAGGATCTTGGGACTGTGTACATCAGTCAAATAGCCTCACTACTGGCAGTGCAGCACCCAGCACCGCCACAGCCCTGTCCAGCCTTCCTGATTACAGAAAGGCTTGGACTTTTTTGAGTCCTGTGCTAAACCCTTGTAATACTTTGGTTGGAGGGACAGAGAGCCTGAGGAGACATGCTTAGCCAATGCCTTGCTTAAGAATAAGCCAGTTTTGAGCAGACATCAGCCTGGAAACAGCTGACCCAACTGTTGACTCTGTGCATGCACTGGTATAGTTTTCAAGCTTTTAATGTTTTATGTATAAGTTGGTAGGAAATGCATTTTTATTTCCAGTACTTGTTTCTTAATGCCATCTTAGCCTCCTGAAACCACAGTTTCCCCATACATAAATTCTGTAAATATCAGATTTGTATTTGAAGAGCCTGAAAATAAGAATCGCTACCAACACACAAGTCAAACAAGTTGCGAAGGGGAAAACGGAGAAATAGAAAACATATGAAGTATATTCCTGAGCACAAAAAACAGGCAAGCAATGATATAAATGAAACAACAGCAAAAAAAGATCTCACTCCTCTTTGGGAAATAAGATTTTCTGCATACCACCTGAAGATATTGATATAAATACTGTCTGTGTAAATCAGACTAGAGAAAATGGTGTTTCTGTCTGGACAGTTGTTCATGAAGGATTAGAGGCAACTTGGTAAAATTTGAAAGCTTCTCCAAATGCATTCCATTAAATTTCTCATCAGTATTGCACAGAGGTAATTAAAGCTTGTGAGAGTTCTTATATATGCTTATTGGCTTCCAGCTTTCCAATACCTTTTTTTGCTTTATATTGCTAGGCCATTTCTTTTTCTTGTGACAGAGATATATTCACTCCTTTAAAAAAGAAAGGCTAAAACCAGCAATATAATCCCCCAGATAAGTCACCTAACACATGCTTTGCTTAATTGATTGGAAAAACCTACTAATTTCTTGACTTAGACAATATAATTTCTCTAATGCCTCTACTGTTTATTATAGAGTGAGAGACAAGATGGGATAGGTGCCACAGCAGAATGCACTACTTTGGTGCCCCAATGGATGCAGAAGCTCACTCTGCTGACCCACAACCACCACTGTCCCCTTGCACCGCTGTTTGCTGCCCCTCCAGGTTGTGCAGCACCATCGAGCTGCACCAATCATCAGAGTGATACAACTTGAAAACAGCCATCTCAAAATACACCATAAAAGTGGCAGCTGCAGAGGATGCAGTCATCCCTTTGCACACCAGCTTTCTCCTGGGGATGGCCCCCCAGCCTGAGCAAAGGACCAGGACCTGAATGCTGGTGCCAACGGGGCAGACCCTGTGCACCTGGTCAGTCTCACACCTGCCAAAAGTGTCATCTACATCTCTGCTACTGCCAAAGGAGACAGTCCTCATCTTCCCAATGGACTCTCTTTTTTCCAACCTTGTCTCTTTCATACACATGAGCTCAATCAGTTCATTCAAGGATTTAACTGGACTGAAAACATAATCCTTTTTCTCCTTTCAGTTTTGTTCTTGTTGCACTGTCTTTCAACCTGATTATCATGACAGGGAGGTCTGTTATGAATACCTCACAGGGATGTGATAACACAGTTATCAGGTTCTTACTCTTATTATAAGAACAAGTAGCATAAGCAAATACATGCAAAGGTATTACTCACTACTGCAAAAAAGAAACTGTTTCCATTAGACACATCAGAACAGAAGTGTTTCCATATGCAAATGTGTGACCTAACTTGTTTTAACTAATGTGATTTTAAGCCTGACTTAACATAAGTGTGGACAAGCCAAAGGCTTCCCCAGTGGTCTAGACACAAACAACCTAGATCCTTTTAAATAAATTTTGCCCTCGCTTATATCCTACGTTCCTAGAGTTTTCCTGATGGATACATTTAAATTTAACTGATGGATTGAGCATATGAACCCAGTGATCATGTTAGAAGGACGTACACAGGACTCACTGGTGTGCAGTCATCCTCAGACCCAGTTTTGTGGGTGGGCTCAGGGTGCAGAGCACAGCCGCTGCAGACATCATTGCACCGCGGGGGAAGCACACCCTGCAAAGTCTCAACAGAGGCTAAATGCAATACATTTAGGTCAAATGCCATCTTTCAAATGGTATAGAAATCCAATAGGCACCTAATCCTACATGCCCACAGAATGGTCTCCAGTGGGAGGTGCCCAAATGCTTTGTGAATCCTAAACCATATGTCTCACAGAGAGGAGAGGCATAATTATATGGGGATCATGATAGAACTTTTCAAACCTCTGGAACTAGACATGAAGGAAACTGGGGGAAAATGTGCTTCTCAGACTGTGTTCCTCAGTCTTTTAGTATGTCCTATCTTTCTGCTTTGTCTCCTCTCATGCAGTATCACTTCTAGAGGGGACATAACAGGAGCTGAATTACTGGGAGCTGTGTTCATAACCCCTGTATTGAGCATGGTCGCCTAAATTTCTTCATGTGTTCAAGCTGCCACAGCACTCTGCCACAGTCCTCCCTTAGAGGCAGATCTCTCCATAACTCCCCATGCAAACTTCTCTTTTTTTCATACCAAGAGAATGAAAGACCTCATTGCAAAATGTCAGCTGGTGAGCAAAGGCAAGATTTTATCTTATTTTTGACATATATTATTTTCTAAGCAAGGTAGAAATGGGTGAGTTCTTGCTTTAACATATCACCCTTCAGAACCTATTTTATCAACTGTTGAAGTTCCTCCAGCCCTCTGAAGCATCCTAATGAAGCCACTGACATTTGGGCACACTTTGCCTTTGGTTTTGAGGGCCAACATTTGAACATGGGGGCTAAGCCTCAGACCCTTTTGCTGTCCTGGCCCCTCTGAGTGACACCCAAAACTTCTTGTAAGGTTGGCACCTGAGAATTGATACTCTGAGGTTAGTTAGTGAGGCATCCCCAAAGCCAAGGAAGCAGGAGACATCTGCCACAAGGCTGAGACCTCAAGTTGCTGCATTTTTTACACTATTGCAGCAGGCAGCATGTCTCTGGTAGTGTGAAAAAAAGTCAAGAAAGGCTAAAACTCAAGGTTCTGCACTCCTATGGTAGGCAACTCTGCACAGGGAACATGCATTGGGCAGTGTATCGCTGTGCAGGAGACCTCAGCACTGTTTCCCAACTGTCAGAGAAAATCCACACCTAATTTCAGAAGAAGTCAGGCCTGAGTTTACCTCAGGCAGGCAGCAGACACAAAGGTCTGTCACCAAAGAGCAAGGAGACATGCCTTTTAATCTCCAGAATTTAAGTGGGTTTGTCTTCTTTGCAACAGACAGATGTTGCCTGACAAACCTAGTTATGAAACTTTCATAAATTCTAACATGTTCTTCTGTAAAGCACAGCTCTGAGAGGCTGCAGAGAAAGGCTAAATGAGCTCCAGTTCCCATTCATGCTGTAGGATAACATTCTCTGTGAATAAAACAAATCTTTATCACCTTTCAACTCCATTAAAATGAAACCCTGTGACCTGTTACCCCATCTGGTTATAGTTTTATATTTCTGGGAGGAAAAGGAAAAGAGAAAGCAAGCAACCAAAAAGAAACTTTGAAGATTATTCTGAGGACAGAATTTGTATGGCTGTCTTGCAGAGATGTGACATGGATCCCAACGACTGTTTAATAGACCTATTAACAGTTTATTTTAGCCACCCTCACATAAGACTCAATTTGTACTCAATAGCAAGGTGTGAGATGGTAAATTTGCATCTACCTTTGAGAGGTCTCACAGAGTTCATAGGAGGACCAAGAAGCATGCCAAATCCAGAAGGCTTTGCTACATATATCTGCTTTCCAAGCCTTGACATTCATCCCCCATCTCAGACCCTATCCAACAGCCATGAGAAGTTTATTTGTGTGCGTTGCTTTTGTCTTGATCCAATTATGGGATGACTGAAATCCGACTGCATTTTGATGCCACTTGTTGTAGAGTTCAAGAACAATATGCATTGAGACTCATAACTGCTTCCTATATTGTGCTCATTTTTAATATCTTAAAGCCAGAACTCCCAGAGTATTAAAGCAACTAGAATTGAAAACAAAAAAACCAAAGTCAAGGCTGCAATGCAATTTAACAGAAACCACAGAAGCATGTGCTTTGCACTGAGGTTTACTCCTCACTACACAGAATGATCCGGCAGCCACATACAAAGGGACTCATTCAAACTGTCCCCAACAGCACGCAGGATTACACTTATGAAGAACGCGTTAGATTTGGCACAGACACTCTTCTTGTGTAATCATTTGAGCAAAGAGAAAAGGTGTTCCAATTACTTTAATGCTATATTGTCCTCTCTATAGATTCTATTTCTTTAATTGCATTAGGCATTAAATCTGCCTTTCAACCATAACCTAAGGTTTCCACATAATTAAATACTCCACCTATGTTATGAGCAAATAATCTTTTTCTGTATGTGAGTACACGTGCAAAAACAAAAAGCATGTATTATGTTATATGTATTATGTTACAGCCTTTTCTCACCTTCCCGAAAATGTTCTTTACTATTTATAAATTTTGAATGTGTGTATGTTTTCCCAATCATTTTCTGAAAATGTTTCACAAAAAAAGTTGAAGCCCATCAGCAAAAAGAAATGTGAGAAGGATCCCCAATGAAAAACCAACAGCAACAAGGGCGTATTGTGTCGCTCTTCCTATCACTTAAGAGTCTCTTTCATGTTTGCTGTGACATTGAACACAGTGCCATCCCTCTGAACCGGAGCCTGAAGATAGTTTCAAAGGTTAGGTCATCCCCTTTAGCTCCCACACAAAGGCTCCAACATAAAACCCTACACTGACTATTTATAGCATAAATCAAGACACTGTCCAGAAAGAGCTAGGCATCCCAAGCCTGCCTCAACTGGCCTTATTGTCTTGCCTTATGCCAGGCTTATATTTGCTGCAATAATCATGCAAATTGACAGCAAGTCATGCATATATATTTGCAATTTACGTGCTCAGTGTTAACCCAGTTGTGACAGTTTTCACTCCAGCCCTTCCTGGAGACCAACTTGTAACCAGGAAGGAACTAAGAAGGTGACCAAGGAAGTATTCCATGCTATTCCTTTACATAACCTGAGGTATAAATAAACCAACTGGAGAGACCTCGCTCCCTTCTCTTCCAGCGAGGTTTGAGAACAGTAGATCCCTACATGGTCTTGCTTATCTGAAGTTGAGGTCTGTATTGACTGCTGTTGTCTGCCACTGAGGGAGGGGAGAGTGCTGGGCCGCGGTCTGGCTGTCCTGCTTTTCTCAAGGGAAGTGGTGAGATTTTGCCAGTTCTTTATTTTGCTGGTTACTGGGTTTTTAGATGGTGCATACCTGTTTTGTTTCTGTCCCTTTTCGTCCTATTTTTTTTGTCCTTTTTCCTTTCTCCCTTCCCCTCTTCCCTTTTAGGAAGCTATTTGGGGTTTCTGGGGTTATATGTATATAGTATTCTCACTGTATATATCTGTTTTATATGTAAAATATATTTTTTTGCTATAGCTTTGGCTGTTTGTTTTTTTTTCTTCCCTTTCTGTTGTTGAGTTTTGGAGACTTAGTGGGAAGTCAGCTCCAAACTTGCACACCAGCCCCTTTATTAAAACTGTGGAGGAGGAAGTCTAGCAAAGCAGAACCAAGTCAAAGGACATTCATAGTGAAACTGCAGAAAAAGATGTAAGGAAATATTCTCAGAAGTAGATTTTAAAAATACTCAGTTATCCATAAATGGATTAAGTTTTGTGCCACATCTCACCATTTCAACTATTTATATCACCCATTTTTGTAATTTAAGTCTTTTGCAATGAGTTAAGATACCTTACTCTACATTTTAACAGCAACTCTATATTTTCATGGAGAAGGATACATATTTATCATTTTTATTACTGTCTTTAACAGATTCAGGATTGAGAGTATCTGAGAGAAGAACCTGGTGTTGTTAAAGGGCTGGCTGGGCAACATGATGCAATGCTTAAGCTGGGCATAGTTTTTAACCATAAGCCATTTATTGAAACAAAATGAAGACTCATCATCACATAAATATTTCATGAATTTGTATCAAATTTGCTGAATTGTTAGCTTCAGACAAAAGAAATCAGTGAAAAATGGAAAGGCTTCATTTTGACATTTTGAAAATGAAAGGTTTTGATTTTTGCATTTGAAGTTACTTCCATATACAAATTTCCCTTTTTTCTTAGAATATTTGAATTTGTTTGAAACCAAAATGAAACCTTTTATTCCACGTCAAACAAAATGTTTCACTCAACCCAAAGCGTTTCAGAGTCTGTGGGGTACAGTTGTTATTAGCTCTCAATTCAGTGAAAATTTTATCTAATTCACTCTCAGTCTGACATGAAACTATCCTTTTTTTTTTTTTCCTCAGAGGCACTGGGAAACAGAAATGCCTGTTGTTCTCCATCCTCTGCTCTGGATATTTTTCATATGCAGCATCTGATATTCTACAAAATGTTTTTTAATACAAGGAGGACGTACTCGGCACTTCAAATACCTTTTTACTGATAGGTAAAAAACCCCGGTGTAATAATAACAGGAATACCCAGAAGTTGATTAATTATGTTTTCTTCCAATTTATAACAGCTTCTTTAGAAACCCCTACTCTAAAGTCTAGGAACTCAGCCTTTACGTGTTATTTCAAGAATGACAATGGGATTCAGTGAGCCCTTAAAATCACCCAACTTCACAGTTGTAGAAGCTGTGGCATCATCACACAAGGTGACCTTTCAGCTTAATGCAGACTCTGAAGACCAGACGTGTCTCATCTACTCTGAAAAGTAGGCATCTGGCTTTTATGGCAATGTAGGGGCTTCCTCTCTAGGCAATGGAGAGAAACTGGCAGTTCAGCTAAGTAATTCATCGTACTGCAGGAGAGCTGTCTTGAACAAGGAGGAAAATAGACCTCTGGAAGTTCTACCACTAGCAAGTGACTATAGGGAGTGTATTCCCACAGCATCTCAGGGTAGATGTGTAGTTTTAAAATGAATCTGATCCTGGCAGCCAGCACAGACCAAAAACTCTCATAGCCTTTAACTGGGAAACAGTGGCCGCGTCTGTGGTGTACTCTGCCAGATCTGTGCATCATCTCCAAGTCCCAATGGAGAAGCAGCTCCCATTTCATGGCCAAATGAGCATCACCATGGAAATGCTGATTTGTTATAGCTCCTCACCCTGACTCCATCATGAACACTAGAAGAACTCAGACAGGAAAAACTGAATTTTGTTTTGTGTTTCTGAATCTAAATGCCTTGGACTTAGTAGTGGCTCCCAGATGAAGCTCAGCACAAGAACAGTGTTTAAGTTCATTGTGCTTCACCTCCAGTTTTCTATCTGAGGAGCAGGTGTTCACACAATTATTGCTTGTTTTTTTAGTCATCTTTCACAGTGTTTAAAAGCTGTGCAATGAACTCTGTTAGTCCTTAATTGAGACTTTGCATGCCCTGCATCCTCCACATTCCCAACATGTTCCTGCTGACCAGCCATCTTTTCTCCCCTCTCAAAACCTGAGCATGAAATCTCAATAAACTTCCTCACCAGCACTGCTTTCATGGAGAAGCAGAGCAGAAGCAACTAGAGAGACAGTAGTTGTGCTTGCCCACAAGCACACCTTTTCCAAGGATGCTGGCCACTGTTGATGCCTGTGGGGGCAAGCCTGCCTGCCTGCTGCCCTACCTGCAGGCACTAAAATGCAGTAAAAGGTCTTGCACCCCCCGGACAGTCCTCATGGGTATCCCTGTGCTTGTCCATGGTGGCTGACCCCAGTGTCTGCTGATGGTTAACACCCATTCCACCATCAAGCCAAGGGAAATGAAACACCACCAGGGCCATCCAGAACAAGGCAAGGAGGTGCCATATTCCCAGATACCGGTATGCTCTCCATTGTCACCCCAAGGACAGTTTTGTTAATAAGTTATTAGTGCTGGGGATTTTTTCCCCTGTTTATCTTTAGACGTTCCAGTGATTTAAATCTTGGCACAAGGCAGAATAGTATCATCCAGCTCAATTATAGTACACTTTAGTGTAAAAAAAAAGCATATATTACCTCGTGCTTTCTCACTGTGAGTGATTCTGGGCACAATTCCATTTATTAGAAGAAAAATAGACAAAATGTTTTTTTCTAGAGCCAAAGATGAGTAACAAATCTGTTCTTTAGTAAATAAAAATCATTCTAATATATCACTTAGACAGGAATCTTAGTTTGTGGAAAACTCAAATAAAAAGACCATTACTGAGCAGTGAAGTACATTTTGCTGGTTTGTTCTTATTTTCAGTCCTATTATTGTGGATTATTAGTGTCTAATTGTTATTTCTTCTTCTATGCTGTTACTTTAACACAGAGTATACACAAAATTCTGCATAGTATTGCATTGTATCCAGTGCTCTGCAAGGAAATTGTGCTGTCAACCAGCCACTACAATGACTTCTCTGTAAGATGAAGCAAGAAAAATAAGTGAAATTAAGGCACTAGGAAAGATCTCATTTAAGTCCTATCTTCTACTAGTAAGCATATATCTTGTGTCATGTAAACATAGCATATTCTAGATTTTTTTATGATGTTTGAATTTCCTTTTAGGAAAGTACACTAAAATGTAGGGTTTTGTTTTACTAAACAGTTGTACAATTTGATGAGAAAAGTCAAATCATTCTATGTACTGCCCTTTACATACATTATGAGTAGTGTGCCAAAGAGGATGAGCCACGGAAATCAGAATCATCTCTTTTGGGACTAATTGTCAGGTAGCAGAATTCCAATGATTACTACAGAAACTATTCCCCTTATTCACAAGTCTAAGTAAAAATCACATCTAAAATGTTAGTTCCAAATTTAGTCTGAATCCCTCTTCTGTCTGCTGATGATATGGGTGATTTACCAGTTTTTAGATACACTTGCCAGATAATTAATGCACTAGCAGAGCTTTAGTGCCTTTCTCAAGCTCAGTTAATTTTCCACATGTTCATATCCCAGGCATAAAATCACCTTTTAGTGAAGTTCACAATGTATTATGAAAGAAAGAAAAAACACCCCAGAAGATTTATAATATGTGTCTAACTGTAATTGCAAGGGCATGAAATTAGCAGGAGCACAAGCAGAGTCGTTCTGATTTGTCAATTGTCAGGTAATGTTTGTCGTATTTCAAATCACAGATATTAGCTCTGTGTCCATTTTCTCGGCAGATGCTGTACATCTGCACTGGTGGATGCTGCAAAGGAATGGCATGTGCCTGGTCAGTGTCCTCAAAGTCACTCACAGCTGCCACACTGACGTTTCTCGACTGCCCTCATTACTATCACCACATGAAGCACAAATGAGAGAGCTCCACGTGAAACTCTATCAGTTTCTGAGATCTTGAGCCTCATCAAGACAATATCCATTTTGAAGGGAAATAAAATGTTTTGAAAATTCATAAAGAGAAAACCCATATGGAGGGGAATTACTGAAATAGCATGTCAATATATGAAATACTCTTCCAGCCCAACCATTTGTACAACTTAAAAGTTACTCATTCATGGGAAGATACATTCAATTGTGAAGACATAAAGGTAGCAATTATTTTCATAATTACTTTAGCGATACATATGTAAATGCAATTACAACTGAATCTTGCTCAGAAAATCCTTCTGTGTATTGGCAAAACATGGATTTATATGAAAAATATCTACAAAAAGAAGAATGCAAAATAACAAAAAAGGAAGCCAAGTTAAGGAAGAAGCCCCAGCAATTTAAGCTAGATATATTTGTAGCATGGGGCTATAGGTTAATAAGAACTACCTGAAGTAACCACTTCACTTTAAATTCCTCCTTTATATGTAATAAATGCTAATTATGGATAAAGACTCATAAAATAATTTTTAGAAGCTGTCACTGAACAACAGAGCTTCAGAATATGTTGCAATTGTACCCTAATACCTCCAAACCAGAAGACCCAAAAAATCCAAATTGCAAGACTTTACAACAAATCTTACCATGATGGTGTCTTGACTCAAGAATTCGAGAGACAACCTGAGTTCCAAAGGGTGGAGTTAGCAAAAGCACAAGTCCCGGGAGGCAGGCGTGCAATATACAGCATCCTTCTGAAAAAAGGCTGTGCTGGGAACAGACAGTTTCAAAAGAGAAAGGCACAAGGTCTTGGTGGCTGCAAAGCCATATCAGAGAGTAGGAGCAGGGGGCCCTGCACAATTTGCTGCAGGCTATGAAGAGACCCAGCTAAAGACCAATTTTCTTCTCAAAAAATAATTCTTTTAACGGGGAAGACCCAGGAGGAATATAAACTATAAATATTCCTAGCTGTTAAACTACCTCAGCTGTTAAAAGGTTTTTATTTTTTTCCTGGCATTATTTAGTATGAAATATAACAAATACAGCTGAGTTTTTGTGCCACCTTCACAAACAGGAGGAATAATTTCCTTCTGTACTATGATACCAATAGCTCTGCAGTGAAGTACAGATGATTAGCAGAAAGTTGAAGGGATTCTATCACTGAAAAGGGATTGTTGCCAGAAGTTTTCATTTCTGTTACCACTGTCTCATGTCCCTAAGTGTTTTCAACAGAAGAGCATTGGTACTAAGCAGGTTTCTGGAAGGATTACGCAACATACTGTATTCACTATTGAAATGGCTGTTCCTATGAAAACCAAATGGGAGCAAATGAAGACAAAAGTTGTGCACTTTTGATAAGGCCATGTCAGAGCTCTATGTCATCTTACTGTTCACATAACTTCTCAGTATAATTTGGTCCCTTAACTATTCTAATGTGGCCATATGTGCCTCCTCCATACCCAGAGTACAGTCCTTTTCCAGTTCATGTGTGAGTCAACCAAGGTAAGGGTGTCAGTGTCTGTCCTTCTCAAGTCTGGTCCTCACTCACAGTGTGTCCACTCCCCACTGCTCTTGCAATGCAAGAAAGACCCCTTCCAGAAGCTACAAACACAATAAGCAGAAGTACTGAGGATGGGGTCTGGAAGTCAGTCCTCTCCTAAATATCTTGCAATCTAGTAACTGTGACTTCCTAGATCATCTGAAATGTCTGAAATATCCTAAACTCTTATGCAAATATGAAGATAAGTCTTCTACTCGCTCTTTAGTTTACATAATTTCTTTGTATTTGAAGGCATTTTTAATGAATTCTTCCTAATGAATGGACCAGTTTAGCAAGTCATGCTAATTAATCTGTAAGTCTGACCTAACCTAGAAGACACATTGTGTCCTCTTTCATCACCACTGAGCTGGAAAGTGCTTTACCATCATCACCTTATTCATACATGTAACTTTGTTTTTTTCCAGAAAAAATACAGAACATTAATGTTTATTGATGAACTCTCTTTTCTGCATCATTAACAATTTTGCCATCTTCATCAAGTAATGCCTTATACTGTTGCTAGGATATATTTTTTTTCCTAACATACTTAAATAATCTTTACTGTCTCCAGCTCTGCTAACCATTGATTTTTCTCTGTCTTTAGCTTCCCTCATCAATTTTCTACAGTTTGTAACTTCTAACTTACATTGATTACCATCTCCTACCATCTT
Source organism: Manacus vitellinus (assembly GCF_001715985.3). Classification (NCBI taxonomy): domain Eukaryota; kingdom Metazoa; phylum Chordata; class Aves; order Passeriformes; family Pipridae; genus Manacus; species Manacus vitellinus. Next base: position 23,692,031 of record NW_021940813.1, read on the forward strand.
TTTTTTTATTATTTAGCTATAATATTGCATCTTCTTTTCTAATTACTGCCTTCTTCATAATCCTGAAACAGAATGTGCTTTCAGCCGATGGTGTCCCACTCTTTAAAAGAATCTATACCTGCTCATCCAATAAAATCCTCTTTGAAAACTCTTTGCATTTTTATAGCAAAAGATTTTCTCACAGTTAATTTTATCACTAGTTTTCCTCAGCTTTGTGTATTGACCCCTCTGAGGAGCAAAGCAGATATATTACTTGTTCTTTTATGCCATGCACCTCTATGCCCACATTGAATGTAATCAGGCTGTGATCACAGGTTCCTCACCAGCCACGGGGGTAGAACACCTTTATCCACTATAAGAAGATTTCAGAATGTAGTTACTTCCTGAGGTAAGATATTCTCACCCATCTTTTATTCAAACTTTAATGTGTTAGCATTGTCTTCATGAGGCAGCATGTCTCCCACTGTTATGCCCTGCATCACTGCCATTCTTCCTTACACTGGCCACAGACAGAAATGTAAGTTGCACTTTATGGATTTTACTCTCTTAACATGGTGAGCAATCTGAAGATGTCCATCGTCACACTGAGGTTCTGCTGATTAATATTGATCCACATGCTTTCCAGATCCCAAAGTTATCCATATTCATACAGCAGGCAGCATTGGCTTTATTGCAGACTGTACTGATTCTCCCCACTCCCACCCTTCTTGCCCTCTCTGTCTTTCATAAGCAAGACAGAAGCCAATGATTTTAATACTTCAGTGTTAGGAAACTGAAGTGTTAGTATTAGTTTTCAGAAATGGCATTTGTACTATAACTGCATCTTTTCTTCAGGGATAATGTTTCATTCCTACAGCTTGTCTGAAGTATTAATGCAATTTCCAAGCACTAAGATTATCACTTTATGTGACGTTCTATACCACATTGACTCAATTTGTTTGCAAAAAAATCCAAGTTTGAACTCTTTACTGCTCTCTCTTTTGTTTTATTTCTCCCTTGATGCATTATCTTGTTTTCAAGAGAGAAAACTAGTTCATTTTCCTTGCACTTTTTATGTATAGGACTCTATGATCTGGGTGGGAAGTAAAACACAATTTTCCATAGAACCTTAACCTCCAGTTTCACCTCAGCAAGGCAGTCATCTCTTCAAACTCTGGCTCTCCTACCTTCTGCGTTTTTTCGCGCATTCTCTTGAAATGATATCTAAGAAAATCACACTGGCTTTTCGTCAGATCCTTCCCCAAAGTCTTGTATAATTTGCATAATTCTACGTTTAGCCAAATAATTTCCTCTATTGTTAGTAATGATTGGTGGAAACTTTTCAATCTTACAGTTTATTTTCATTTTTTTATGCTAGGGACACAGTGGACAGATTTCTTGCTGAATTCTCCATTCATGTAAACATAGCACTGCTAGCGATACTTCAGTTTTAGGATGACTGAAAAACCTTGTAGCAGCAGACCAACTCCTCAACTCCACAAGCTGTAACCCTTCAATTATATCTCCAGTGGCTCTCTCTTCTGGTCTGCAAGAGGAAGTTTCTCTCATATTTTTTTTCAGTAGGTATCTGCTAAGGGTTGATTATCAGGCTGCATGTCTTCTGGTTTGCTTCCATTATCATATTTCTTTGGTTTCTAATTTTTCCTTTTATCCTTTCCCTTAGTATGTCAATAGCATCTGGTTGTCCAAGCCTATTTCTTTCAAATGCTGCATGTTGTCAGGACCCAGGCTTGTAAAATCATGTAGGTTCTCCTTTGCTATGATGATTAGCTTGCATTTATGTGCTGGAAATCTCATGTTTTATCAAGAAACGTCAGTTCAAAGTAGCTTCAAACTCTGGGTCTGACCAGAGAGCCACTGGACCCCTCACTGCATAAACATTCAGACGTTTCCAAGAGGCTCAAAAGAACCTCTCCTTGACAGACACAGAATCTAAAAATATGCCAAGTTGGAAGGTACCCACAAGGATCATTGAGTCCAACTCTTAACCCTGCACAGGACCATTCCCAGTCACACCAGGTGCCCGAGGGTATCATCCAAACACTTCTTGAACTCTGTCAGGCTTGGTGCTATGACCACTTCCCAGGGGAGCCTGTTCCAGTGCCTAACCACCCCCTGGGTGAAAAACCTTTTTCTAATATGTAAACTAAACCTCCCCTGACACAACTTTAGGCCATTCCCTCAGGTCCTGTCACTGGTCACCACAGAGAGGAGATCAGTGCCTGCCCATCCCTGTCCAGTAGGACGACTGAACAAAGAATAAGAGAAAGGTACAACTGCAAATGGTTTATCAAAACACTAGACAAACCTTTTATCTTCTTCACCTATAAAGGAGCCTATAATTCCTGCCTTGCTCAGGTGAGCTCTCAGCATAACCAATGCTGATATTTTAGACAGTATTTAACCATTCTAATTTTATAAACTGTATCACCCTGGGACACTATGAGTAATTCATTTAGGACTGCTGGAGAATAAATGATACTTCAGTTAGGTTATTATCTGAAGATTTATACGGATTAGCAAAGATATGTCACTGTAATCTATGTCTTGATTCATGTAACTTCAGCAGTCAAAAAGGAAAAAGCAACAAGGGGTCCAGCTACAGTTATGCATATAGGCTCAGAGTCATCTGTCCTGACTTCAGAAACTCACTTGAGGCCCCCAAATTAGAAACACAGTCACCTCTGCCTCCATATTTACTCAATGAGGAATGATAGACGGATTGAGTTTCTTTTGAAAAGAGACTGAAATCAAACTGCCTTCCAGAAAGTGCTTATTCCTCTCCCCTGACCGTATGGAGGGGGCCTCTGTGACACAAGTTAGTTGGGCTGGTCCCCCACAAAAGTCAGCAGCTGCAAATACCAGACAAAACTGTCAATGTTTGCCTCCTTTGAATTACAGTATTTTCCCAAAATAGACTGGTCAGCTTCCTCCCAAACTGCTATTTCAGTTGTGAATTTTTCTTACAGGCAGGTCTTGTGATCCTGTTCAGACACAACCAGTGATTCACTGCATTAATAAGACCTCAGTACTAAGGTAACCTAAGAATATAAAATATTGGGGATGTGTGGTGTTCCAGCCTCAGTGTGCTTTTCCTGAGGAGTTCTGCAATGATGCCAGTTGTTAAGTGTTGTTATGACACACTCCTGGGCTTTCACTTTGACTTCTTTTCACATCTTGTTGAGTTTTCCAATATTTGAAAAGGTCCTTTTGATGTCCTAAGGTCATATGTTAAAAACTAGAAAGCAAGGGCCCTTGCTAATGGTAGACTGAAAGCAATCATTTGGCAGAAGTTCATCGCATAAATCCCTCTATACATTTTGGGATCATAAAAGGAAAAACTGTACTTTGTCGTCTAAGGGGTAAGGGATGTAAAGATGATATCCAACAGACGTTGTTCAGCCACTGAGGGTTAGAATGGGGATTAGAATAAGAGGGTGGGGAGAGAAAATGTCACTATCGTCAGTGAGCAGCCAGAAGAGCACTGGCAGGTGAGAGGAGGAAAGAATGAAGTCTAGGAAGTTATAAATAACTACCAGGAAAAAAAAGAATATTCCTAAATGCAAATACAAAGGCAGGCAAGTCTACAAAGCTAACATCTACAAAGCTAACATCAGACTTTTGTACCATGGTCAAGTTAGAACATCTACATTTAACACAGATTTTCATAAGTTTTATTTAAAATTTGTGCTGATTTCTATTTGGAAATTAATATTTTGTTTTAAGGATGGTTTATTCCAGTTTAGGTGGAACACAGTGCTCAACAGTTTTAATGAGGCAAAGTAACATTAATGAAAACCAATGAAGGAGACCTCCCACAGCCTGCTGTACCACTTGAGGCACTCTGCCTTAAAGACACGCTAAAAGTAAACAGATGCAATTTTTTTTAACCTTTCTGATCTGTCAGGAAAAGGGGATTTTTTAAGTGCTTAGGTGTTGGGAACAACATTTAAGATCGGTTGTGTTGGTGAATTGCAGGAAGGGACAGCTTTGGTCATTACAAAAAAGGAATCGCATGGATGCACGAAGTTCTGCTTCAAGACCTTTACTCCCCAGACTGAAACCAACAGCACTGGAGAAACAGTCCACATAAATTTCCTCCCTGCATGCACAGAGTCAACATGCCATGAGTTCTTCCAGGACCAATACTCCTTTGAAACTCAGTGGGGGTGTGACAAGGTGATTTGCAACCTCTCAATCAGACCATCGCACACTTGCAACAGGCTTGGCTCTGCTACCAGGACTCATCCCACCAAAATGGGCAGGACTACTCAAGGGAGCAGCTTCACAGGTGGGACATAGAAGACTGGAATTTGAATCAGTTATTACTATTTGATCATAATACTATTTACAGTACTTAACTATAGAGTAGTCCTTTTTTACCACTAAAATATGGAAGGATCATGTAAGATCCAATCACATGTATGCCTAGCAACCTGCTATACAAATATTGGTCAGCAATCCTTGGGGGAAATAATAAAAGGGTTAAATAAAGAGAGAGTCTGTGCTTCAAGAGATCAGATACAGTTGGAGCCTAAAAGGAATCCATGAGAAAAGTTGCACTGAAATTTACAGGAAAAGCACAAACAGTACAATTTGTTTGTTTTTATAGTCATCATAGGTGAAATAGAAATGCTAGAAACAGTAAGAGAGAGGAAACAGGATTTTTGGGAAGCAGGGCCATTTCATTTGTGTTCTGTTTTGTTTCCAGTCTCCTATCCTTATTTTATCTGCTAACATTGCAGACCCAGACCTGCAGAAAGGCTAGGAAAGAGAGACACAGTTTAATATACATATGAGCCTGATTTAGTAAAAACAAGTTTACCGTTGTCCGCTCAAGTAGTACCACTGACAGCAGAACTAATTGTGAAAGCGATGGGAAGCACTGTGACGCCTTTCCAGGACCAGCAACTTGACAAACAACATCTCTGCCAGTTCATGGCCTCTGACACTTGGTGTGTGCTGTATTCTTCCCTTAATTAGTGTCCGAGTAGAGTACAAATGCCCCTAAATAATGGTATGAATTATTTTTATATACGTCTATTGATACTGTGCACCAATTGTAAAATATTTTAATGCTCTGTGCAGTTAAAGATGACATCAGACCTTCTGAAAGATATACTAAACCTCTGGATCACAATTCAAAGCATATGTTCTGCCTGGTCTGCTGAGGACAAAATGGCACAAAACTAGGATGCCTTTAATGAATAAAACACTAGTCACTGATAGCATGTGCATTATACATACTTTCCACTTCACAGGCAAAGCAGTTACAATTTCACTGCCTGAAGCCATACTACATTGGACCGTGACTGTATCACATCTGAGAACATAAGCACGTTGAGGCGGTGCGGTCTTTGAACAGGAAACATAGAAATTAAACCAAAGGTGCTGCCCAAAATGTTCCTGGCAATCCCAGACCTGGCACCTCTGCCTCTGAGTCAGCAGTAAACCCACACCTCAGCCTGTTTCTGGGGTCGCTGTGCAGCTCTGCCCAGAGGACCAAACCACATGTTTACTGCTGCCTCTGCTCAAAAGAGTTTCTGGTTGCTTGGCCAGATTTCAGTGCAAACAGTCATACCCTGTCTGCTACCTCTACTTCTACAGCAGTTTCAGCAGAGTACTGTAACCTCATTATTTTTCTGCCCTAAACTATCATTTTATGTCCCTCCGCACTGCTAAAATAACTACCATAATCCATGCCAAAAGTGCATTCCAGCAATACTCAAAATGACATTAAGGCTTTATCCTAAGCTAGCATTCAGCAGGGTGAATTTAAAGTACCTCAGCACAAATTGCACAAGAAGACCCCAAGCACGAGGATCCTACCTGGTTTGCACCTGGCAAAAAGTGTGCCTTTGTTAATCCCCAAATGCTAAGGAAAGACAAGCTGAAAATACAAGAGAAACTGGCCCAAATCCTGCCAACTATAAGAGAATAATCAATACATGCATTGATTTAACCATATTTATTTCAAAGCGGTTTTAGCACAAACTTAATGCAAGTTTGAAGCAGCTTATTTTCATGCAGTATCATCAGGGAGAGTGGAAGATAGTGTTTGGTTTTTTCTTCAGGATCCAGCTAAACCAAAACAAATGGCTCCTCCAGTAAAATATGAATGTTGATAGAGAGACCTATGATGCAGATAACCATAACCTGACATATAGGTCTCTCAGCTTCCTTAAGAGTGGTATCAAGTCCCTTGTGTTGATATGTCCCTACGTGTCCAATACATGGGACAACATAATGGGTATTTGCCTGACTGCATGAGCCATGAGGAACTAACAGTGGGGCTCTAGGGACAGCCCATACCCTGCCAATGGGTCCCTCTCTCCCCAGAACCTCTGTGTAAGATGCACCTCACCAGCAGATCACAGGTCCAACCAGTCAGCAATAGCTGGACACCACAGGAGTGGCTAAGAGCTGCAAAACATCCATTTTCTGTGATGTCTGACTGTCCTAGTCCATTTGTGCACAAATAGTGCACAAGCTGTGTGCTGGATTTAGTATAAATTCACTGAGTTTTTCTCAATTCCACACACTCTTATTCCAAATTGAGAAAGCCCATAAGCAACTTTTGCACGAATAAGTTGATTAGGTTTGCTTTTTTGTATTTTTATATAAGAGTGCTTGAAGTTTACTACCAGTTGTATACTGATTAATACAACAGTCACTCATGAATCCTCCCCAGATCTGGCAGCATATGCATAAGAAGACAGAGTGTGAGTGGTTCAACTCTCATTTGCGTCTGTGCAAATTAGGCCTAACTTCATTAATTAAATATAATTGCACCAATCAAAACAAAAGTTTGAACACCTTATTTCAAATAATTTTTATAGACTACAGTTAGTGCAATTAGATTTAAACTCATGAAAATTTCGACTTTCATGGAAAGAAAAAAAAAAGAGTATGTTGATTTCCTGTTTTCAGTTAAACATTTCTCAGCACACCTTTCCAGCAGAGCAAATATTTTTTGGTTAGGTCTAGTAACCAGTGTTTCCTAACAGAACTATGATGAAGACTATTTCCAAAGTATTCAGCTTTCCATTTCCTGATTCTGGCACTTCATTCACTTTAGTATAAACTTATCCACTCAGGAAAGGCCCTTGTTTGTTTTTTTTTCCCCCAGAGCCCTCACAATCCAGGCCCTTTTGCTAGGACATAACGCATCCTATTTTACTTAATTTCTAAGGTAAATCCTGTACAAATTCAAAGCAGATTGCTTCTTCCTCTCCTGTTCTCCAGGCTATTCTTAGTTACCAATACAAGTCTCAATACATCCAGAAAAATTGCCTTTTGCTTTTTGGCTTTGGGAAGTGGGAATTATTTCTGAAGAAATTTATAAATATTTGCTCTGAATGCCTGAACAAATGAGTTATTTCCTGCAACTTGCCTCTTGATACCTTAAATCTGTTAACATTTTGGCATCAGATCCTCTGTTCCCTCAGTGTCTCAGATCACAGCATGAATTGATGGCGTACGAAAAAAGGACAAAATAATCTCTGGAAACACTGAGAACCAAGAAAAAATAGTTAAATAAAAATAGAAAGGAAAACAGCTTACGCTCATCTGGAAGCAGAGGTTGGACTGAAGAAACACTAGCAGTTTCAGGTGACTCTATTATACTGGTGACATTACTGTTGTCCCTCCTACATCTCCAAAGGGCAGATTTAGAAAGGCTTCATGTCAGCAAGTCCCTCATAGCTCTCAGGTTGCTGCTCAGGATTTATGAGAGCCTCTCTGCAGAGAGGTCAGAACAGACCCATGAGGAGAACAAAGAATTTGGTGTATTTACAGCCATTTCTCCACCCTCCAGTCAGAGTTTTGCTCCAGCTATGCTCACGTCACTCTGGAGAGAAGCAGGGCCAACCTCTTAGCCCACACGTCTCCTAGTTTGATGGGAATAATATATTTATTGGACACTGAAAATTTGCTGTAGGTGCATTTACTGTGCTCAAGAGCTGGGCTTGGAGATGCTATCCAGTTCTGGGTGTGGGGAGCAAGTTGAAAGTATTATTCTCTAATGTCAGGACTGAGTTCCCCTTCAAAAACAGGTCCATAGTTCCCAGTAATTCAGGGAAAACTCCGGTTTTGAATTGTAGGGTCTGGACATCCCTTAGACAACAAGACTGCATGCAAATCCTAATTTCTGAATGCTCTGCTCTGAAGCAACCCAACAACTGCCCAGAATAATATAACTTGTGGAGAGGAAATATATCTACATCAGCTAGTTTTAGTCTTTCCTAAAATGACTACGCTACAGAAGCACTAACAAAGAAGCAGATGTAAGATTTTCTATGACTTATCTCCAAGGCAATTATTTATAAATTTCCTTGATTCATTATGTGCCAAGCCTAAATTAATCCCCTGGTTTAACAACAGAAATGTAGCCATGCACATTGCAACCAATAGTGCATGCTAGGCATTTTGCTTTATAGATCATTTTTGATAGCATGAAGTAATTCTGTCCCTTTTGAATATTTTAGGCAGAAAAATATTTTTTTCAAAGAAAAGACCTTGGCTAGGGTCAGTTCCTGCTGTGGGGTCTTTTGTCTAGCTCCTTCTGAAGGCTTCTGAGGGGTCACGAAAAGCTGGCATCGTATTTGATTGAGAACTGCACAGCAGAAGCGCGCACTCATACGCTCACGTGCACACACACATGCAGAGTTTTGCAGAAAACTGCAAAGTATGGTCTTCATCTCCCCTTTCTCCTCCCTCCCATAATAAAATAAAATTAAATGGCACGAGTCCCTAAAGATTAACATTCCCCAGGCTTAGATATTTTGCTTATCCAAAAGACATCTTACTTCTGTTTGCCAGAGGCAGTGCAAACTGGGAATGATGGGGCAGCTGGCATGCTATGGTGTAGTTTTGTCTGTGCTGTAATCTCTGTTGCATCAGCTACAGATTTGAAGGGGTGATGATATTTATGCAGTGTCAAAGCATTGGAAAGTTCGTGTTTGGAGGTTGACTTTTTTTTTTTACTCCTCTCCTCTACCCAAACACTAATTGTTGTTGCTTTTTAAGAAAGTCAGCAAAGTATAAGATTTTAATTTAAGCTGTCAGTCAAAAGTAATGGAAGATTCAGAAGGCCTGACACTGCTTCTTTTCTGTGTGCTGAGTAAAGCTATGTTAGGGGGTATGTTTCAGCAGGAATGAGTAAGGAAGGACCAAAGCCAGAATGATTAGCAACAAGGCCTTATCTAGGATAAATACTACGAAGGAATAAAGTCATAAAAATATGCAGTTCTTTCGCTGATGCGAGAGCAGATGTGGCTTCTTTTCACAGGAATCAAAAAATAATCAAGGCAATAGAAATTATGTTCTGTGTTGTTACAGTATTTGGCAGAAACTCCACTCAGCGCAGGAAAGTTAAAACAGGAGATCTAAAATAGATGTCCACAATCATACACAGCAAGATTCTGGCTATGGCCAGGAGCCTGACCAACTCAGCGAGGCGGTGAAAAGCTGTGGGTATTTGTAGCCTGGAGGCCAGCCTCGTAAACCATCCATGTGTCTACACAGAGGCTGTCACCCATGGCACTGAGTCCCTCAGGGCAGTAAGGACTCCCCCTTTGGTTTCCCTATGGCTCACACTGCCAAAGCCAGCTCTAGAGCAGCCCACTGCAGTAGAATAGACAAGTGAAAGTGAGCAAGGTAGATCTATACCTGTCCCCCAGGAGGACCCACTGAAGATGAGGAGAAGGAGCTGCTAGCTAAGAATGGAATGACAGGTCCTGGGGATAGGACTGTCCCCAGCTGCAAGGACCCTAATGCAGAGGGGCTTATGTATGCACAAAAGGGAGGGGAAGATTCCTCATGCTTCTTCTATTCCTCATCATGCTAATTTTCATAGAATCAGGGAATCATTTAGGTTGGAAAGGACCTTTAAGAACATCGAGTTCAACCACTAACCTGTCACTGACAAGTCCAACACTAAACCAAGTGCCACATTCACACATCTTCTGAATACCTCCAGAGATGGTGGCTCCACCACTTCTCTGGGCAGCCTGTTCCAATGCTTGACTACCCTTTCGATGATGAAATTTTTCCTAATGTCCAGTCCAAACCTCTTCTGGTGTAACTTGGGACCACTTTCTCTCGCCCTATGTCTTGTCACTTGGGAGAAGAGATGGAAAATCCACCTGGCTAAACCTTCTTTAAGATGGTTGTAGAGAGAGAGAACATCACACACGCACACACACCCCGCCCCCACTCTTCCTTTTCTCCAGGCTAAACAACCCTAGCTCACTCAGCTGCTTCTCATAAGACTTGCTCCACACCCTTCACCAGCTTGTGCTCCAGACCCTTGTTGCCTTTCTCGGTACACCCTGCAGCACCTCAGTGTCTCATATTGAGGGGCCCAGAGCTGACACAGGATTCGAGGTGAAGCCTCACCAGTGCTGAGTACAGGGGGACAATCACTGCCCTGGTCTTGCTGGCCACACCATTTCTGATACAGACCACGATGCCACTGGCCTTCTTGGCCACCTGGGCACACTGCTGGCTCATGTTCAGCTGCTGCCAACCAGCAACCCCAGGTCCTTTTCCACCAAGCAGCTTTCCAACCACTCTGCCCCAAGTCTGTAGCACGGAAGGGGTTATGGTGACCCAAAGGCAGGACCTGGCACTGTGCCTTGATGAACCTCATGCAATTGGATTCGTCCCATTGATCCAGCCTGTCCAGGTCCCTCTGCAGAGCCTTCCTGCGCTCCAGCAGACCAACCCTCCTGCCCAACTTGGTGTTGTCTACAAACTGACTGAGTGGGCTTGATCCCATCATCCAGATTATCAGTAATGATATTAATCAGGATTGGCCCCAATACTGAGCCCCAGGGAACACTGTTAGTGACTTGCCATCAGTTGGATGTAACTCCATTCACCACTGCTCTCTGGGCCTGGCTATGCAGCTAGTTTTTACCCAGAGAACAGTGTACCTGTCCAAACCATTCTCCTCTCTCTAGTCCTGAATTTTTTTTCTCCTGCCTATCCCTCCTTTCACTATTTCAAGAGGAAGTGGTGTCTGGTTTTATTGTCTGCTTTGACATTCATTTCTGATATGGTGTAGGAGGATATCTTCTATAAAAATCTATCTATCTATCTATCTATCTATCTATCTATCTATCTATCTATCTATCTATCTATCTATCTATCTATCATCTATCTATCTTTCTCACAGATGGAGAAATAACTCAGCCTTAAATGAGATGCAATGCAATTCCTGATTAAATTGCCACATTAGTTATATTTGACATGTTATAACCTTGAATACTAAAAAAAAAGGGGGAAAAAAAAAGAAAGCTATATGAAAATAGGAAGGATCAGGCTGAATCAGGCTTCAATCATTTTGGTTGAGATGCTCAGTTTTACTCTTTCACTTACTTTGTCAAGGAGCTACAAGTCCAACTCAGCTTTTACTTCCAGCATTCTGGGACTCATTATTTACCATTCACGGTCTTATTAATTCTGGTTGCCTGAACATTTTCATTATCAGAGGAAAAGGAGGTAACCAAAGATAACTTGGTGGGCATTATTCCCATTTTGGTGCTCCTCTGAGATTTCCTTTTGACTGGAATGTATTTCATTAATTCAGAGGACATTTTGGCATGGATGTCTAATTAGATCTGCTTAATGGATTTCATGTCACAGAGGCATGTAACTCTTGCCATGAAAGACAAGGTTTGTATTGAGAGATAATATCTCTTACTGGACTTCCAGATAGAATTGAAAGGAATGGAACACAATTTTCAGTTTCTCTAAAAAAAACCTGCAGTATTTTGCTTTAGACTTTTCCTTTCTTATCTCTTCAGACACTCAGAGCTACAAAGACCTGACCAAGGCAGTCTCTTCATGGCCTTTGTGTATTAACAATCACTTGTTTTTCACTAACCTTTTGCCACATCTGTATTTTTATTTCTTCCAGAAATTTAATCTTTTGACATTAGTCTGTGTTTTACAACCCACTGCATGTTATATCCTATGGATTTTTATATTCAATTTTACTTATTCAGAGGTGGATGGTATCCCAGATGGTGTTTCCTTACATGTTTCTATGCCCAAACATCACCAACTCCCAGACATCACAAAATACTACAGGAGACATTGTGATTTTTGTGTTACTGCCCACTTGACTTGAATATGTATTCAGCAATTACACACCATTGTCAGTTTGAATACCCAAGACCACCCTTAAAATATCCATTAATTCAACTTAAAATCTTTAATAGGGTACCACAATCTTTAGAGACAGCAGTTGCTGTGCCTGACTTGTTGGCTCACCTGTTCTCATGAGAGCAGTGTAGAAAGTGCACCCACAGGCCACTTCTATCCTTTAACTTAAGCTTTATTGTTTTGATGCTGGAGGTACTTGAAGTAACTGACAAAGAACATTCTGCCTAATGTATTAGACACCACATAAGAATCCATAGCTAATGTATGGTGGGTTTTTTATGCCTGATATTGGTATATTCTGCAAATTATGCAAAATATGTTACTACAATTTGGAAAATTTTAGTACTTTTAATAACTAGTTTGGTATTATATTCCTTGAGGTCTTAGGATGCAGTTCAACAGAAACTTCAGATCTGTTTTGACGGATACTACAAAAAATTCTCGATTGATCTTGCAAGATTCCTCATAAACTTCCAATTCTTTTTTTCATGGTGCTAAATACATGGCTTCAACTACATCCCGTGGCAAGTTGCATGGGTTTATTCTTGGTGGCACCAATCCTGTATTATAATCCACTGCGTAAGACTCTACCTTCAAAATGAATGTATGTGTGTTTGTAGGTCATAAAAATTGCCTTTTCTATATGCAAAAAGCACAGTATTGTCTTATATTCTTGGAAAAAATTGGCCACCTGTTGTGAAAAAACTCTCTTAGCTGTAGACTAGAAACTAATTGTCTCACACACAGCTTTGATTTGCAAAGAACAGGAGGTGGGGGGAATATATCAACTCCTGCCCCATTGAAAAAAAGTTTTATTTTTTATGCGTTTTCAGTTATGTGTCAAAAGTAGTTTTAAAACACCTCTGTTTTATATCTCAATGTTGACTTTCAAAGGTTAAGCAACAAAAAACCTCAAAACATTTAAGACATTTGAAATTTGGCACTTGAAAACAGAAACTGTAGAAATGTTTTCCTTATAGACAAATTAATTTCAGTTTTGATTGGTCAATGTGTATTAGAACTTAAAATTAAGCACATCTGATAGCTAATACAGTTGGATCTTAAAATAATATTGCCTTTCCATCTTGCAAAATTACATCCTTCCCCAAGTCCAAACAAGGAAACAAACTTCCCTAGTGCACGTCACGTTATGTCCTTTGTAATATTAATAACAATTATTCAAAATGATATCACTTTATGGTTCTTCTTCATAAAGATGCAAATGAAAGTGAGTTTTGGTATAGAGAAGCTAAACCAAGCAGATTTGTAAAAAGCAAGCACCTGCTGATATAGCAAGATCTTTAAATTGGGTAAGCTGGAAACTGGTTGCCACACTTATCCATTATCCCCAGACACAAAGCCCATAAAGGATTCAACTTCAGTCTACATCAGTAGTACTAAAAGCCATTAGCAAAGGTAATGGCTGCTCAGTGGCCTACAGGGAATGAACGGATGGTCTCTGTTCAGTTCAGGCAGGACAGGTGGCCACATCACAGAAACCACTGAGGAGCACCTGTGGAGGAAGACCCAGATGCCCTCTCCTGCCCTGAAGCCCCTTCCACCTGAGCACACCCAGGCTGTACCCAGCAAGCAGACAGACAGACATTTCCCACCATCAATTAACTGCCTCTCTCATACACAAAACTCACTTTTAGGCAGGAGGAAGAAAAAAGTCTGGAGCCTCACGATAAGCCTGGGGGATTAATAAAGGCAGTTTGGTTTACAGGACAAAGTAGAGCCTTTATCACCTGCAGTTCAATCTATCAACTTAAAAATACATGAAATCACAGAACTAGCTTCAACACCACATGAAACAAAAAGCTAAAATAAAGACTATTTGGGGAAGTATTTCTAAAAGATAAAGAAAGAAAGATACCCAAGACTGAAGGTCATACTAGACATTTCTGCTACCCTGTAAAGCCTAAAGTACTGAATATAGTGTTGTAGTAACAGAGGGCATAATAGCTGTCAAGAGATTTTCTTTAAGAAACAGATGAGGGAGAGGGATAGGTCCAGGAGAGAATCTCAAATTCGCACAAGTGGAGGGAGTTATAAGCTTTCAAATTGTTGTTCTATTTTCCTGCTGCTTTTGACACTTTATTTTTTTCCAAAAACTTAAAACCTTCTTCTATGCTTCCAGTTTCTTTAGGGTGCAATTTATCATAGTTTGTTTTGAAATGCACTAAAGCATCAAGGCAAAAAGGGAAGATGAACTCCATTTAATCCCTCTGTTGCACTGCAGTAAGAGCAAGAAAACAGGGAGGTGTAAGCTTATGAGTAAGGCAGAAGAAGAAATGGGAATAGAGTAATCTCATTGCAACTGGGTTTGGAGATCCTCAAAAGGCAATAATAAGCTTCCTGAGCTCAGTTGTTTGGTTGTAGAGCAGAAAAGCACTTTCAGCCTCAACTTGACATCATTTGGCATCTCCTTCACTACCAGGGCAAAGAACGCATTGCTATTTTACATGGCTATGAAGTATGTGCCACAAGAGATTTTAGCTGCAGTGAAGGCCAAGTACAGACATCAAAGGCTGGCATTTGGATGCAAAGAAGTGAGAAACACACTTTATTTCTCATGAGAAATGCAACTTATGCTTTATCAAACCTTAACTTCTAATAGGAGTTACATAACAAAAAGCTCTGCTCCTCTCTGCTGACAGCCAAATAGCTATCAAATATTAAAGAGATGAGCAAGTGCTTTGAAAGGAGATTGTATGATCACGCTGTGGCAGCCTTAATGTGCACGTGTGCATGCATGTGCCTCTGTGTATGTTAGTCTTCACAGCAGGGTGCATCCTGAAGGCCAGTAAATAAACCCATAAAACTCCCCCTCTGTGTTACATTCCCACCATTCTTAGTTGCCTCAGGAGGAAGGAGTCCTAGGCAGGAAGGAAAAGAACTGGGTCGAGTGCTGCTTGCAGCCAATCTGCCAATGAAGTTAATGGGCTGCCAGGGATGGGCTGTTGATCATAAAATCATAGAATAGTTTGGTTTGGAAGGGACCCTAAAGATCATCTAGTTCCAACGCCTTAGGTAGGGACACCTACCACTACACCACGTTGCTCAAAGCCCCATCCAACCCAGCCTTCAACACTCCCAGGGATGGGCCCTCCACAGCTTCTCTGACCAACCTGTTTCAGAGCCTCACCACCCTCACAGTAAAGAATTTCTTCCTAATATCTAATCTAAGCCAACTTTCTTTCAGTTTAAAGCTATTCCAACCACTACATGCCCTTGCAAAAAAATCCTCTCCAGCCTTCCTGTAGGTCCCCTTTAGGTACTGGAAGGCCTCTATGAGGTCTCCCTGGAACCTTCTCTTCTCCAGGCTGAACAACCCCAGCTCTCTTGGCCTGTCCTCATAAAAGAGATGTTCCATCCCTCTGATCGTCTGCGTGGCCCTCCTGTGGACTTGCTCCAGCAGGAGTGTAAGCCTCTAAGTCCCACAAGCAATGTGGCCTCTTAGAGACAGCTGTGGCACCAACCCTCCCTAGTGGGGACTTTTTGAGATCCAGTGATGGAATAATGCTAGTTGCTTGCTGACCCCTGTGATTAAAGTAAATCTTGCAGGTATTTCTAGAGAGAAGGAAGGGGAAAGGAGGCTGCCTCTTGGATTCCCGATAAGTGGAGTTCATGATATTGTGCCTAGGAGAACCTAATCAAGCATTGGAAAGAAGGTGAAACACATGGGGAAAACTTTGTTGGGCATTTTCAAGACTAAATTTCAGTTTAAATATACTTTCTTATAGTGCTGAGCTGGCAGGGAGGTAAGCCCTCCTGACAGTGGATGAGGCTTTTCAAGTGGATCAAAGACCTGGAAGGCAAAGAGGAGTGGGATGTTTCCACTGACTTCCAGGTGGTTTTGTAATAAGATGAAGTATAATTTGATTCCTTTGTACTCTCTGCTGACATAGCCATTTTCACAGAGGGAATAAAAACAATTTCAGGACTTGTGGGGAGTAAGACAGAACTGCTGACTGCTTGATTTCAAATAGTTCACCAATCCGTATAGCCTAGTCAAAAAGCAGACTGGACAGGTATATAAAGAAATGTACTACAATCAAATATACTTTTGCATTTTTTGATCCTGGAGAAAGGGAAAAGAAAATAAATAAAGGAGGGGTGGGGGTGGAAGGGAAGTGAAGCTGAAGAGTGGAAAAAACGTTATTCTGATACAAATAATGTAAAAAATAATTTTAGGGAGTGTCCCAATCAGTGAAAATTAAATTCAGATGTGAACTTGAACAATGTCACTGTCAGGTAAGCTGAGATCTGGGTGTGAGACATGTTGCTATAGGCTCTACCTATAAGGCACTTATCCCAAAATTCAGGATATTTACATCTGAGGTTAGTATACTCTTGGTGGAATTAAGGAAACCAGAAAGGATTTATCACAAAAAAATATCTTTAAATTGTACCTGCTTTGACAAAATACAGACATGTATTGAATAACCCAGGATTTGGTACATGTTTGATAAAAGTTGACAACATTATTGTGGAAGAAACTTATTTTTTTTAATGTACCATCTCGCTGATCATGTCGTGTGTCTGAAGTGTCTTACTTTATCTGGAAGCCTTTGTAACAAAGTTGCTACTGGATTTGTGAAACTCTGCCTAATAAAGATATTTTCCATTACTAACAAAATAAAGAGATGAATCTGTTAGTGGTTAGTATAATCAACAATTTGGTGGGGAGCACTTCACGAACAAGAAGATAGACCCTTATCACATCTTAAATATAATTAAAAATTGGGAAAATCTTTTTCTACAGGAAAAATATATAAGCCAGTGAGAAAAAGTATGCTAATGTGTCGTACTCTGGAAGGTAATTAATGGAAAAATCAACACCCATCCAATTGAAGACAGCGATGTTTCTGGTAACAAGTGAAATCATCCTGTGAGAGTCTCCACAACATGCTTTGCAATGTCTTGCACGGGCTTTTGCTCTTCATTAAAGCTGTTATTTAACTGCTCATTTTTGCCCTATTGCCTAAAACCCAAAAGCAGGCATCAAAACTTGTCCATCTTAGGGTCTGCCTTTGAGGCAACCAGGTCTCAAAATATAGTCTCCTTTCCCAAAAATTAGTTTCCTCCCATTTTTTTTTTGCCACACTCCTACAACATGACCTACCAAGAGGCACCTCAACCCAGGCTGCTGCAACAAACTGACCTGGCTCCACAGAGGCCATGGAGCAGCATCACCAAGGCTATGCTAGATATGATGGCTCCCACTTCCATAGCCTCCTCCTTGCAGATCCACACGTAACCCCAGACAACGCCCAGCATCCACTCAATCAAACCACCCAGATGGTGCAGCAACATGTTCGTTCTTCAACTCACCTCTTCTGTGTATTAGTTAAACTCACACTAAACCGATGCTCCAAAGACATAAGTTCAAGAATTCATGCCATATTTATGTAAACAATGACAGGCCTTTTGCAGTAAATGAAAGCCCACCAACCTACAGCTAAGTTTAAATTGGCAGTGCCTGCCACGGATAAATGCACTTTAATGATAACTGCTGGCATCACAGCTACACTCACTCGGTTTTATAATTCAGCCGATGTTAGTCCTTTCAAGAAACAGTTCAGTATATTAAAGCCTTTTTCTTCTCCCCCCAAAAAATCATCTGTGCCTCTGGGAATTCTTTGGATTCGTTTTCAGTAGAAATATGTCATGCTATGAATGGAGTATTAAAGGATAGACTGGTGACAGACTGAACTCTCCCTGGTAGGTTTATGGTCAACAGGCACCAATAAGAAGAGTACAAAGAAAAGTGGAATTTTTTAACTACAACTTAAAAGTGCCAGTTATTCCCTGAAGCTCAGGTACTAGACTTAAATGAGCCAAATAAAAAGAAAATGATAACAGTGCGGTCATCAACAGCAGGCAACTACACATTAGGCAACATACTGGGACACTGATTTTCTGTAAAGGTCTGCAGAGGATTCCCACATTGCTTTGCCCCTCATGTGTTTGAGGGTGCCCTGCTCAACAGCAAGAGGTACTATTGCTGTGGTTTCTCATACCTCCCTGGAATATGATCAAAGACCCAACAAATAATTTTTGTAGTCTCACACATTCACAGTCTGAATATCAACTTTTCTTTCAAGCACTACTATTTATGCTTGATTGTTTTCAACTGTGCATTAAAAGCCAGCTGGAGCAGGAAGGAAGGATAGTGCAGAGGATATATATATTTTTTACTCCAGACACATTAAACCCACAGCCCTATTATGCTTTGCACTTCAGAGACATTAAGTAAACCTTTGTTGAATATCTATCTTAAAAACTGTCAGTGATGCTTCATTTGTACTATCCCTCTTTAGTTCCGTGTGGTAAGGTATGTCTTTTCCTGTAATAATAATGATGCAAAAAATTAACAGATTCCCTAATTACTCAGCATGGCTGCAGGGCACAGTACAGGTCAGGCTGCAGCACTAGTGGTCATCATCCAATTTCTCTTCTGCCATCCACGCTCTAACTGTGCCCATTCTCTCCCTCTCTTTTTCATTTTCTTTTTCTCTAGAACATACACTTTTTTTCTAACTCACTGCTTCTCCTTTACACACACACAGCTATTGTATGAGCTTGGGTTGATAACTGGGTTTAATTAACCATACTTGTATAATGTAGCAATACAACTTCAATATGACTGCTATGTTAGGAATAGTGGACTAATATAATGGTCTACTGAAGCGTAGCATTGTCCGTTAAATTGAAGGTGCAGCATCTCCTAAAACATAGCAAGCAAAGCCACCCACACACTTCATGTACTATTAAAACACCCTTATTCAATTTCATTCTCAAATAGAGTTCTAAAAAGAAAACCTATATCTTGTAAAAACATAAGGCGGCCTGAAACTAAATGCATATTGGTTTATGATGAAAAAATGCCCTCCTGTCACCAGCTGGAAACATTATCCGCTCAGCACAGAAAATCTATTGGGATGTAAAGGGCTGCAGCAAGGAAATCCATGTCATGAACTTGGTGTGAGAAATTTTGACTCATGTACATGGTCACCCATTGCTTGATGCCTCTGGATACTTTCTCATTTTGTTTATTTTCATTATATCTAATGTGCTGTGTGCACACACACATGCAAGGGGAAAAACAGTCTCAAATACTCTGTGCTGTTCAACACATTTCAAAACATTTCTCTGTCCAAGGACACAGGTAACATTTTTGCTGCCACAGCCAAGAGAAAAGCCACACCGCTAAAGCTGGCATTTGTAGATGAAGTCAGGATGACATGGGAAGGATTATGTTTAGGCATTATTTTGTTTAAGCATAGTTAGGGATGTTTAAAATCTTCAGGGATCTGAGTGTTGGAGCCAACTTGGAAACAAATGTTCCACCCTTGCCTGCAGTAAGATCAGCACAGTGCTGTTGGGAAAACTCTGCCTCTTTAGGAAAATAGGCAGCATCTACCTTTCCCCCCATCCTGTTTTATAGCAAAACTGAGGGTTTTGGTGTTTTCCACAACAGCTCAGTAGTTAGGGTGTTAAGTCAGAACAGGAACAGCCAGGTATAGTTGCCTGCTCTGACCAATTCAGCCCAGGCATTTGAGCATCAGTCTCTCAGGTCTGAGGAAGGGTCCTAAACATAATCTCCTGCCAGCAATTTTCCAAACTGGTTCTGTTCAAACTGTTCAGTGTTCTATGCAACCTGCTACTGGCTGTGCTAAAGTGAGTCCAGCATTACAATGTAGAGAAAGGACCCACACAGGAGCCTGGGAGATCACGGCTCATGGTCCAGGACAAGAGAATACAATAGTCTATGGAAAGACATAGGAAAGCTGCAGCAGGAGACACTGAAAGATGCCTGAAGAAGAACAGCATGTTGATCTTATGGAGTGGGGGAGCAAGCCCAAATCAACACACACCTCCTGATTATGATAATACTTCATGATCTGCCAACCCCTTTAATCATTTTCCCATAGCAGCCGAATACATTGTCTCCTATAACCATGCTATTACATCAGCAGCAGGTCTTAGGACCCACCTCTCTGTATCAGTCAGCAGTGGTTATTATGGCAGGCATGTTGTACCCTCTCACACAGACCAGTGCTGATGGGGACCTTCAGGACTCCACACCACACCAAAGAGTTTTGATATCTATCAGTGCACAGTCTGGGATGCCAACTGAAGGATATCTAGAGAGATAGATTAAAGAATGAAGACCTTAAAAAGAGAGTGAAAAGTCAGGTCTTTCTAATCTCATTCATCAGACTATGGTATGTTTTTTCCACCTTTCAACAGGTGGGCCTGGACATTGTTGCCTTTCTCCACAAATTCTCCTTGGCATCATTTCTGTTACACTCCCTCTGTATTTGCAGTAACATCTTTCAGCAACTGGCAGCACTCTTCCAGCTACAGGATTTCAGATTGGGAAAATCAAAGACTCTGCTGGCCACGTTGGACATGGCCAGGGTGAACAACAGGTTCTCCAAGTACTCACCTTCTATTTTATTCAGGAGCGCAACGTGCCAGTCTGATTGCAAAACAATCCTAAAGAAAAGTTTGGTAAAACACTTGGGGGCCCGGGGAAAAAAGGTTCTGCTGTCCCCTTACTAAACTGTATAATGGTAATTACAGGATATAAAACATTTAAACCAGTTTGGTCAGATGGTCCTATGGATTATAGAATATTCCAGAAAGCACCTGATTGGCATGGGTCCAGGTGCTCCGAGACAGATCACAAAGCACTTTGTGACATGCTTGACAAGGAGCAGGGTTAAGGTGCAGCTGGGCTGACACTTGCCTTTCAAACACTGAGGAAACCATAAAGGCCCTTTGATTTTGTATCCAAAATGTTTAAATTCAAGGGTGCCTTGCCTTGCTGCTGTTGTTTCATGGCCCATTAGCAGGTGTGCCACAGACCCCTGTATGATATAGTCTGTGACCAAGAGGCCACACTGGCAAGGATGCTTAGTGGAACATTCTTCCTTTGTAAAGTTGGGACTTTTTCAGTGCAAAGGTGACATACAGCATCATGCAATAAGGACAAGACAGGAGTGATCACACAGTATAGTCAACCAAAAAGCACTTAATAGAGCGTAAGAGCCGCCTAAATCAAGCCTGCTGCAGTTCCCTGCTTTAAAGTCAACACAAAGGCAAAATCTATCTGATCACAGGACTCCCCACGTTGCAGATGAACTTTCAGTTAGTTTCATTAGGGCAGCTGGCAGCCAGAATGGGATTTACCAAGCCACAAACCCTGTAGTTGGCAGCACAGCTTTATCTGTTTAGGAAATAGGCACCTTTGCTCAGAGACATTGCCAGATATAATGGAAGAGCAAAATCTAATGTTGAAGTGCCTCTGGACTTCTGTCATTGGAAAATTGTGCCTGCAAACCAGTTTCCTTTTTTTTTTCCCCCAGCACAGGTGCTGGGAAGGTTTTAGAAAGACATGAACAAAGCCTTTTGTCAGCCTTATGTTCTTCTGATTTGAGGCTTTGCTTGTCAAGCTATTAACCTATTAAGAAACTGTGTTCCTCTATTGTACT
The DNA here is from genome assembly GCF_001715985.3 of Manacus vitellinus. Taxonomy (NCBI): domain Eukaryota; kingdom Metazoa; phylum Chordata; class Aves; order Passeriformes; family Pipridae; genus Manacus; species Manacus vitellinus. The sequence goes on from NW_021940813.1 coordinate 23,713,708, forward strand.
CTGCCATATTACATAGCAGCCTTTATTGTAGATAACAGGCTGGACCATGACAAGGGTTGAACTGGTGTAAGTACAGACTGGATTAATTCTACTCCAGCAAATGTAGTTTCCCTGAATTTACAGCGAAGTAGAAGAGACTCTTGTCTGTTTCTGCTCTTCCATTGACATAATTAGATAGGGAAGCATGACCATTAGGTGCCTGAGGAAAAATTGTATGTTAGCACCCCATTCAGAAAAAGTCATCATCATTGCAATATGGCTCAATAGAAGAGCGATTTGGGGAACATAAGACACTCCATTTTGTATTTCCTGGACAATAAGACCCAGTTTTCACTTTCTAATTTATGGGTTTGATTCAAGGTATTCAGTGTTAGCTCTACAGTCCAGTTAAGCATGATTTGTACTCTTCTGGAAGCCCAGAAAGGATTCAAAATAGACAACTGAGAATTCTTTTCACACCAGGAAATTCTCATTTGGCATGAGACCAAAACAGCCAGCTGTACACAGTGTATGGGACCTGTCAGGGATATTGCTGAGCAAAAAAAGCATGATCAGACTGCAAATTACAACCACCAAGTTGTTGTTTTTAAGGTTCCTGCCTCCATCTCAAATATCTTTGGGTCTTCCACAGGCCAGTGCTGGTGACGTCTAGTACAGCTGCCTTGAAAGGGGGTATGATCAAGAACGCAAGAACAGCCCATGATTTAATGTGATAAATTAAATATGACAGATTATGCTCTCTGCAGCGGTGGGTGGAAAACTGTGTGTAGAATGCATGGTTCTACCAAACTAACGCGCTTCTCCCCCAGATGTGGTCAGCACTGGTGCCAAGCTGCCTTAATGCCAGATGAGCTTCCTCCTGCAGGTTTGGCAGTGTAGCTATGCCCGCTCCAGGAGCTCTGACTGGCAAAGCCCTCCAGTCCCAAATCATACATTATCATGGCTCAGCTCAACAAAGTTATGCTGGCATGAAGTCCCAGGGTAGACTGGGGCCAAGGCTTGTTAGAGAGCTGTGCTATTAGACTGTACATCTCAGGTGTTTAAAGTCATTGAAACTTGTGAATTGACTAGACCTTGCACACTCAGAGCACCAAAATACACCTCACACCATTGCTATCACCTTTTACTGAAAAGAAGTCCTGCCTTGCATATCATGGCAAAGAGTTGGGCTACTTTTTGGGAAATACAGCCCTGCTGGGAATACAGCTCACCAAGGCGCTGGGGACATGAACCACCCAAACTACCACTGCTCTGCAGCATCATGGGATGGCTCTGGAGCAACAGGTTCCAATTTTTAGGTTTTCCTGTCTTGGTTTTCTGTAAAAGTAGATGTTTTCCTCATAAATGTTTCATCCAAAATTCCAGTGTTTTCATAAAAGTTGCTCTGAAGGCAATTTTCCCACCTTTTTCATTAAGTGCACACATTCACCTTGCAACACAAGACATTAAAGCGATGCTCAATTGTCAATCATGTGATTCTTTACATTAGAGATCATTTTGACCAGAGACAAAAGCAAAAGAACTAGCCTCATTAGCTCAGCTCAGTTTTGACCAGACATGTCAATAAAAGAAACTTAAAGTAATGTAACCTGTCACACATTTACTTGAACCTTTCCACTACTTGAACACGTAGATGTCAAACGTCCTCTGCTCCTTGCACTCTCCTGCTACTCTCTTTGCAGTGAGTAGAACTTCTGTCCATTTGCTTTGCTGTGATTCAGGATTGCTTGACTATACTTTTAAATAAAATCAGGCCAGGGAGTGAGGCCAAGTGCTGGCTCCTCATAGTTCACTCCCCTTCGCTGCCTGCTGTTTTGGCCTCCTCAAGTCTCTGGACATGGTCCTGGGATATGTTGCTCCATCCCCTAAGGCTAACATGATGAAGACTACCCCAAATTTGTCTGTGTTCTCCTTACAGCATTCCCCCTCTAACATTATATCAGCACATCATCATGATGTCCTCATGTGGGAGCTGCTTTCCTTCCACAGTCCCAAGACACCAAACACAGGTCCTCTATTTCATGTTACCGAAACACCACTGATGCTTCCAGAAACCTATAACTAAAAAGATGCACAACAAATAATAATTGTGTCTTATGACCACCAAACACTATAATAGGGCTCAAAGGAGATTGGCGGCTGAGAGCTGTATGTTATGGATGTTGCCAGTGTGCTCCTAGAGGGCCCCTCAAGTTTGGGGGACAGGGGACAAAAGGAGCAAGCACTGTCTAAAATGGAGGAATTTAGCTTATGCAGATATTGCCACTGGCCCATAAAGCTGAGCATCCTCAAGTCACTGTCCCAGCACTGCCTTGCCTGGCTGGACACTTACATACAGACAGACCTGCAAATCTACACATCTGGCAGTATTTATGTGAACGGAGATGGCTCTCCTGCAAGCAGGGATGTCACTGTCCGAGAACACACTTTGGCTTGTACACAAATCCTTCTGAAAACCTACCCCTTAGAACACACACTAGCTTTTCCAAGCATGGATTTGTAAACATATTGAAGAGTACCTTACTATAACAAACTACACATGAAAGGCAGCATGTGGTATCAAGAAAAATTATATGTTCTAGAACTTTTATCAGCTTTAATTCAAAATGATTCTGTAGATAATCATGTGCGTTCAACAAAAATAATAACATCATATACAAACAACATTGGGAAATAAGACTGCATTAAGTAACTGAAAAAAAACTGCTATACAGGAAATTTATAGTTAGACCCTGTCGTCTCCTAATTTTATCTTCAAAACAACCTTCTTTTTTAACAAATATGTTTAATCTTAATCTTTTATTGTTGTTAGTGTTGTCTGCTATTTCCACAGCAATGAAAACCAATTGCAACCAGTGCATGTGTGTGTTAAAAATAACCAACTACTTCAGCAAGTTATTCTTGTTTTTAAAATGTCTCCATTAATGTCCATTAAGATACCAACAAGCTCAAACAGTTTGACATCATCAAGAAGGGTTCTTAAAATTAAGTTTCTCATTGATCTCCAATTTAATTTTTAAAACCTCTATATTAATGGGTGACAGCTTAAAAGACTATTTAATACTCATATTTCTGTGTTTTTGTGCTTGACTGAAGAACGGAGGAGACAGCAAAGAATCAATATTTTTCTCTTTGAAACTAAAAATAATCTACATTAGATAAACAACATTTTGTTAAATTAGGAGATTCAACTTTCAAAACCAACAGTTTATCTAAAGGGCTGACATAATTCAGATTTTGAATGCAGATATTTTTGTTACTTTCTTAAACCATTGGATAGAAGGGGATTAAGAAGCTTTAGTCAGTCAAATTAATGCACTCTCTATTTGAAAAACCCATTTATGGCAAATAAGCTTCAGTATGGACACTTGGACACACATGAATTTTTGAAGACTTGCAGAAAACTTATCATATTTACAGCACATCTAACTTTATGCTTTATTAGTGTGACCTCAGTTTTCATAAAGTGTGAAAATAGACTTCCAACGTGAAATCTCTGGCATTTCAGCTTTTCAGCTGCAATGCTATTGCTGAATACAGAATGTAAATTGCTTCCCCACTTTCATTCTCCTAATGAAGAACTTCTAGCTTCCTATTAATACCCATTTAAACTAACGTTTTTAAATATGCATAGATACCAGAATGTGTTACTAATTTTTTCCCCCACCATGCAAAGGCAGATTGAATTCATCTGCTGAAACTCAGATTCAAAATGCCTTCATGAAGGAGGATCCATAAGACCATGCCTGAAGAAGACACCAATGTGGGTGAAAACTACTCCTGGGGGTCTGGCCTTCCATCAGCCCTTACAGCCCTATGAAAGAAGTAATAAAACGGTATGAGAAGAAGAAAAGTGAAAGTCCATACCAGTGCTTCTGGGAATCAAGGGCCAAAACCTGTTGGGGGATGAGGCTAGGAGATGTGGATGTTTGTGCTAGAGAGAAAGCAGCGAGGAGGGAAGGATCTGGGCTCCTGCAGCATGGCTCAAAGCCATGGGAACTTCATTGACTTCAGAGGGCTGCAAACCAGCTCCTCATGAGGAAGCAGGGAGGACTGGCAGGGCAAGGTTAAAAGAAAGGCAACCTGATATTGCAAAAGGCAGTTGTCACTGAAAAAGGGACGCATTCAGCGAGTGGAGCTGCACTATGGAGTCACGTGAAGCATACTGTGCTGTCCTCTCCCTCCTGGCAAAGAAAGTGTCCACCAAACTGAGTTTCAAGCACAAAGTCCTCCCAGAAAACAGTTTTAATTGTGTGGATTCAGATAAGCAATTATACTAAATGCCAGTTACCCAAAAACAATATAGTCATCTTGCTGACAGATAAAACACCAGTGCCAAACTCCTTATAACAACAGGACAGGCCATTAATCCCATTCAGTTTTGATGATATAATGCTATGGAATATATTTCTGCCCACATTACTGACAATTAATGCAGCCTGCATGCTGAGAGGACAAGCTTTGTGTTCAAGGGGAGTAAAATTTCCATGTAAATGTGGGACAAAGGTACCAAATGGATGGCAAGCCTGAAAAGGAAAGATTTACTACTCAACATGCATTTTGCCAAAGAGAATTTTTTTTAAATAGTAGTAATAGCAGAGAAATGTCCTGCCTGTTAGCTAATTGGATTCGTGCAATTCAGGCATCCTAATTTATACTAAAATGGCTTGCTTTCCTTCCTTCTTTGCAGCCTGGCAGATGGACTAGACAAAAATGTGAAATTCACGCAGTCATTGCTACTCATAGCCCACTTAATTCACAGGCCTTTGTCAAAACTTCTTTAGTCGAGATTAAAAGAGAGGGTACCATATCTATCATAACCATCTGGACTGAAATCTGCCAATCTGGACCGATTGGACAGAAGCCTAAGCTGTACTAAAGAGCAAAACTCTGCTTGGGCTCAGTGGAAGGAATTCAAGCATAATGGAGACGAGGTGCTCCAGGAGCTGGGCACATTGAGCCCTGATCTCCACTCCTCAGCTCCTCTGCTGTTCATGCCATTAGAGACAGGTCAGTGAAAAATACTAATGAAGGTGTTAGCATTTTATATCTTTCTCTTTTTTTTTTTTTTTTTGACAACTGTCAGTATTTACACAAAGTGGGAAGGAACTAAGAACATAGCCTGCATGCCTTACTTTGAAAAATGAGAAATCGATTAGGTGATATACTGTCAAAGCATCACACTTTAGCTAAAAAAGCTTCTTCCAATGAAAACATACTGCTGGTTGCTGAGCACAGTTAGTGTATTGACTATGTATTTAGGATTCATCAAAGCTCCAATGTGCTAAAACTGCCTCTGGCACAGGGTAGAGGAGCCAGTCTGGAGAGAGGAAGGGCAGGAGATCAGTTCGGGTTGGCTGGTGGGTAGGTTTAGCTCTGATTTCATCTGCTGATAAGCAGAAGACTCCACAGGTCCCCAAACTCCTCATGAAAATGAGCAGCAACCATTCAGAGGGTATTTGTTAACATCTGCAAAAAGCAGCTAAGGCCTTTTTTATCTACATCTACCTCCTGATGGCTATACCCAGCTTCTTATCCTCCAGAGGGAATTACTATGGCAATCTCCACACTCCACAAAACTGCTAAAACATTAACATTTGAGTTTTCGGGTTTTTTAAAGAATGTCCCACCTGCAGCCAAATATTGAAGAAGGTAATAGGGCTTATCTCATTTCTTAGTCAGTGAAATTCCTTCAGATGTGACAGGTCCAGGTTTTTCTCTGAGTTCACCCTTCACTGTCAAATCAAGTACTGAGTATAAAGGTCTTCTGCTGCGTAAGAGCCAGGCTTTGAGAAGTGAGCAGTATGATGGCAACACAGCATAAGAATAGGTATTAACTCTTTGAAAGCTCCATTTATAAAAATCCATACTAACAGTAAATAAATTTTATTTAAAAACATGATTTGCACTGTGCACACATGTCTAACATACATGCTTGTGAAAATTTGAGCTGTGTATTTTATCAGATATTCAGGGTCAAATCTGTAGGTGGCTCCATTGACTTGAATAAATCTACTCCAGTTTCTGAACATCCTAAGTCTGATTTTGATATATTTTACTTTAAATGGAGCTGACTGGGAGTAGAGTGACTGTTAAACTAAACTGTTTTTATTCACAGAACAGAACTGATAATTACTGATTTTATGAACTGGTACATTTAGCTTACGTTATCTGACTTGCTTCTACTATCAAACTTACTTTAAAGACATCATTGTATACAGTTTGGATTGCAGTAGATTAGATTTTAGCTTTTGTACCAAGTCTTTGATTCTGTGAGTTTCAAAGGAGGAAAAAGATGTTCTACACGTAAACAATGCCTTTCTTCCCCCCTAAAAACACTTCTCAATAGCTATTTTTTTTAACTCACCAAGATAGCAGTGATAAATCAGAGAACAGAACACCTGGAGGAATAGATAAAACTCAAAGTATTATAAGAGAAAGAAATATCCTCATAATATTTGAGTGTAAATAATGTATTTACACTTACTTATACTAGCTAAAATGCTTATGAACTTTGTGTATACTTTCACTTCATCTATAAATGGGATTAGCAGTCATTGTTTTTTTCCAGAGGGATTACAAATCACATATAAACACAAAGCTAAGAAATAATTCCCTGTGTTAAGTACTAAGAATAGAAAACACATTACAAAATATTTTTACTGGTGTAACATCTGGAACTCCAAAGGAGGGATTGTGTTCCTATTAGCTACGGAATCAGAGCTAGAAGAAAGATAAAAATACATCAAGGAAAGCAGGAGGCAAATGGAGAGAGATGAGGATAATGATATGGTGAAATGATGTTCCCATATGGAGTTGCAGTCCTTGGAGCCAGAAGTGACCACACGTCCAGGAGAAGCCAGCAGTAATGATTTGCAGGTCTCACTCCCATGAAGGACTTACAAGGAAGCAAGATGCATTTTTTCCCCCCCAAGTAAAAAGGACTATATAGATGGAAAAGGTTAGGTATTTATGGGTAAAGCAGACAAGCAGTTATTAAGAGCAGTGCAAAGATAAGGTTAGACTTGGATGATACAATGTGCTGATAAAGCTGGGGGAGATATCTCCTACCCAGAGTGTTTTAAAGCCCTAGATCACTGTTGCAATACTAACCAGTTAATTAGATTTGGGACACGTAGCAGTTTACTGGGAAATGAAGTTTCAAGGTGCCTTAAAGTAAAACGACAAAACATCACCCAAGTTTTCACAGCACTGTTTTCAGGATGCTTTGATATCCAGGTACATTAATAAAAACAAAGAAAACAAAGGTACAGATTCCTGAAATGCTGTGGGAAAAGGAAAGAAGGAAATGCACTTCCTGTACAAGAGCTGGGTTTCTCAGCTGCAATGGCCAATTTCATGTCCTTGTGCAGGGACTTGGTCAGCACCTTCCGTCCCCCAGCTGAAAACCCCATGGCCAGGCAGCACCAGCCCGGGCAGGGAGCAGACTTCAGCCTCCTCCATCTGCTGAGCCTGCTGCACATCACCACAGGACACCTGCCCCTCTTGACAGGAAGATGGGTGAATGCATGGCCACCACTCTTACAGCATCCTTGCACAGTAATAATATGGCCGTGTGTTACAGACCCCAAACTATCTTGGAGGAAATAGAGAAGTCTGTGGACACAGGGAAGTGCATTTCCTCCAGTCCCAAAGTGGGACAGGTTGGGGTCTGTGATGCCACAGCCTCTATGCAATAGTGGTGGCTGTTTGGCAGCGGGCTGATGAGCCAAGGACCGCAAGCTCCCTGAGCAGCTCTCTACACCTGCCTCTGCTGCAGAGAGCTCACTTTTTTCCTCATTTAATGAATATTTAAGTAAGCTGTGCAAAGTGGGAACACCACTGGCAAAGCAAAAAGGGTATTCTTGGATCAGCCGCTCCCATATAGGTTTACAGGAACTGTTCCTGGAAATAGGTTCAAGTTCCCCCAGGCAGTAAAGGGAATTGAGCCTTTCACGTCTGGGGTAGTGATATAATTATCTTCAACAGAGTAAAAAAGCAACGGATTCACCCTTCCTCTTTGGTTTTCTAACCCAGGCTTTTATCTCATTTGCTCTTATTTCAGAGTTGAAGATTAAATGCAACACAGAGAAAGAGAAAACACTGGAACAAGATGCATGGGTTTTTTTCTTTCTTTTTGGGCAAGAAAGTATTGCTTTGTCTTTATTTAAACCATTTTTTTCCACAATTGATTGCTCTGTCAGAGAACTAAAGAATAAATAAGTATGCTACTAATTGCAGTTTGGGGTTTTATATTGAGCTCTCCTTATTTTATTTTTTTTTTCTACAAAACAAGCAATGCACACACAGAGTTTTTAATACATTAACAAATAAATGTCACATAAAATAATTCGGTTTTATTAAAGGCACAAGTTAAAAAATGAAAAATATCTTCTTTTTAAAGAGATAACTTTTTAAAAAAGAGAAACCACATATCCACATATCTATATATCCATATATTCATCTATCCATAGACCACAGTTCAAGTGTTTAAGGATATTACTCTTCTTTTGGGGAACAAATAAAGACCTGTAGTTGACCTTAAGCTGTTTTTGAAAATAATTTAAGCATTAAGAGAAAAAGAATATCTATGAAAGGAATTCCTGCTTTTCTTTGGGCACCATTCTCTCTTGCAAATTAGTATTTAGCAAATGTCATTAATATGGCCTTATCTGTCTCAGCAAGACCTGGCAAACTTCACTAGCAGAAAGTTGAAAGCATTGCTTCTAATTTGTCTTTGTATTACAGTCACATTGCTGGTCTTGACTAGTTACACTGGACTATTAAAATAAAGTAGCAAATAGGAAAGAGGAGGTAAAAAAAAGAAAGAGGAGCAGGACAGAGCAGAGTACAGGATCAGATGCAGCAGCCACCTGATAGGCAAAAAGGGAGGAACATGGTTGCACAGCCCCACAACTACTTGCAAAAGTAAAATCACCTTTCACTTTCCGGGTAATCTTTTCCTAAGAAAAAGGGCGCTAAAAGAAATGGTAGACAAAAAAATTGACAACTGACAACATTTTTACTATCAGGTTGTCCAAACATGGTAATGGTATGGTGATGGTTAAATGTGTTACAAATGAGCAGCTCTCTAGTGTATTTGACCCAGATTAACAGTCTCCATCTTGCTAGCACTGATGTAAGGCTGAAATAGTGGTTATACTGGGAGAGCAACAGCAGGCTAAAGTTTCTACAGAGCCTAGGACAGCTGGGAAGGAGCAAGGTACCCTGCACATAGAGCAAGTCTGCCCACACACATAGGAGTCCAAAATCTCCAGGTCTCACTACCTCTTCCACAATCCATGCAGGAATGAAAGATGTTCATCAGATCTTTGATCTTACTCCTTCACTCTAGGGGCTGACAAAAACAGTGTGCAAAAACATTGGCAGGAAACCCTCTTGCCTTGATTAGTGATGACCATATCTTGGCTTATTCTTACCAGTATTCCAAAACATGCAAATGCACCAAACTTCCCATCTTGTTAATTGGAAAAATGAAATTATACTTCATAGGTCAGCCTATTGTCACGCTTCCTATAAAAGAACTGTTCCATACGGTTCATGACTGGGATAACACAGGATGGATTATTTTCCAAAACACATGTCTGTGACATCTTCAAAACTCCTAAACAAACATGTCTGGGAATTGCTCACTTTTAGAAACATTTCACAAAGAGTCTATGATTTGTGTGGGACACAAATCAGAGAATCATAGAATTGTTAATGTTGGAAAGGACCTCTAAGATCATAAAGTCCAGCCATTAAACTAACACTGCTAGGTCCAGCAGTAAACCATGTCCCTGATGCCACACCTACATGCTTTTTGAACGCTTCCAGGACCAGTGATTCCACCACTTCCCTGGGCAGCCTGTTCCAATACCTGACCACCCCTTGCACAACATCTGTGTAAAGGAAGCATTCTGCAGAGGGGTAAATTCTGGAACAGACATGCCCACATCAGACAGTAAATCATGAAAAAATTCTTGATCCTCCTGTACCTAGCAGTTAACCATAAAGGCAAGTACTGATGCTGTAGCACATTTCCACAGGTTCAAAGATTTTCTCCTAATGCCTGTCATACATGTCCCATTTAACACTCCAAATTTAAACTATTTAAGTGACAGAGGAGCTCAGTCAGGAGACTCAAAAAGATATCTTGAAAGAGACTTTTTTTTTGTTATTACACAGTGCTAGCATTTAACTCCATGTTGTCATGGAAATCCTCTCTTTCACCAAGATGTTTAAAGTAAACAGCCATCTCTCTGCCTTTCTTCAGTTTTCATGAATGACAGCCTAACTACCACAGCCACCACTTATCCACAGGTGGTTTTGGCAGCTTAGGGGGTATTTCTCATATTTTTTCATTTAAATCTGGAATAGAGGTCAAGACATTCCTCTCTAATCACTGACCTTCCTTCCCCTCAGTTTCTTTTCTCTTCCAGCTGCTAGGAAAAAACCAACCCATGACACTATCCATTCATTGATATCCATAGATGAGAAGGTATCAGTTGGAAATCTCTTACCTTTTAAAACCATGTAAAAGTTTGTATTTAAAAATCACTCAGGTGGTACTTTATATTCTTCTGCTTCTGGTGAAGGGGAGGGGAGGAAAGGAGAATCATCCCTGCGTAAATGAGTAATATCAGCTTCTTCCTTCATCAAGGCTGGTACTAACAACATTTCTGTATTTGCAGAAAACATGAAAAACACTGAAATCACCATGTTACTCTGCAGAAGCAACCATCCTTAACACAAAAACGATCCTCTCTTCAAGGTGTCCACTGAGACTGACAGCAATGCAAGTGACATTGAAAATCATCTCTCTTTTGGACACACTCTATCACTATTTTCCAAGATGAAATACCTTGAAATTCTGCCTGGAATTACATTATTTTAAGGGAATCATATTTATTCTGTGCTCTTAATGTTTTAAAAAGGAGATCTGCTCAGGATGATATTAAATTGACACAAATCTACCTAATATTCTCTTTATTTTATAATGAGAGCAAAAAACTTAGAAACAAGTATCATCATACCTCTTTTGCAGTAGCAAAGAAGAAACTGGACAAGTAAACTAGTCAGCACTGCATGCTCAGATAAACTTCCCACTTTCCTGTGCTGTCTATGCATTACCACCATATTGAAAACCAACGGTGTCCCTAAGGTACCACAAAATGCTTCCAGCAAGCCTCAGCAGGGAGGATGCTTCTGCGGGGAGAAAGGCTTTGTAACAGGGCATGCAGCCACATGTGCAGCAAACCAAAACTGTAGAGCTCAGCAGGGAAAGACATGGAGCTGACAGAAACACTTCTGTACTGCTGAAATGAACGCTGCTCCCACTCATACCAGAGCCACATTTCTCACATCACAGGTCTCTTCCCTCTGTTTCAGGGTTGCATTAAAAAATGAGAGAGACGGCAAAACTTTGCACAGAGCCTAAGTCTCTGCAGCACTGGCTGTAGGAAAATGCCGGTGTCTCACTGCCACTTACCTTCACCAGTTCTGGCACAAGCCATGCTGCCCAAATAAATCCTCCCCAGTCACCTGCCTTAAGTAGAAGCTTTAAAGGAAACTCACTCATTACAAGAATATAGCTCCCAAAAAAATTAGTTTTAAGGTCATTTTGCACTGCTGAGTTGTCCGACACCAGATCAATTACTATTGGGTCAGAACCACCTTGTGGGGAGAGTGTGTGTGTGTAGAGGGAAGGGATGGGTTGAACCTCAGGGAGGAGGGGTGGCGCCATATCCGTCATGGAACGTCTCTGGAACTCACATGGGGAAGCCCCGGAGCAGCTGTCAGTCACAAACAGCCTGGGAAAACTCTAACACACCACACACCTGGAGCCCCTAACCCAGGCTCAGATTGGCAGGGACAGTGAGAACACTGTCCCCTGCCCTGGTCTGGATCCCCAGATTAGCTGGTGGGTCAGAGACCCTGCCTGGAGAGGTTGGATATAGGGACCAGAGCAAATAAAACCAAGGGCATGTGTTTGCCTCATGGCGTGGCCCTGCCATTGGACTTGAGAGCTGGTCTTCTACAAGGCTTCAGTGGTAGTGATATTATCTATCTCTCCCTGTTTCTCCTTCTCTCTTCTTGATCCCTCTGCTTCTCTTTCTCTGCTCCTTTCTTGATGCTTAGGGTGGTTTGGATCTGGAGGGATTGGACCTTGATTTAAGTGTTGTTGGTTTACTGGATTTTGACTTAAATGTTGTGGATTAACAGTATGCTGAATCAATATTGTAGTGGAACATTTTTGTCTAGTTTGTGTGGCGTCCTTTTGAACTTTGGCCAAGCCCCCTTATTTACTCCCCTAAATTAATAAAGGAATTCCTTGGAAACAAGCCTGTGGTTTATTCTCTTGACACTATCTTGAGGTATTAAAGAACCCTATATCTATATATTAAACCTCGTAGCCAATCCCATGAGAAGGCAGCTCCTGGGTCAGAGTTTTACACAAGTGACCTTCCCATTTCCCTGCTCTCAGAGGACTAAATTATAGCGTTCATGTCCCAGGCTGGTGGAGTGCTTTGCTACTCTAAGTTTAACAAAAGAGCACAATTATTTAATTGCTTCAATATTCAGGTTCTTTACTGTCACCTGAATATGAGCCATCAGAGTCTTCTCTGCCAGATTCTTCTCTTCCTCTTGACTGCCACTCTCAGTGTACTCATACCCACACAGTCCATTTCCCAAAACAATCCATTCAAACTTGGGGAGAAAAGGGTGGCTGCCATCTCAATCCTCTTGCAACTTTTTTGTCAAATCCTCTGTTCTTCAGATGCCATGAACACAAGCTGGGAACACTTAAAATATAAAGTTGTTCTTTTGGCTGTTTTTTACTGTCAACCTAAGTCACAAAACACACCACTCAGTGACCAAAACACAATTTCAGCCTGCAGCAATGCCCTTGATTCATTTTGGCACAAGGAGTTACTCCTTCAGGTTGAAATACATGTCAGTGGACTTAATAAAGCCACAGAAATTTCAACTGTTTAAACATTTGCTGTGCAAAAAAATAAAAAAAAAATAAAAATTACCTGACATGAGTGATGCAAGTTGTGTAATGACACAGGAATGGTCCATTCTCTCCAGCTCCCCAGTGCAAGGTTAGACTTGAATAGTAAGGTAAAAGTAAGGGTAATCAACCCCTTTACTCTGCTGCTGAGTCCCATATTTATCCTATCTATGGCTAATTTTCACCTTTGCTAGGATCAAGATAACAATGTCTCCTCCATCTGAAGGGTATCTCAGGAATGTACTTCCAGATCAATGGCTGGTAAGTGCCATACAAGCACACTTTGTTAGCCTTTAAACAGAATATGTCACTGGTAACCCTATAACTAGACAAAAAAAGGAAATAATAAATGTCTCAATCAACAAAATAAAATAGTCTGGAGCAGAATCAAATCCAGAGTTGCTTATCATCACCACATAAATTTTGTTTTCATTCAAGGTTTAATTCAGCATAAACAAGGCAACAAAAATAAAAATTATAGGGAATGGAATGGCATCCTCAATTGTTTATGAATTATCACACTAACAAAAAAAAAAGAAGAAAAAAGAAAAAACAAGTGCGTTGGAAAAGAACTGTTGAGTACGCTACAGATCAAAATCAATTTTACTTCTGGGTTCTCAGAATGGAGTGTTTCAATTTTCACACTCTAAAACAAACCATACGTGAGCTTTAAATGCTCCAGATGGGATGCCTTTTGTTAAAGCTTTTGAAATCAGCACTACAGTTCTGTTTCATGGATGGATTTTGGTTGGTGTGTTATTGCAATCAGTAATGCTAAAACAGTCTGTCAAGCTCTTGAGTAGAGAGATGACAGAAGAGAGAACTAAGGGGAAAGAACACACACAAACACCCTTTAAAACCCATACTGTGTCATGACTTTTTTTTGGAGGACATGAGAAATAAAGAAAAGGCACTCAGCACACTCAGCAATGGCTCAGCTGGTAAATCACAGCTCGTCATTCCACGTACTCTGAATCTATGGGTGAAAGCCTGTGGGGAACAAATAAATCATATTTCCTATATAAACTGCAGGCTGGAATCAGGATCCTAAGTATTTTGTAACACAAATGAAAGCGACTACTTTCTAAACACAGCAGTCCAAGCTATACACTTAATGAAAAGATGATAGCATAATTAATTAACTCTAATCAACATGGTTTTACAGGAAACAGGTCTGGTCAAGCAAACTTGCTGCTGTTTTCTGACAGAACCATGAGTTTGATGGGCAGAAGGCATCTACAGTCCCAGGACAGACTTCTGTACAGTTCCCAGATGCATGCAGCTAGAAACCCTGACTGTTTTTAAAAGCACTTACACAAAATCAATGCAGCCAATGCCAAATCAATTAAAAAGCAGCTGACAGTGAGTTCACACACATGAATGAAACCCCTCTAATCATAAATGGGTTTCATCATCTGAGAGTAGCTTATTTAATGGGGCCTACAGGGATCTGATTACAAAACTGCTCCGTGTCTTCATCAATTATCTGAAAGAAAATACGATCAATTTTTGGTAACAGCTGGAGAAGAGTCAAAATTGGATGGAGGGGGATAAACACAACTGTAGATGTGTCAATTATTTAAGTCATCTTGAATTGCCTGACAAGAAGGGTTCTTCTGAATTTCAGTAAACCCATGCAGCCAGCTGAAAAATTGCACGTGTACTGGAAAGACTAAGGAATAAAGGCTAAGGGGTGAGTACTGTGCCCTGTCCCAATGGTGGCCCATCCAGGGGAAAATGCTGACAAATTGGAGCAGGACTGGATTCAGGAAAATGACATAAAATTTATCTGAGATTGAGGAAATGAAACAATACCAAAAGATTTTCTTATTTGCCCAAGAGAGCTCAGAATTAACTTGTTAACAACATTTAGGCTGTTACAGAGGAAAGAGGTTTCCATTCTCAGAACGTGTTTTAACCTAGCCGGAAAAGATATAAAGTAATTAATGGCAAGTCTAAATTCAGACTTAAAAGCCGTATTTAACATATCAAGACCTTTTACTAGGTAAAAGAATTTCTCATTTGCTTTGCTTTTCTCAACAAAAATGAGGGGCTGCACCAATGCAGGGGGCATGTATCTGTTAGATGTGAAAACAGCTGACTTTAAAATTAAAAAATAAACCAAACCCCTTACATTTCATAGGCATACAAATTTCTTCAAGGCAATACTGACTGAACCATCCCGCTGAAAGATCGATTTCCTAAGGAAAAGAAAGCACCATATAATAAGGCCTTGAAGGGAAACAACAGAGATAAGCAAGGGACACGGGAGGACTTCTCCCAGGCCTTGGTCGCTGTTTGGAAACCTCATCAGTCGTAACAGGAAGATTAAGGTTATTATTTTTTTGAGTGGTAACACTTCTGTTGTAACCATGATTGTCTAAGGATATAGGACAGGCAGGATTTGTAGAGAGATGCAATACTTTTTACTAGCACCTCTGTGAAAAAGGCACACGCACAAACCCCTTTTACAGGTGCAAGGTAAGGTTTGGGGCAGAGTGGGATGGAAACCAGAGGAACAATGATAAAAAAGGAGGTGGTGATGGGGAAACAGAGATGGATGCCGGAGAACAGTCCTCACTAACCTTTTTACAGCCTCCCTTGCCCCACACCAGCCCTTGCAATCCCAGCACCAATTCCCCCTGCCCCACTGCATCCTGAGTCCAGCACCAGGGCTACAAGGTTCCCTGCAATGTTAGCACTGTGCAGCTGCTTTAATAAGTAACTGCACTTAATTCATTAACTCTCCAAGATTAGCAGAAGACATACACTGCAGCCAAGACCAACACAGCCAAGTAAATTCTGAGGTTTTAGGCCAAGTCACAGAGTTATGACAAGCCAAAAGGATTTTTTAAATGAGGAAAACATTTGCTAAGTAGAATCATAGAATCAGCTGGGTTGGAAGGGACCTCCGAGATCATCAAGTCCAACCCTTGATCCAGTACTGCTGCGGTTACTAGACCATGGCACTGAGTGCCACATCCAGTCTCTTTTTAAAAATCTCCAGGGATGGAGAATCCACTACTTCCCTGGGCAGCCCATTCCAATGTCTGATTACCCTCTCTGTAAAGAACTTCTTTCTAATATCTAACCTAAACCTCCCCTGGCACAGCTTAAGACCATGCCCTCTTGTCTTGCTGATAGTTGCCTGGGAAAAGAGAGTAACCCCCACCTGGCTACACCCTCCTTTCAGGGAGTTGTAGAGAGTGATGAGGTCTCCCCTGAGCCTCCTCTTCTCCAGGCTGAACAGCCACAGCCCCCTCAGCCTCTCCTCATAGGACTTGTGCTTGAGTCCCTTCACCAGCCTAGTTGCCCTCCTCTGGACCTGCTCCAGCACCTCAATATCCTTCCTGAACTGAGGGGCCCAGAACTGGACACAGTACTCCAGGTGTGGCCTCACCAGCGCTGAGTACAGGGGAAGAATCACTTCCCTGATCCTGCTGGCCACGTTGTTTCTGATCCAGGCCAGGATGCCCTTGGCCTTCTTGGCCACCTGGGCACACTGCTGGCTCATGTTCAGCTTCCTGTCAATCCAAACTCCCAGGTCCCTCTCTGTCTGGCTGCTCTCCAGCCACTCTGTCCCCAGCCTGTAGCACTGCATGGAATTGTGGTGGCCAAAGTGCAGGACCTGGCACTTGGCCTTGTTGAACCTCATCCTGTTGGAATCAGCCCAACTCTCCAACCTATCCAGGTCCCTCTGCAGAGCCCTCCTGCCTTCCAGCTGATTGACACTCCCCCCAGCTTAGTGTCATCTGCATATTTGCTGATGAGTACTTTTCATTCTTCAGACTTTTGCAAAACCCTCTGTAGGATTTGCTTTAAACAAGGCTGTTAAAGCAAGCACCAGTAGAAAATGTGATGAAGACTTTTTATTTTAATGATATTTTTAAGTACATAAAAGAAGTGGATTCTTATAAAAAGTCAGCTTCAAATTCATCCATGAATAAAAGCAGCAAAGAGCTGCCAGACCTAGTGAAAAATTGTTGGGGTGGATGTGGGTGGAAAGGAGATTCTCCAGGAAAACTCTCTGACATAAACTGCGCTGGTCTGAGGGACCAGCCCCTCCTGCATGGAGCACAGTGCGCACCCAAAAATGCCACTCTAGTGAGCACTTTGCAAGCCAACAACCTCTTTACATCCATTAACATTATGGTCACTGCAAGAGTGTTCTGTTATACTGCAATTCCAAACAAATGCATTCCTGTGTTAATGATTTCATGCTCGCTTAACTTCACTGCCAGGTTTCAGGCAGGTCAGGAGCCCTCCACGTTCCCATGCACACAGTTTGCATTAATGTGCTGCTGCTTGAGGAAATAATAAGTTGGAGAGTTTCTGTGAAGCCAGCCTGGCCTTAAGATATGTATGTACGCAAACCCGTGAGGAGATACCACGCACACAGGTTGTAGGAGGATTTGCAAAGAGACAACACCCATTAGGAGCAATGGGAGGTGGTCAGCCCAATCCTCTTCCCCTTAGGGGGGAGTTCCTCTTGCCCTCCAGCCCTGCTCACCAAGTTTCTATATAAGCTCATCTCAGGTCCCTGCAGTGGGATCTCAGACAGCCCTCTGTTGTCCTCCATGTACCCCAGGGTGCTCATTCACTGGTGCTGGGACCAGCAACCAGTCCAAACTGATGAATGCTTTGGGGAAGACCCCACACCTCAGAGCACTGGGCCCAGGCACACACTCCAGGCACATCACCTATGTGCAGTGCATCCCTGGTGCCAAAACAAAAAAACCCCACACCTTTGACAGGAATAAGAACAACAAGCTAAGCCCAAGAACTCAACATTATAGTTGATCATTAAGAAACTCCCCAAAAGTCTGTGCTTTGCAAGTGATAAATTTATTATCTACCTAGGAAAATCTTATTACTCCTACATATCCAATATATTTTAACATAAGCTTTGTATGAAATTTGTATGAATGTGTTCCTATAACTGAGCTAAGACATTAAGATGCCACTAGATTCTTCAAATAAAAAGGCAGAGGTATGGAGGTTGACAGCAAGCTCATCTTTTAAATACTCAGAGTCCCCAGGGTATTACAAAACTCAAGAACTGTGGTGCATTATTTCACAAAAAATGTAAGGGAAAAGTGGAATTTCTTATGAAAGGTGACACACAGTAGACCGTAATTCCCACTGTAAAAGAACATAAAACCAGAATAATAACCTAGTATTAAGTACATATAGAAGTTATTATTAGGGGAAATTGCAGATTTTCTTTTTATTATGGATTTGGAAAATTCTAAAGAGAATTTTAAAAGTGACAGAACCTTATTCAGAAAAGTTTCTTCCAAGTGGAGGTCCTTTTAAAAATCCTTGAGAATAACATTCATCTACACCTTCCATTGCTCAGAAGAAAAAAAAAAAGAAAAATTGGGAAGAAAGGAGACCATGGCAATGCTTGGTGAGGTGGGCTAGGATGGTGCCAGCCTTCTCTGGATGGCTGCAGCCTCCATGCCTCATCCACCCCAGTTCTCGGTGCAATGTCCTCATGACAAGCCCACTTCCTAAGGTAGTTCTGTCTAATGTGCTGTGACAGACGAGCATAAAGCCATTGCAAACCAGTGCTGCTGTAGAGGATGCTCTGGCCTTCCTTGTCACCTGCAGCTGCTCTTTCTGCTCCTGTCTGCTCCTGCCAGCATGAATATTTGGATGCCGTGCAGTGAGCTGGATCAAGGAACTAACCTATCTGAAAATGATCCCAAGATGAAGTATAATTAATGTCCCATTGGTTTTGCTACCTCGTGCAGCTGGGTGAACCCCAGTGGTGGCAGGAGGGGGAAAGGAAAGGGAGAAAAAAACACTCAGGGCAACACATGGGATAAGATGCTTCAGAACAGGCTTCAGGTCCTATGTCTATAAATCCTTAGACAGAAGAAAATTGGTTGGGAAGTTTATATTCTACATAATTGCCCTAAACCAAATAAAAGCAAATTTCTGAGGGGTGGCAGAAGGGGAGAAGGAAGGCTGTTTGTGAGTGAGACTAGCCCAGCCATCCCTGTGGGTTTGAATAACTCCCGCTGGCACAGAGGATACAGCACCACACCACCACAGCACTTGGGAGAGCCAGTGGCACATGCCAACACTCAGCGGGACCCTGAAAGTTCAGCTGTTGTTTGATCCCAAGAGCTCAGCCCACACCTGCTCCACCTTGCTTGGGTGATTCTGGATTCATTGCAAGGCAACCCATCCTGTAACGAGGACTGTCAAAACCTGAATGCTACCACTGGATGGAAGTACCCCAGCACAGTGCAGGTAAAGCTTTTTTCTTCTCTCTCCTTTGTTTTTCACTTTTCACCATGCACTTTTACCAACCTTATCCCTTTTGTGACAACATGATGTTTTGGTTTGTAAGCTTTTAGGTGTCAAAGTATGTTGACACTTTGGCAAACAAGCCACTCCCGTAAGTTGACAAGCACGACTTCCCTGCAGAAATTACAAATCTGCACACTCTGCCACTTATGGCTGATATATGACTCTGAGAGCAAACTTTACATCAAACCTTGGAAACTGAATCCTTCTATTTATGTTACTAATTATCCATAAAGAAAGGGCAGTGATAAAGTACTGATACATTTGGGATAGAATTAGAGAGAAGTAGATTTTCATAATCAATTTACATATGGCAGAGAATTCAGCTCCCTGACTTTGTGTCTGCTATTGAAATATGCAAGTTGCTGTCAGGTGTGTAGACTGATGAGGATTACAGTATTGGAGTGGAGGCTCATTATAAACATACTAATTAGTGCCATGAAGGTGACAAATGCAGCACTTCAGACAACGTGAATACTAGGTCACAAAAGTCAGAAAGCTGAGTCCATAATTAATAACAGAGCTCATGATGGTCAAACCAGAGAAGTAGAAAAAAGATTAAATTTTTTCACTGAATCACTGAACACTTGCCAGAAAGATCACACTAAAATCCAGGCAGTTAAGTTTTCTAATTCATAGCCATGAAGTTTGACCCTAGTTCAGAAACAAATACAATATAAAATAGCAGCATTGTATCAAATAGGCTTTCATATTCAAAAAGCCTTTTCACTAACAGAAGTATTTTCCCAAAACTTTTCTCTCTTTCCACAGTAATTTAGAATCACTCTAAAGTTGTGATTCAAACCCAGAAAACTCTATCCATAAGAGAAGGCCACAAACCAGTGAGTTAATCCAGAAACATTTTCTAGTATCCCTAGCATGCAAAGAAGCCTTTTGTGTATTTGTTTCTCCTGCAAAGACAGCAGAAAGGAGGAACTGAAAGAGCTGGAGTTTGGAGGGTCAAATTTTGTATGAGGTACTAAATCTCTCAGTTTGTAGACCATAAAATTGCTAAAAATCAGTCTTTGTGAATATTTTTAAGCTGCAATGTTTACATAAATTTGAAAATTGCTTCACATCAACATCAGAGGACAAAATAAGACTGTCTTTGGTTTCATAATGGATCTACACAGCAAGAAAATCACTCTTCTTTAACCTACTTTCTGTTCAGTTTACAATATAATACAGAACAAAAAAGGTAAGATTGTATGCAGAGGCTCCCATGCAAATAGGGAGCCAAAATCTAATCTGAACCCAAGGTGAAATTCACAGAATTGAGAATATCTTCTATTTTCAGCTGTTCAAATTTCACGACGACGACTGTGGAGAATTTGACCTATATTTTCTAAAGAGAAATTTCTGCTGTTAATAAAACATACGTATTTTTAGATTTCATTCACTCTCTTTGAGCAGCCTAATAGTTTTGAGATAAAAATACCTTAGAGGAATTGCTCCCCCCATATTAATGAAAAGCCCTCAGGGTATGACAGAGCATTAACCTGCCCGATAACCTCATTAACCTTTCCCCAAAGAACATTTTCTCTGAAACTGTGAAAATCTCAACATGTCAGAATACTAGGATGAGTCTTCCACCATCTCACCCCATGCTCTTCTGTTGTGAAAGGGCAGTAATTACGGTAAAACAACAGTTTAAGGCAGAGACAACAGTACTGATGATTCAATCAGGGAGTTTCCTTATAGGCTCTCCCAGCAGAAAGTACTTATAAACACTGCTATCCAGAGTCTTTTCAAAGTCAGGAATAACAAATATTAATTATCTTCCATGGACTACCTTCATGGCTGCTTCTGTAAACTGACATTCAGGAACCGTGAGGATTAATTACAAGTAATGAAGCTCATTTCTGCATCGCGCAGTTAAACACAACTCCCTGCAAATGAGTTTGACCTTTCTAGCACCACGTGCTCTGGAATTCCTTACTCAGAAGGGGATTACCTGCAGCCAGCATCTTCACATGAAAACCAGGATCATATATGAACCAGGCTAAGAACCTGGCTCTATACTCAGGCTTTAAAAGCAAAATAGATATTTGACAGAAAACCATGTTTAGTAAATGACATTGTGTGAACCACTGACAGCTGAACAGGCTTCCTTCAGAAAATGCTTAATGACACTTGTGCAGTCTTATGCATATATGTGAAAAGGTACGTCTGCACTAACACACAGCTCGCTACAGAGAGGCCTGGGCTGTGAAGCTTGAAACTACCCCAAAATCAGTGTGTAACAAAATAAAGATTACTGCAAGACTGAACTAAAGAGTGGATATATTATCGACAAACTGTTCAGTCCTAGCAGCACACTGAGAAACGTTTCCATACACTCAACTGATGCCATTAAACACAAAATTTTATCATGTGTTCCACGCTGAGATATTTTGGAAAAGAAGAAAGGCCATAGGGTTGTATTGCAATCTGGCTTTGCAAAATGAACATGACAAATTGTATCTAATGTAATTATTAGTTTGGAGAGGCAGGACTTCTGTTAATCAGTCATGTCAAAACACATCTTCTGCATTGTTGCTTGAATCTCAGATGCTGAACCCAGGAGTTTATGGACACACAGAATATGAAAGAAAGATCATCAAAAAGATCTCATTGGTCTCAGACATGTTATTTTGTTTGGGAAAAAAAAGTAAATTCATAGTGGTATGAAAGAAATCTTGAAAAAAATTAATGCTCTAATGTTGCTCCACAGACATGCTGATTCAACAAATCGTGTCTTAAAAGTCACATTTGACATCAGAATTTAATGACCCTGATGAGGTTGATCCTCACAAACAGGGGAAGCCACTTCCTTGCCCTGGAGAAAGTGGACTGCCTCCTCCTTTAATGTGCTCACTTCTAAGGCTGGGAACTGTCTGGTTGCTGTTGAGTATTTACAGGTCAGTTTGCATTTTCATAGACTTTAGTTGCTGCCTTCAGTCATTGCTCCCAGCAGAGAAGAAACAGTGTTGAAATGCCACAAAACTGACAATCTCCACTCTAGCAGAGGAAAGCCACTAAATCTAACATCACTTCTCATCACCCACCCTTTATAGGTCAGACATATCCAACTGCAAGTTAAGATTAAAAGTGGCTCACTACTAATCTTAGCACAAACATTAGTGCCGCTCTAATACACTGTGCTGTGCAGCAGGGTGGGAGATGAAATAATCAGCTATCTGGCTGGCCTCTAACCTTGGCTTGGAAGTGCATAGGGGTGGGAGCAGCATTACGAACGTGTTTAATGATCTCTGCCCGTCTGGGTCAAGTTTAGTAATAACTGTAACAAAAAATACATGTAGACCGACTTCAAGATCCTTTGGAAGATTCAGACAACAACTCTGACTTACGTTAATCTTTGCCAAAGAAATACCATTTTGATGGTACCTGTCAAAACTAGTGTGTCTCCTGTTTTGTCTTGCAGCTGCTATCATGACTTGTGATTCGATGCTCACAGCTGCTTTAAAAATTTTTAATGAATAATTACACCAGCCAGTTTTCATTGTGACTTTAACTTCATCAGTATTATTACCTTTGGAGATATTCATGTAGAGGTCCCACTGGAGCATTTCAAGAAAGGCCATGGGTAACATGTCTGGATCTATAAATTCAACATGGAACTGTTTCCGGTGATTTCCCTAAGGATCTGTTCCCTAGGTACATTTTTTTAAAAAAAACAAAAACATAGCTCCCTAACAAATAAAGAAGCAAGATGAAATTGTCTTTTTCTTTCTGTGCTTCTAAATGAATGCAGATGCCTGCAAATTATTAAGATTTCTTGGAAAATCAGTGACCGTAACAAAAACCTTCTGCACCCCTCGATGAGCAAAAAAGCCATCACCGAGTTGCAAAACAAATTTATAGAGCAGAAATACTTGTCGACTTCACTTGGGGGAAAAGGTCTGAGGTGTAAGAAAAGCCTGAAGACAATGATTTACATCATGTGGAACCTCTCAGCCCTGTTCTCTTTTAATTACCTTCATCACTATGGAGACAATCGGCTTTTTGTTTCACTCTTTCAACTTCTTGGGGTGAGTACTGATGCCCTATTAATCAGGGTACTGCAAATAACAGCGAAAGGATAACTAGCCTTATTAAGAATTAGCTCATCTCACGATTTCTCTGCTCAAAGCATTGAATCCAAACTATCCTGCCAAGCTGCCTGCTGATACAAACATGGAAAGACCATTTTAATTGTAAAAACAAAAGGTCTGACATACTATCACCATCCCAAACAACTCTGGTAGAGCCACCGGCTGCTCCTTGCTGCTGCTGCTGCTGGAAGGGGAAATGCTGTTGGGAGTCAGCTGAAGGTCGGCTGCTGCTGTTGCTGCTGCTGCTGCTTCTTAAAATGCAGAGTTAGTTTAAGCACAGATGCGACTAGAAAAACCTGCACAGATGGTTTTTGTCAGTGACTCTCCGATAAGTTACATTTATATTCACTTAAGCTTGGAGTAAAACAGCAACATTATCGTTTAAATTAATGAATTCATGCTTTGGTTTCCTGTAATAGTTATTTCGTTGTTGACTGACTTGCCTACTTCTGTATGGTCTATCAGACAACAGAAGGCACATTTTCACCATCCAGAGTATTCTCAGTTATCTAAAATTTTTCACCAAATAGGAACGCTTATTACTATGAAGGAGTTGTGGTTAAAATAAAACAAACACAGATTTCCTGGGAGAAAGATGGCCAAAGTTTGAAGTGCAAGCATAGATATAATCCTAATAAGGCTATGTTTGGTTCAAACCAGTGACTCTAGCCTACATATGAACAAAACAGCCTAATCCCATGCTTGATGCCAATGCAGGCCTAGTAATATAAATAATTTTGATATTCAGCTTCAGGTAACCCAGAGCTCAGTGTTGCACGGAAACTGTGCCTAGCTCCTTCCTGGAGTCAATTAGCTAAAGAAAAAGGTTAATTTTCTAAAGAGAAGTACATTGAAGGTATCAGAATCAGCCATACGCCATTTGTTTTCCACTTCCCAGAATTGCCAGGTGACAAAGATATCAGTGCAGTCTTAAGTGCCTTTTCCTGGTCCCCAAGCCTGGCTGGCTGGGAACACCACCTTGCATCCAGCAACACCCTTGTAAGCTGCTGGGGAGATAGCCTGGAATACCTCACAGACCTCTTTCCCCTCCTCTGTTATATCACACTGGCAGACTACCAGAGGGGCTAGGGGAGTGTTCATCACTCCACATAACACCAGCCACAACGCACAGCCCTGCAGCTGCCCCTTTCCCTCAACCACACCCCAACCTTACATTTAAACTGTAACCATCTCTGAACATGTAACCTTTATGTAGCTAGGTTATCTAGGGATTTTCCTTCAATATTTCCTGAATATTTTATATTCCTTGAGCACTGTTCACAGTAATTGAATAATCCAATAATTCTCAGCAATGACATACAGCTTAGTCTCTTTCTAATTTGAGCATGATGATACCTCATAAATGAATTGGGGCAAGCCAAAAAGTAAAGGCGTTTCAGGCAGTAATGAAATCTAAAATGCTCGCCTGCATCTATTTATTAATGTCACCACTGAGCAAAAAAGCAATAGAGCATCAAAATGAAACACTGCATCTGCGGCTCGCCTATCACCTATCACTTACACACACATGCACACAGAGTTAATTAAAGACTGCAAGGCTGTAGTACAGGTTTCTCTTTATCGAGCTTTTCTGCATTATTCCATCTATAACCCAGACTAAGATGCTCTGATAAAAGCTCAGTAGAAAAATGTCCGAGCAGCCTGCCAAGAACCACACAGACTTGGCCTATGGACAAAACACAAATCCACAACTGTGGAAAGGAAAACAAAAATGAGGACAGAAAGCCAACTACTCGTTCATTTCGGGATACAGAAAATAGAAGCATGTTTTTCAGCAGCTGATTGCTTACATGAAATATTTAAAATTGCAGCACAGCCAGTTGTTGTTCAGAACCAGAACCACATCGGAGGTCACTGGGCTCCTGACCGTGAGCATCACTTGAGCAGAGAAAAGGGTTGCAAGGACCTCTTAAGTCCCCCTCAGTGTAACTATTCAAAGAAAAACCTTTCCTAGGAGAAAAGCCTGCTAGACATTGTCACAGACTTGTGCTACACCTGTTTGAGGTTCTATTACAAAACAGAAGGAAGTTATTTTGACACTGAACCAGATTTTTTGAGAAAAATGCATATAAAATACCTCTCTGCACAGCAAACTACCATATCTCTCTATCTTGGGGTTAGCCATTTGTTAACAATTTTTTTTCTGATAACATATGGGGCAGATAGCTGTGTCCTTAGTCTAACAGAGTGTCCCTTCTTTAGTTTGCACAGTCCTGAAGAATTTTTATGGCACTTTACAGCACTTCACTGTTACAGTACAGTGTTTTCTAGGAATTCATATACATTTACTTACAGATTTGGGTCCCCTGGTGGTCTAGTGGTTAGGATGCAGCGCTCTCACTGCCGTGGCCCGGGTTCGATTCCCAGTCAGGGGACTTCCCCAGACAGATGGAGCTCGTCAGCCCTGTAAGGCC
The DNA here is from genome assembly GCF_001715985.3 of Manacus vitellinus. Classification (NCBI taxonomy): domain Eukaryota; kingdom Metazoa; phylum Chordata; class Aves; order Passeriformes; family Pipridae; genus Manacus; species Manacus vitellinus. The sequence goes on from NW_021940813.1 coordinate 23,739,573, forward strand.
ATCCATCTAAGAGAAGGTCACTCTAAACAAACCTACGTCCTGAGGACCTCACTGCCACCGTCCGAGCTCACTCGGCCCCGGCAGATGAACCTTAGGATTAAAGGGTGGGCTCAGTTCAGCGCACACTGTGTCTCACCTAAAAATCCACTGCGCAGGCTCAAAGGGTAAAGACCTTTCCCAAATCTTTGTTCACAAAGACTGGCCATGATGATGATGACTTACAGATTTATAGGAGAGCATTTCATGCTGATCATCTGACAGTACTAGGCATGCAAAGCAACAGAACGTCTCACTTTTGACATTAGTATGATTCGAGAAATGCTATTTCCAGTGAGAGACAAAAGTTGGAAGTCAGGCAGAAAGAATGAGATCATGATCCCTTCCCAATACTGAATTGCAAGAGTGGAATTAGGCTGATAGATCTAGGTAGCATATATTTGTATACATTTGTGTTTCCAGGTAGATATATTTCCCAGTCTTCTCCTGAAAGGGAGAATATCTTGGGGGAAAAAAAAACCAAAACAGCTAAACAGAGCTTTACTGTCTTCTTTTCTGGCTAAGCCTCCATCTTGCAAACAAAACAAAAAAAAGCAAAGCAAAGAAAATTTCCGTTCTGTGCCAAAGTACTTCATTGAATAAAAAATTGATTCAATTTCTTCTTCTTTTTATATTTTTACCTGTTTTATAATTTAGTTTATCTCAACATAAACAGTTTTGAAAAGTCTGAACCAATTAAGTAGCTCTGTTTTACCTTGAGCTGCAGTTTTTGGTAAAAAATAGACCAAACCAATTTACTTTAGTTTCATATGCCCTTATCTGGAGGACCATGCCTGCAAGAATTATCAACTCCCAGGTGACCCTGAAATTGTGCAGGCTCTGCTGCTCCAGCTGGATCCCTACAAATCTATGGGGCCTGATGGGATTCATCCCAGAATCCTCAAAGAGCTGGTTGATGTCAATGCAAAAACTCTCTCAATGATTTTTGAGCAGTTTGGGGAATCCAGAGAGGTCCCAGCTGACTGGAAGCTGGCAAACACTATCCTGATTTTCAAGAAGGGGAAGAAGGAGGACCCCAGAAACTACAGGCCTGTCAGTCTCACTTGAGTGCCTGGTAAAGTTATGGAGAAGATTATTCTGGCAGGTATTGAAAAGCACCTGAAAGACAATGCAGTCATTGGTCACAGCCAGCACGGCTTCATGAGAGGAAAGTCCTGCTTATCAAACCTGATTTCTAAGGTAACCCATGTAGTTGATCAAGGGAAGGCAGCTGATGTAACCTTTTTGGATTTCAGTAAAGCTTTTGATACTGTCTCTCACAGGATCCTTCTGGACAAAATGACCAGCTGGATAAACACATCATGTGGTGGGTGAGCAACTGGCTCCCAGAGGGTAACAGTGAATGGAGTAACATCAGACTGGTGATCAGTCACTAGTGGGGTAACACAGGGCTCCATCTTGGGCCCTGTGCTCTTCAACATCTTCATAAATGACTTGGACACAGGACTGGAAGGGATACTAAGCAAGTCTGCAGATGATACAAAACTGGGAGGAGCTGTTGGCTCCCTCAAAGGCAGGGAGGTCCTGCAGAGAGACCTCAACAAATTAGAGGACTGGGCAATCACCAATATGAAGTTCAACAAGGGAAAGTGCCAGATTCTGCACCTGGGATGGGACAATCCTGGATTACATACAGACTGGGGTATGAGATGCTGGAAAGCAGTGCCACGGAAAGGGACCTGGGGGTCCTGGTTGATGGCAAGTTGACTATGAGTCAGCAGTGCCCTGACAGCCAGGAGGGGCAACCCTGTCCTGGGGGGCATCAGGCAAAACATCCCCAGCCAGTCGAGGGAGGGGATTGTCCCGCTCTGCTCTTCACTGGTGTGGCCTCACCTGAAATACTGTGGCAGTTTTGGGAACGGCAATATAAGAAAGATATTAAGGTATTAGAGAGTGTCCAAATGAGGGCAATGAAGATGGTGAAGGGCCTTGAGGGGAAGCAGTAGGACGAGTGGCTGAGGTCACTTGGTCTGTTCAAAGTGGAGAAGAGGAGACTGAGGGGAGACCTCATTGCAGTTACAGTTTCCTTGTGAGGGGAAGATGAGGGGCAGGCACTGATCTCTCCTCTCTGGTGACCAGTGACAGGACCTGAGAGAACGACCTGAAGTTGTGTCAGGGAAGGTTTAGGTTTGATATCAGAAAAAGGTTCTTCCCCTAGAGGGTGGTTGGGCACTGGAACAGGCTCCCCAGGGAAGTGGTCACAGCACCAAGCCTGACAGAGTTCAAGAAGCGTTTGGATGATACTCTCAGGCACATGGTGTGATTCTTGGGGATGGTCCTGTGCAGGGCTAAGGGCTGGACTTGATGATCCTTGTGGGTCCCTTCCAACTTGACATATTCTGTGATTCTGTGAAATACTTGATGGTCATTTCAAGCTAGACACATTCAGAAAATCCTCTAGAGCAAAAAGGCTCTTTCCTGGAGGAACCCTCTTTTCTGGGGTTCATCTCTTCTGTTTCCTGAAATGCCCTTTTTCACCAACCCTCTTCTCTCTGGGATTGAGATTGTTGCTGTGGCTTCCCAGAGAACACAGCAGCCTCAGGAGCTCTAACTCCACCTGTTCACAGATGGAATCCAACTTCTTCTGTATTGTAATTGGAGGTACAAAATCCATCGTGTAACAGGACTGAAAAATAACTACACCATACCCTAATGCACACAGGGTTCATACACCTAGTATCATGATGACCCAAGAGGCATTTATCCTATCATTGAGGTTCATTAAAATACACCAACTAAAGAGGTAATGAATAGAAAAAAGGCTAACAAGTTGAAATTAAATGACAGTAATTAAGTAACTTTCCTATGTCGTATCATTGTAACACCTGGTACTGCCTTATGCAAACCAAGAGCCAGAAACCTCACACAAGGAACAACAGGAAAATTTGACCTTTCGTCGTTCACTGCTAAAAAAAAAAAACAAAAACCCCACAGAAATGTAGCTCGCCATAGGAGGACAGGCAGGATGAATCACACAGCTATTCAGATAATTGGTACGTACTTTACTAGTAGGTCACCTTTTGCTCCTGAAGTGGAATTACAAAGATGGCAGGCCACCTGCTTAGTCTCCAAAGCCCTGGGGAAAGGGCCAAACACGAGGGTAGAAAGAACTTTGAAAACCACTGCCAGCCCAAAAGGTATCATTGGCCCATGGTAAATACAGTAAGAATCATTAAGGTATGTGTCCTGAAATTCACTTATCTAGAGTCAAAAGTTCAGAAGGACAGGCTTTCCTCACAACTGTACAACACACTGGCTGCAAGGGCTGGAGTACTGAGCGATTCAACTTTAACAAAAGGTCTGAAGCAGAAGCTCAAAATTAATGGCAAAAATGTACACGGACTCTGTTGGTGCCATTCCTGTTTAAAAGACATATTGTCCAAAAGACAAGGTCCACTCCTTCCTTCTTGTTTTAACCAACAGAATTTTAAAGAGCAAACAGAGAGAATATCTTACAGCCAGAACAGACCACCAATTTCCTCACTGATGCTTGATGTAAGAGTTGTGCCTGTCATGCCAAACTTGCCCCCTGACAAGGACTGGTCTGGTGCCATGTACTCTCCAGAGATCCATGAGAGAGGGAGGATTTTGCAACTTTTAAATGCAAAATCACAAGGCTATCAAATTCTTCAATTTCTCACTATTTTGTCTTCTATCTTCCTTCATTTTTTTTTCCCTTCACATTATTTCCCTTATATGAATTGCCCCGATGTTTTCCAGGCCCCATGCCACTTTTTCACATTCAGATCAAAATTAGGATTCTTTTTTTTGTACAGTTTTGTATTATTACTGGTTTATTTGTTATCACCCTATTTAGCCTCTTGTTTCAGAATGAGGACATGTGGTCTGCTTTCAGATTGCCTCTGTGTCTTGTACCAAAATGTGTCCAATATCAAACTTTGCTGTAATCCCAGTCTCCTCTCTTACAGCCTATATGCTGCCATTTCTATTCACTATTTCTGCTGTTTCAGTAAATTTCCAACACACGTAATAATGGTCATGCACCTCTGATGCAAATATCTTTTCATGTGATATTCAAGGAAACATGATGTCAAATATCCAGCCATTTAACCAGCTGAAGATCTGTTATTTGTAAAGGACCATTCAGTAATAAAGTGAAAAAGAACCTCCAGCAATAAAAATATATATGCAAAGTGACCAGTCATCTTTACTGCAACAGCTGCTGAGGAAACACAGGATTTCCTTGACTTAAAATAACTGAAGTGATTCCATCAGGTGGAAAACAGTTTCTAAAAAAGCTCTGTATTTTGTTCTGTTTCACTGCATTAACCCCAACAAGGTGAACAGAATTAGGAGCATTTTTTCTTTTTCAGTTTCTGTGCCTGCTGTAAATAAAAAACTGACCCATTCCTCCTGGCCACACAGCCATTTCATTCACCACAATCTTCCGTTCCCATCAAAACAGCATCACGGCTATGGCATGTCTTAAGAAAACAGAGCTACAGCAGCATGCTGCCGTCACTCTCGCAAGTCTTGCCAGGCTCAGAAAAACCTGAGGAGCTCCTGAGTCCAGGCACCCCAACCCTGCTGCTCACAAATCACCTTGAGGCTCTGCCAGCACCTCTGCCTTCTGTGAGAGCAAAAATCAGCACAGCTAAAGTATAAATACTGCACTCTAGGTAATTTGCCAAAATGCAGTCTACAGGCTGCTGGCTGCTTGTAAAGCATGAGTTTTCCTCTTCATTTCCAGGTATTAAAATGAAAAAAAAGAAAAAAAATCCACCCTTATTTTCCCAGGACTACTTTCCTGTGTTAGAGGGACACCTCTCAGGGCAGCCCCAACTATTAACAGGAAATCAGAAGAAGTAACACCTGAAATTGTCACTTTGCACTCCCAGTGATGTTCTGTGATCACACATGGAGTCCCATAAAAGTAGTCCACAGTGTGCTCCTTCCCTGGCCGATCTGAGAGCCAGCAAGAGCACACCCAGGTAAACAGCAAGTCTCCAAGCTTTGCTGGGATCAGACACAGTGGTGCAGTGCAGCTGAGGTTCACCTTGCAAGGACTTCTTCCAGATATATTCTGAAGAAGGGAAAATAAACTTGCATTATTTCCAGAACCAGGAAGTTGGTTAGACCAGTGTCTCTGCCCATTTCCATCCTTAGACCATCCTCATTGCTCATTCAAGGCTCAAGGCTTGTGAGAGCTTCAGGGAATCCCTTAACCACAGTACACCTCTTGGCTGCCTAGAATGACCATGGTGTGGATTTTGTATTTTATTTTTCTAATAATCAGTACAAAAGGGAGAAAAACACCTCTAAACTGTTTGTGAGTCTGCAAGGACACAGGGATCTCCCCTCTGTGTGGTCACAGCTCAATATTCATGTTATTGTTTACTAGTGGTGTAATGTCTTTCAGGGAAAGATGATACAGTAACACCATTAACTCAAAGACACAGGGTGAAAACATCTTAAATTAAAGAAACAATGCATTCCAGGTGGAGAAACATTCAACACATACTGAGTTATCCATTGGCTTTTTATCATAGAATGGTTTGGACTGGAAGTGAACTTGAGGATCATATAGTTCCAAAACCCCTTTTATACCTATTGGTTTGCTATGACTCTCACGACTTTGTAGTTCGCTGGCCACACAAAGAAAAGTGAGGAAATGTTTTGGAAACTATCTTTTACAGTACCATTTATTATCCTTCTTACCTCACTGTTTCAAACTGCATAACATGGATAAACCTGCTTCCTCTGACTTGACTTAAAAATGCAATCTAAGCATCACACAATTCAAAATAATTGCATGGTTCCATTAATTCTTATGTGGTGACTCAGAGTTTACTGAGCTTCCAAGCAATGACAGCACACAGTGGAATGAGAAAAGGGCTGAGAAGGAAAAGGACAGGCTGGGGCTTGGAGAGCCTTTTGCACAAGAAGACACAGAACAGACTCACACAAGAAGATGCAGAACAGCCAGGGCAGCATAAAGAAGAATAAGGAGCTGGTTAAAATCATTATAAGGAGAAGCTGGTTATCTAATAAGTATTCAGTTTCTTACTGCACAAAAACTAGGGTCTGTTCAGTGAAAAAATATCAGTTAGAAGGTCTGAAATAAACCAGAGAATTATCTTTTTACAGAAAATATAATTATAACTGAATCTGAATGCTATAGGACGTGGTAATAGCCAAAAATATAAGTGAAAAAGAAAAAAAAAAGAGAAAATTAAAAAGTCTCTCAGAGAGTTTCAGAGAGAAATCCATTACTGACTTCCAAACTACGCATGACACCCAGCTTGGGAAAGTCCCAAGCTGCTGGCTGCCAGCAGCAAGCAGAATATACCACTGGGAAAGATTGCTTTAAAAACATCCTCCATTTTAGACTCATTCCCTGAGCACCCCACACAGGTCACCATTAGAAACACGCTACTCAGTGAAATGTATTTCTGTAGGAAAACCCCTCCTGGTTTTGCATTACACTCAAAAACTGAACTGCTCTCAAGGCAATGATGCCAGAAGAAAAGCAACAGCAGTGCCTGGTGTGTACATCTATAACACATTTGCATTTTAAACACAGTATGCTTGGCACATCTGAAATATTCTTACTTCGCTCAAGTAATTCAGGATTGCCTTTGAGAAAAAGTAGCAGGCAAAGAAGTGGAAAAAAAAAATCCAAAACAGAGTTAACATATGGGTATCTTGGCAAACTCTAGGTGACAGAGCCTTCCTCTCTACCCTCTCCTGACAGAATCAGTCCTGTTCAGGACATTTGCCAGACTTTGTACTGCCCCAGCTCCTGCACTGAGCATCTCACGGACTGCACAAAGAACACAGCCTTTGGGCACTTCGAGAGACCCACCTCCATCCCACTCCTCTCCCAGAAACATCAGCTGTTCCCTCCCTCCACCCCTGTGGCTGACCAGCCAGTTCAGGTACCCTCCAGGAAGGATAACATTTCCACTGAGGAAAACATATTTTGCTTTCTTATCTGCAAAATACAATGCAGAGGGAAGAACTACATCTGCTTCCCTCTGGCTTGGGAAGAACCATGTCCAGATCATTCTGCTCAAGGGCAGCTCTGGGGGTGCTACTGTCACCTTTAGTTATTAAAAAGTGCCAACCCCAAGCAGGGAAACACTGACTTTGTTCCTTCCAGGGATCATGTAGGTGTCAGTGCCAAATCCACAAGTTAATTAAAAATTGTATTTTCTATGGGAAAACAACATGGCCAGCATAATAGAGCTATAATTATAGCCAGGTTTCCACTGGCAACTTGTTAATTGATTCTTTTTCTGCTTCTTAAAGGAGAGCAGGGCTGCTGTCACGCCCTCTTTCCTTCCTGCTGCTGCAATTTCTCCAGTAATATTCCCGGCAAAATGTCAATACATTTGTGTCTGCTCTAAAAGGGGCTCAGCATAATGTTGCATGACACGCAGCATCCTGAAAAGAAGTTGCTCTGCAACATGGCAAATCATTACCTGTGTAATTACCTACATAGTTTTATATAGAGCATCAAAAATGAAAATATGATAAGTCTCATCTCTCCTCAGCACTGCTCTGTTGTCATGGCAACCGGACACTTTCTCTTTCCCCTCCATCCTTTTTCCCAAGGGACAAAGAAAAGCACTGGGGACTTCACAGATCAGAATAGATGAGGCACAAATAGTTTGCCAAATGCATTTGTTCACTGACATCTCTTGCTTCATAATTGTGTGCATTGTGCTCACTAAAAGTGGGCTGCTGCAAACACAGCCACCTGCTTTCTGCCCAGCACCGTCCCTGCAAAACAACTCCCATATCCTCTTCTCCACCTCCACCTCCCTCCACATGCTCAGGCAAACTCCCTCAAGCCGAGCTGTTTATTTTTTTTCCATTTAGCCATTTTTTTCCTGCTTACATGTGCATGGATGAATGGAGGTGAGCTCGCTTTGACTCCTCCTGTACTGCTGAGTCCTAAATTACTCTGGCAAGCAACAGGTTGAAGTAAATACCTACATCCTCCAGGCAGCCCTTTCATATGTGGCATTTTACAGGGAAGAGAAGCAAGGTCTGGGGTTTGTGATCCAGGTAAGTGGAAACTTTCATAGCAGTGCTGCATGTCTTGCAGGCACTGCCTTGGCTACAGGAGGAGGTGCATGGACCAGGGCTGGCACAAGTGCTTCCTAGGGAGAGCTGCTTGGTGCTGCCTCCCACCTGCTCTCGGTTGCTTACTACTTTGCCAAACTAAACTGACTGGGTTTCAGTGCCCATGCCAGGTGTTTGGCTTACACCAATGGAGCAGTTTGCTTTGGTTTTATTGGATGTGCTCATTAAAATGATTCTTCTATTCCAGAAATCAAGGCTGGGGACAATACAATTTTTGTGGGTACTAAAACCAAGATCTTTCTAATTTTTCTTTGTTTCAGAGTTGTAAACAGAAGGAGAGGGCTATATGTGTTTGCATGACAAAGATGTACCTCTTCCCATTCCTGTGAACTTTCCACTGAGCAGAAGTAGTCAAATCCCTCCAAGCCCTTCCATGAACACATGATGAAGACCATCACCCATATTGGTGGAAGCTAACACCTCTACCACATCTGTGACACTGGAATGAAGATCCGGGGAAAGGGGTCCCACCAACCCACTGCACACACCCCATCCAATGCCAGGTGCTAACTGGCCTCACACCTGTGCCTCTCTGCTGCAGCCAGCCATGGAGCTGCTGACCACAAGCACAGAAAACAAGACCCTCATCCCACAGGCAGCACGTGGGCAACACAATCAGCTGCCCATGAGAATGCCCTCCTCCAAATGAATGAGGCTTCTCACTGCTTTCAGTGCAAATGGAGACAAAGTGCTTCAAAGGCAATGATGACCTCTCGTGCCAGCTGTCAGGAGGCAATGTGGGACGTGACATCGAGGATGACGACTTGCTGGCACCCTGTGCACCCTGCACCACTGCACCCTGCAATGTCCACTTGCGCCAGCAGTCACGAGGCATTGTTCTCACAGATGTACCAGGCACTCTCCCATTTCGGGTCATAATGAGCTGCAGATGTGACAGGCATTTCAGATTCTGAATCTGCAGCAATGAAACACTCTACATAGATTCTTCTGTCTCATTTTTACTTGGTAATTTTTAATAATGACAATTTAACTTCATTGTGTGTGCCATATACAGCAACGGCTAATTCAGAAAGCATCCTAAAGGGCTCTGATTGCTTAACAAATCTTTCAAATAGTTTTCCAACATTTTTTTATAAAGTGTGTATTCTGGAATTTCAGAGTTTCAGAATATCACTTTGATAGCTCTCTAGAGGGAACTAATAAATAATTAGGAAGCACCATACTTTGGAGATACTCTGCCAATGCTTCAATTAAAAGCATCTCCATCTCACTTTTAAAGGACTTCAAAATCAGCATGAAAAAAAGCTGATGTTATACAGAATATATTTACACACATCAAAGAGTAAGTCACAAGTGAAAGCTTAATTAAACTGAAAGTCGGGTTGATCAATTAAGTCATGCATTTCAGAAGGCAAAAACACCTTATATAACTCCAAGAAACTACGATAAATGTTGGAAAGCCTAGAATTTTGACAACGAGGCAAAAATCAAATCCCTTCAAACTTTCAGGTTTTACTCCATCGCAAACCTTCATGCTTGTCCTGTAACCCTTCACATGATGATGCAATTAAATCCAAATTTTTTGTTGGTTTTGACAGAGGTGTAAAGCTATGTACATCATCCAGTGGTACCAGTTCCCACTGTAGTTAAGGGTATAGTGAATGGCATATTAGAAGTGACCTAAAGTTTCCAACAAAGCTACAAATCCTCCATATCAAACTCCAGAGCTGACTCTAAAAGCTGCTTTCCAGCAGTGTTTATTTAACATTAACCATGGCAATGTTAAATGCTCCTCATTTCAGGGAGGGGCTGCAATAATATAAGCTTTGCAGATGCCTGCGATACACAGAGCAAGATTCTTGCAAGTTAAGTCTGGATATCATTGCCTCTCAGCATTCAAGAAGACAGATTATTTTCCAAAGCATGTGTTGAAACGCTGTAGAGGAACATTTTTTGGTTTACAGAACCAAAAAGTTAAGTTAAATTAAACTGACTTCTATCTTATTCTGCTATAAATAAGTGCAACCCAATTTTACCTAGTTTTACCTGTTTGTTTACTAGGTAGAGTAATAACCCTGAGGAAAGGTTTGCGGTAACATACTTCACTTAATGAGGATAACAGATCTTTAACAGATATGCACATCATATTCACAAGGGGAACATGTATACACTTATTTTGGTTGCATTCTTATACCTCACATATTCATGCCTTAAAAACTCCCATATCAATTGAATGCAAGTTCAGCAAGTGTAAGGAAATGGCTTCTGCCCACTAAGAATATCTGGGGGCAAGATTTCTGTATTTTTTTTAAATGTGAATCTGCACTTCATATTAAAAAATTACACAAATGTTTCTGGAAAACAGGGGTTTTAACTTCTTTAAGTACTTCTTCCCATTCTATGTGATTTTCCCGCTTATTACAGAAAAAAATTAATTCCGTGTTATGAAAGGTTATGGTGTGCAAAGTCTCATGTCAATTAGTTCATTTTGGTGTCTTTAAACAGAGAGAGGGGTAAACACTGAGATAACACAATGCAGCAAATGAGTTTTGACTTCAGATTTGGAAGAACAAGCATTCCTCCGTAACTCAGATCATCACAGCAGGTTTCCAGGAATAAGTAAAACAAACCCAAACCAAAGGAGGAGGGGGAGTAAAGCCCAAAATCTAGGTCAGAGGAAGAAACCAGAGAAGTACAAAGAACCGTTCTTCATGAGCTTCAGAACTGATTGTGTGAAGGTCTCATCTCCTGCCATGTATGTGCATATCCTGTTCATATGTGACACTAACTGCGGAGAGGGAGAGACAGGAATGTTAAACAAAGAAGGCTCAAGTGGCACCTTTGGTGAAGCATGAGAGATCCCATTAGGGCAATAACATACCTGGTTATACCAAAGAAAGGTCACCTCAGGGAGAATTTGCTCTCAGTACAGCCTGCAAAAAAATTTAATTTTCTCAATAAAAAGAAGGGCTAAAGAGCAAAAGGGAATCCACAATACTGTGCTCAAGGTAAAGCCTACAAATATAGAAAGCATTTGCAGCATTTTTTCATAAACAGACCAGACATATAAGTAGTTCTTACACCCCAAATTTTGTGTGATCCTCTATTTGCAATCTTCATTCTTCTGCTCAGCCACCTGGTTTTACATTTACAGATGGCTTTGAGATCACAGTTTGTTATCTTATTCAAACATAATTAACAAACACATTTCATCCTTTTGCATCAACAGGGATCTGACTCTTCATGATAGAACAACGAAAATGGAAAACTTCAGCAGATGTATTTGGTTATTGCTTTCTGTCATCCTCTTGGAGATGTCTTCAATACCTCCTTCTATTCTCATTGTCTTTAGAGTAAGTCCTTTCCTATTGTAACAGGGACACAACTCCTACTGAAAGTCACTATAATTTTTCTTGTCTTTGAATAAAAAAGCAAATTAACTGATGAATGCATCTGTTATTTCCTTATCTTTTGTGTTCAATTAACCACTACCATTTTGAGTGACAAAAACTGTCTCTTACCATCTGCTCACTAGAAATCTGCTTTAAGGGCATTTATCAATTTATTTTCTTTTAATTCTTAAGATAGTGGTTTTGCTTTCTTTCTGGTTTTTGCTTTCTGTTACCTCTACTCACAGCACCACATGTGAAATGAATAACAAGAAAGAAAATTGTTTGACATTGTACCTTCCCATTGCATTGCAACTAGACAAAACCAGGGCAAGTATAAATTTAAGAGGTGCACAGAAATGCACAAATAATTGGCATTCCACCAGAAATTTTATTTCTAGTATCTTGCAACCTCTTAATCCTCAAAGACTAACTTGGGTGCTGTGAGAAGGGAAGAGAGGCCAGATGGCTCTGTTGGCCCCAGAAGCACTTGCCTGCCTTAGTGCAGGGATGTTTTCCATGCTGCTGGGAAACAGCCCACAGGGATAATTCATGTCAGGCACACAACAGCTTTCTAGACATTCCCTTTCCCAAAGCACGTGTAAATGTAGGCCAAGGGTGAGATTGGGTGCTGGAGGCTCGTGTCTGTGGGCTGGGCTGACCTCTGCCTCCCACCCACATCCCCAGGCTGCTCCCTTGCACCCACTTGCAGCCTGTCTATGCTGCATGTTCTCACATCACATGTGTTTTCATGGGTCTCAGACTGGGAGCTGTAATCACTCCTGGGGTGATAGCTCCCCCACTCTTCCTCTGCAAAACCATCTGGGGCTTGGCTCTGAGGCCTGAGGCAGAGGCTGGCATAGTGCTGGGGTGGGAGCATGGTTATCCCTAATTCATATCAGATGTTTCCAGCCCAGCACTGAGTGATCCCAACCTCCTTCGATGAGTAGCATTTCCTTACCTCTTCTGTGAACACAAAAGCAAATTAACTGATGAAAACATCTGTTCTTTCCTGATCACCTATGTTTAACTAATTACTATCTATTCCCCCCTTTTCTGGCAACACCTAGAGTGAGGTCCATCAGGAGAGTCTTGATCATCTGCTGTGCTTATTTTTTTCTCTCTCTGGCTCTGGCTTTGTTTGCTCCAGTCAACTCCCGCTGAGCCAGTGCCTCAGCACCCTGTTGGGGTAACTCACTTTCGGGAGCACTCCCCCAAACTGTGGAGAAGACAACAGGTATGCATGGCTGCCTATGCTCCATGCAGCTTTGTAGTGTTATCCCAATGGGTTTTGTTTGCTCAGTTTGCATCTTAAAATCTCATGCCATGCCCCAGGTCACGTAACATGCATCTTCAGCTTCACGAAATAAAACCATCCCTCCAACAGAAAAGAAAAAAACTCTGAGTAGAAAATAAAATCATAAAAAACACCCCAATTATACCTCAGGGCTACTGGAGCACCTTATGGGACCCCGAGGAGATTCATGGTTAAGTACTAGGTGCAGGTGGATGCACTTAGTCTGCACTGGATGGAGCTCACCATAAGCAGTTTGTGACTTGGCCTCCGGGCTAAGGGTTAGTCCCTGGTTTTCTTCTATATTAGTCCAGTGGGTCTGGGAGATAAAAGACTCCTTCGTTTAATCTGCCAATGAGACAGACATTTAGTATTTCAAAGTACATTGTCCAGCTAGTAACTCCTAGCATCCTTTTCTGTACTTCTCAGTAAGCATTGTTCCTTGCTGCTTTTCAGGAGTCCCGCAACAACTCCAGACTGCACTGCCTTTCTTATTTGACCTCTTCTAGTACTTCTTTGTTGCTAACACTGAACTTTTAACAATACTGACTCCTACAAAGCAATTGTAAAATCCTTTTCTCTGTGGAGGATGCCTTGGTTAGCACAGCAGGCCACCTTTCAGGTTTTGTGAAAGCCTGCCTGTGCCTCAGTTCCCAAGGTGTAAAAAAAACCAGCAAAAAACCAAACAACTATTCTATTAATATACTTCATTACTCTCAAAGATTTTGAGGATGAAAACATCTGCATCTCTTCCCTTTTTATACATTACAATGAGAATGCATTTGGCACTCGTACCAAAACTGGATGCAGGTTTGCAAGCCTGACTTCACACACTCACAGAACTGCCACCACGTAATCCAATGTCAATGTATCTCCACTCTTCAGTCCTTCCAACTGCAAAATGGATAATCCTAATTCCACAACTGTGAGGGAACAATTAAGGCTGGTAAAACAGCTCAGTAGCCCTGAATAAGAATGAGAAGTTTGTGCCAGAACCCTGAGGAACCAATAATAACTGCAGCTTTATTACTTTCTTCAACGATGTCTCCACTAGCCTCTGCAGGATTTTTATTCAAATTATGTAGGAAAGCAGTTCTTCATTATTTCTAAAAAAACCCAACCCTCCTTTCATTTTTTTTTCTCAGTTATTTTTTCAGTTGGTACCAGAATAATTTAAAACGTTCAATGTCCAGGATTTGTCTGTATTTTTTGTTTTCAAATAAGCTTTTCTTATCTGTGAAGAGAATTTGTCATCTATTTTCTCAAAGTGTAAGAGATATACAATAGCTAGGGATTACAGGAATGTTGGGTTGTTCTTAATTTCTTTGTATCAACCTCAGGGTCTTTTGCAGAATCCTTAAATCTTGTCCTTTTGTAGATGGCAAATTATCAACTGGTATTTTTATTATTTTTTTTTCCTGTTTTATTTGTCTCATGTATCCTGTTTTTTTCATTCCTTTTATAAAAATCTATAAAAGGACAAAATATGTGGAGGAGAGATAACAATATCATGCATTCTAGAGAAGATTTATCTGTAATTTAGCAAGTTCATTTCAAAATCATAGTATTTGGAGCAGTTTTGTTTCCATCTTCTATAGCAGTCACCATCAAAACATTACTTCCTTCTTGCAAGGGAAAGCTGTTACCATGGTACTCCCAGTATTCCTAACACAGAGACTGGGGAAAATTTGTTAAGCTCCCTAGAAAATTCACTTACTTCCAATGCAAAGGTCTGCAGGGGTAGCTGCAAGAGAACTTGTACCTGCTTTGCAGGCTGAGGGCAAAGAGAGACTGCTCAGTGGTTGGCAGCAGTGGCTGTAGAGACTCCTACACTCAGTATAGGTCCCATCTGTTTTCCTGAATTGTTTGGGCAAACACCACAAAAATTTCAGTGTTGTGTGGCATGAAAAAAGCTAAACCATATCATGTCTGCTTGCATCTGAATTTTAAATTCTCCTATTACTCAAAAGTGGAAATTTTTGAGTGAGAACAGCTACATTTTTCAGCTCTGCTGTGCTGTGGCCTGGTTGAAACCCATGGCGGAAAAACATGGAGAGGCATCCGTAGAAAGAATGACATCAGGGAAAGATGATGGGCTTCTAAACATATGAATAATGGACATGATCACATCCAGAGAGAGAGATCTCGCTCCCTTGGAAAGGCAGAAGTACCCAGGGACAGAGCTTGGGAGGCTGGCAGGTTTGTTTCTCACTTTCAGTGCTGCTGCAGCAGCAGGGCTACAATACGATACTGGGAAAAAGGCTGCAAAATGTTGGATGACACCATCAGATGCAGCTCCCAGCTGCCCAACCTGGCTCCAGGGAGAGAAGAGCACTTCTCAGTCAGGGCTTCTCCTGAGGGCACCTTTTGTGGTGGAACTGCTTCAAACCATCTCCTCTTGAGAACCTGGGTCACACCTCCACCTATCCTGGTTTTCTGGGCACTCTCAACACCTGTGTTTCCCAGAGAAACTGGAGGCTCCCTTTGTGTTAACATGCAAGCTGAAAACATGAGCTTTGGTCTGACTCAAATGGTTTAGGTTTTCTTTGCACCCTCCCTAGGACCCACAAACAATACCTGCCCCACGAGTCCCTCCTGACAAGGACCAGTTGTTGCAACAGCAGCACCATCTCACCAGGGAGGGACATGCTGCCATCCGACATCCCACAGTGGCAACAGTAACAGTAAAAAGCCACCCACCATTCAGGAGGGTGAACACTTCAGGTTTCCCAGCCAGGGAACAAGGATGGGTGTCTTTCAGTTACAGTAATTTATCTGGAGGTTTGAAGAAAAGCCTTGCTTCCGTTTAAACTCTTATTGATTCAGGTGGAAGTTTGGAATGGCATTTTCAAAATAAGAAGTTAACTTGGTTTTGTTTTGAAAATGCCAAAAGGAAATGTTTCAACCAATGCAAAGTAATTACTTTTGGTTTATATTTAGCCAAAATAATTCAGCAAACAGATTGTATCAGCCCTAAGATTGTACTTCTGGGGAATAACAAGGCAGTAGGACAGTAAATTTTTGCACAGCTCAAGCTTGGATATGGTTTTGTGCAGCTCTGTCCTTGCTGCAGATTTTTCTTGAACTATCTTCACTTCTGTTCCCCTCTGAAGCTGAGCTGCCACTTTAGGAAATGGCAGAGTGCAAGCATCAAAATTAGTGAATGGGATGACTTTGTTAGCAGTGCAAACACTACAGTGCTAACAAGATGGTCAAGTTTTTGGATAAAGGGTTTATTTGTCCAACATGCAGTTTCAGAATCATTAGAAGGACTCACAACTTCCACTTGAATTTAGAAAATAATCTGGTAAACATTTGATGTGTTACATTGCAAAATATTTTAGAGAACTCCAAGTGCTCTGTTTCACCACCTTTTAATTAAAAAAACCCAAAGGTTTATCATCTTTCATTTTGATACACTCTTCAGGACTGGCATTTAGCAATTGCCAAATGTCTTGAAATTTCATTTTGCATCAATATTGGCAGTATCACCATCCATTGCCTGTTCCATTGGGTGACTCAAACAAGTCTCGCAGCCACAGAGTTATCTGGTGTTGGCTGCAGGATACAAGCATAACTTCCTGCCTGATAGGTGGCATCTCTGGTGTCACGGCCCTCCCTGTGGTGACAAGGGATCAGTGGCTAGTGCCTTTAAGCCAATTTTCCTTTCCTGACAAGGAGTGTAACTGAGCAGCCCCTGCACTTCTGGGGGCAGGAAAAAATACATTTATCTGGCAGAGCTCCACCATGAGCCATTTACTCACTAGCTAGTGAAGCAGAAGTTTTCTTTTCTGGCTCTCCCCAGCCTAACTCACCTCTGAAGGCCGTAGCAACAGAGGAGATAAGTGTGTGACAACAACCCATTAGTGGTAATTCTGAAGCAAAGCCTGGAAATATTTCTGTGGCAGTGAGAGCTGCGGAGGCAGCAAGGACAGGAAATCTCAAGGGATGGCTGATCTGCTGCTGCTGGTCCCCAGCAGCCTCATGGAGCTGCCATAGGCTGCAGTACCCACCACCCCAGAGATGCCCAGACAACGAGCTGTGAATTCCTCTGCAGTGTCTACTGAAAGTCATATTTCAGTGAATCACCATTGTAACCTTCTTCTGGATTACATATTACATATTCAACATCTACTCCAAAACAATCTTAAAAATAACTGATTGACTTCCAACAAGCAGATGGCTCCTAGATCCTTCTCCATTTTTCTGTACCCCATAAAACTTGGGCTTCTTTCTGCAATATATATACACTCTGTTATATTAAGATATTAAGAGTGTTGAAAATACAGCAGTTTAAAAGGTGATGTAATTAAATACACTCTCTGAAGAAAAGCTAGAAGTAGTCATTGAAACTATGCCAGAGCTTTTACTCTGACATCAGTGTCCCAGCACTGCCCAGAAATTTAACAGGTGAGCAAAACTAAAACTTCTTTGGAACTCCTTCTACATAACAAGCAGACAGATGGATGAGGAACACAGCTGCCTGGGCAATCCATCCCATCCTCCCAAATCCAATTCCTGCATAGGAGGTTCCGAAAGCACAGTAATGTCTACGTTTCCCCTGCTGCATCTATTAGGAAAGTCATTAAGGCTCCGCCTGGACCTGGGCTCAGGGCAGGCTTGGAGAGCTGCAGGAAAGGTAATGGCACAGCATAGCCAGGAGGGAGCAAGCCCCCATGTGTACAGCTGCCAGCAGGCAACAGCCTTGCGGGCTGGCTGTACCCAGGTCATGCTTATCTCTATTCTCAGAGGAAGTCAGCTGGGTCACTCAGGCAATTTGGAAGGAGAACAGTACATATGGAGCAGCCACTATCTGTCTAGAGACAGAACCCAGAAGCAGTCCATGGAGATAAGCTATGAAACAGTGCAGGTTCATCCATTTGCGCTACGGACCTAACAAACAGTGCTTTTCTTGTGGGGAAAAAATAATCAAACCCCCAGTTCATTTATATATGAACCTGTGTCTATAAGAAAAGCTTTTCAACCACCTTTAGGCATTCACTAGTATCGTGAAATCCCTAAGAACAACTTTATTTGTTCAGATTAGGCTGCATATTTGCTTTCTGAGTTTCTAAACACTTGCTAAGGAAAACAGTGGGCAAATGCCCAGTCTTCAGTGGGATTCTGAATAAATGAGCTGGCAGCGCATTGCCTGGCTAGCTGGTCAGGACACCACACTTCTGCTTGCCCATGCAGCTCTATGTCCAGGCTCTCACACAGATCTTTCACCATCAGGAGATGGAGCATAAAGTTCCTTGAAATCAATGGGAGACTCTGCTTACAGCTGATGGTATAATACTGCCATTCGTCTTTGCTTTAGCATCAAGGACATCATGGCCCTTAAGCCGTGTACAAGGCAAGCATGCCTGCCCCAAGTCCCTTGCAGGCTGAGAAACTAATGGTGAATTCAGATACATCATCCTAAGTGACAATTAATTGACCTCAAAGTTGCAGCAACTCCAGAGGCATCGTCACTGGCTCTATTGTTTTTTAATATGTCATTCAGAGAAGGTCAGTAGGCTCCTGCAAGAGACATACCAAGGACTTGCTGAAGCAGATTGCTAGCTCAAGAGAAGATTAAATTATGATTCCTTAGACTCCAGTTTTATGGTGTGTGATTTGTGTGCAGGGTACAAAAGAAAGGAACAGACTTCTCAACATTTCTCAAAAGCTTTTAGTTTTCAAGGGACTTACAACAGACATCATAAACTGTTTGCTATACAAGAGCAGCAGGTACAAAGATAGCATCTCACCCTTGCCAGATAGCTTTGTTACACCCAGTTGATGTATTAACGTCACTGAAAAAACAGCTGTAAATCAGAAATGTAGGTCTCATGGGGTAACCAAATACTGTTAAAGAGTTGCTGAGTTTGGAAATGAAAAGTCCTACGCTAATAAAAAACTAAAGAACTTCGTTCTGAAAATGGAGGTAAAAAAAGCAAGGGGATGCTCTTTCCCAGTATCCAAATCTGCAAACTCACTTCCAGAGTGCCTTAAGAAAACAAAACATTTGTTTTGCCTCACAGCATTAAAAGCCACAATCACCCTGTACTAGTTTTTGGCTGGGACAGAGTTAATTTTCTTCATAGTAGCTGGCATGGGACTATGCTTTGGATTTGTGCTGGAAACAGTATTGATAATTCTGCTATTTCTGAGCAATGCTTTTGCAGAGTCAAGACCTGTTTTGCCTCTCACCTCACCCCACCAGCAAGGGGGCTAGAGATGCACAAGGAGATGGGAAGGGACACAGTCAGGACAGCTGACCCCAACCGACCAGAGGGATATCCCATACCATATGGCCTCATGCTCAGCATATAAAGCTGGGAAAGAAAGAGGAAAGGGGTGGGCATTCAGGGTGATGGCATTTGTCTTCCCAAGTCACCCTAACATGTGAGGGAGCCCAGCTTTCCTGGAGATGGCTGAACCCCGTTCTGCCCAAGGGAAGCCATGAATGAATTCCTTGTTTTGCTTTGCCTATTAAACTACCTTTATCTCAACTCGTGAGTTTTCTCACTTTTACCCTTCTGATTCTTTCTCCCATCCCACTGCAGTGGTGGGAGCCGAGCTGACAGCTGGGGTTAAGCCACAAAACACTCAAATATAAAAGATCTGGATTTCCTCTCCCTGTCAGCAACTACAATTAAATTATACTGTTTAAAAACAACAACAAAATGTCTGCATCACACTGAAATTTGAAAACAAAGAAGTCTGCCTACAACATGTAGAAACCAGAGCACACCTCAGCGAGATGTTTTAAACAAATTCTACTGCACCACTTTGCAGTGGGATGGTCTTTAAGGGGGCTGTGAAAAACAGCAAGGGCTCACCTGTGGTGCGCTACCCTTATGCACTAACGTGGTTCGGTTATGTTGGTGGTGACTAATTACATTTTCAGAAGAGCACACCTTCAAACCAAAAGCAGCAACGACCAGTGCTGGCACTCCAGCACCCTGAGGTAGTGAACAAAAGAGCATGAGCAGTAAACCTGGCAGCACTCTAGGTGGAATTCTTGAGGATGCAAAAGAGTAGGGTAAATTTGTGTTTCAAATTGCAGAATTACAGAATATGCTGAGTTGGAAGGGACCCACAGGGACCATTGAGTTCAACAGTTAGCCTTGTGCAGGACTGTGGAATGACACAGCACCTTGACAAAGGAAAAAACACTTCTCACTTTGGGAAAGTCTTTATTCATCTAAAATAAGGAGCAACAGAGCTGAAATGGCATTTTAAGCTGTTAGAGAATACTGCTAAGTGGAATTTTCAGGAAAAAGAGTTCGTGCCAAATTTGGCAAATTGTTTTGAGTGTTTTGGGGGTTTTTTTTTAGGCAAAAGTAAGTTTTTTTAATAAAAATAGTAAGTTTTACTATCCTGACCCTACATTTAGTTTTGGGGTTTTTTTACTCTTAAAAAAAAATATCTGTGAATATCTGGTAAATGTTACGAAGGACCTTTCCTCTGCAGTGATTTGAAAAAAGTGAAATCTTCTATAAATGATCTTTACAAAATATTTGTAAGGATTTTAGAGTGACAAGAGTACATTTACACTCTTGTTACATGTACTGTACATCTATTATACATCTACTGGACATTATATGCTTTCTTTGGTTTCTCTTAGGCATGTAGCAGCCTAGACACCTAAACCTGCAGCCCCTTCAGCTACTGGGGATGACACAGCAAGGACAGGTATCTGAGGTATGGGGTTATTCCAGTGTGCAGTATCTGTCACCCTTCCTTCACTCCAATTCTACTGAGGCTGACAGCTACACAAGCGCAAAAAAGGTGTTTAAAGAAATGAAATGTCAGAACAGCAATTTCAGTTAATGGGGATGCTAAGTAGTTTCACACGGAAGAAATAGGATCTGAAATTTTTGCCTGATTTCTGTGCATGTTTGTGTCTGGCTGTGGGCACAAAACCCATTTTTTATTCATTTGTGTACTTCACAACACACCAGTCTAGGCTGGTCAAAGTATGACATTGGTGACTATGCAGTCAAGACAAACAGGAATTTCGAATTGCATTTAACAAAACAGAAACTCTGAGTAACTGCCATAAAGGTTGAAAATAGCTTTATTCAACTCCTATTTTGTTAAGACAGAAATTATTAAATATCTTTTTCTTTGGTTATGCAGGCTTCCTCAAAAAGCTATTATCGGCTTTTTGTTTTACTAGGATTATAAAGGGGCTATTTCAGAAAACAGCAACTTAAAATTATCATCAAAGTGCTCAGGCACAGGCAGGTGGATGTGATTTTCACACTTGTGCCTGTTTCTGAGAGAGGACAAGCCTTTTTAGTGCACTTTGGGTAACTTGAAAAATGACGAGAAAATTCCTGATACTTTCAGAGAACAAGGTGGTAATGATAAAGCATTTGTAAAACTGAGTGGTGGAGCTGGAACGTGAAGAACAAGCATCAACATGAAACAAAACCCATTGACTGAATGTGGTCCTTTACAATAAGTGCTTAGCTATTCCATACATTATATATGTGACATTCAAATGTATGTAAGAAATGCAGTTATGGAAAGTAACACTCAAACCCTCCAGGGCAGGAAGGGGTCTCAATCACTCTTATACAGTGCTATTCCTTTTTATGTCCCTGGGCTCACTCTGCCGGGGAGCCATCCTTACCTCCAAGTCAGCACTGAAGGAGGACCTGCCAAGAGGATGGGCAGGGAGGATCCCTCTCTTGCCCAGTACAGCCATCTTGCTACTTCTGACACAAATGTATCTTAAGAAAGTGATGTCATTTTCCGTACTTGGGCACAAAAAGCAAAATGAAAAGTGCAGCATAAGAGTTGATCTGTATATTGGCTAGTTTGATTAATATATCAAAGGGGAAAGCTATTTCAGAAATACAAAACCTTATTATAAAACAATGATGAAATCATATTTACTACATCTGATTAAACAAACGAAAGGAAATTTCTTGGACAGTACACAAGATCCTGGTTTATTTTGGTTTATTAATAAATCGTGATAATTGTGTTCCATTGTTTTGCTAGTAAGAAGTTAGCATCAATATTGTATTTGTTTCCATTAAAATAGTGATTTATAGGGTACTTCTTACACTAAAACCATTACAGAAAGATCAATTTATCAGCAAACTTTAATGGACAAATAAACTGGAGACAACATGTTCAGTTCAAATCAGATTTAGCCTATTATTGGATTTCAGGCTAAGGACACAGAAAATTGAGCCTTTGTATATTAAACAATAATGTAAGCAAACACAGTTTGCAGCTTTGTTTGTTAGCTGGATTTCCATATGCAGCCATAACCATTGTTAACCATTTATTTTGTGTTCAGTTTGAAGCAGGAATATAGCAAGATGATATGACAGGGCTATTTTTGTACTCTTTCCATCTCCCCCACACAAAAAGGAATCCAGCAGCATCCTGCAATGAGTTAACAAAAAAGTTTTTTTGAAGTTTGAGCACCCCAGGAAAGCTGTGCAAGCATCCCTGAGGCTGCAGGCAGGGCAGCAGGCAGGGCAGCCAGTGCCTCATGGCTGGCTCCAAGCTGAGCATTACTATTTTGTGGATACAAGTTGAAGCAAGTGCTGTCCTTCCTGGGATGGACCCTGCAGCAATACTGAAAAGGACATGGGGATGACAGGAGGTCCAGCCCCAGATGAAGCATTGTCCCAGTCCCTTGTATGGAAGAGCAGAGTGACGCAGGTTACTGCCATATTGGCCTCACAGAAAGGCTGCCAGACACACAGTTAGCTCAGTGGATAGGAACAAGAGTTTCCTCCCAAATCCTTTGCAGTGCTCAAGTGGTGTCTAGTGTGTCAGAAACCTCCAGACACCAACCACGTAGCAAAACTGGTCTGCAGCACGGGGGCGCTTGGTCGCTGGCAGCACGGTGCAACCACGCAGCTCCTCTGCACTGCGCTCCTTACGCTCACAGCAAGACCCAGTGTTACCTGTGGGAAGCATCTGTATAAGCCTGTACAAATCTGTCTATGTCATGCTTTCAAATGAATCTATTCTCCTTTTTCTTAAATGTGTTTAAGGGCAAACAGCAGTTCCTGTCAACTTCTTGGCTTGTCACTGTATTATTTTTGAAGACATCGCAGATATATTTGAAGTGAACTAATTCACTAATCTGGTCTGAGAGACTATTACATGCCTGTTACAGAACAACTACTGAAAAACTGCACCATAAATACACACGTATAGTATCTGGTTAGATGCGAAGTTTTCATTCTCACTGAAAATAGTCTGTGTTTTCCCATATGCTAATATATCATCAGCATCCTAGTAACAATGACACATCAATGGGGCAACTCACAAAGAGTTTTGTCACATAAAGGAAGCATGCATGAAAAGTATTTCTGCATCAAAATTATTAATTATTAAACAACACATTACTAACACCAATGTTTGTAAAAATTACCCTCACTGTGATGGAGTTCAAGCAATTTACTCTTTTACTGCTTATTTCTAGCTGGTCTAAATAGGACACTGGCAATAATGAACCAATTTCAGTCCAAAGCAATTGAGACATCTGCTGTGGCCCTGGGGCTAGGAGCTTGCATCTTGCCCAGAATGTGTTCCACAACTGACAAAGTTGTACATCCAAACAAACACTCCCTCAGGCTAGGCATAACGCTGATCACCACAGCAGACTGCTGACAGGCACGATGGTTAAGCAAAATCTGGGAAACTAGAGAAATTATTTTTTAAACTAAAATAGCCAAAAAAAAAAAGAAAGATTAAAACAATGAGTAATTTGGTAGCTCTGCAACTAGCACACTTCAAGGAAAAGGGTGGTTAAGAAACATTTAACTGCAATATAGGCTTTTATGACTATTTTAGATACAAATACTTACATGTGTACAAGAAAAATCTATCCTAGAGAGAGAGGAAGATTCAGATGTTGGTTGGTCTATGTCCTACCATAAATTCAAAACCATAGCAATGTATTTGGTATTCTGTGTACCTGATCCACACATGCACAAAAGCTTTGCCATGCACTGCACATGTTAGATTTATCATGTGGGTCAAGAGTAATTCATCCTGCAGATGCAGGGAGCATGATGTGTCTGGAGCCTATCAGACTGGCAGCCAGTGCCCAGGGGCTGTTTGCTCTGGGCTGCTGGATTTCCAGCTATCCAGTCCAAGCTGGGCATGCTCATGCTACTTGTTGGGCATCCAGAAATGTGGCAAATAACAAAACCAAAACCTAACCCAAATCCACCCCTCCCCCAGAAAAAAAGCATAGTAGAGATGGCAGATGTGCCTCTTTTGCCTACATCTTTTTACTAGGCAGGTGCAATTGAAACAAAAACTGTGAAAGGAAAATGTCAAAAAGCAAGAAGGACGAGACTGGTCAAATTCTATTGACACGAGTGAAAGTTAAATGCCTAGTTGTTGTATGTCCCTTTGAAAATCTCTGACCTAAATTGAGAGAGAAATATTCTTTGCAGGACACACAGAATGCCAAATACAGACTTTGGATTCATTTATGAAAATAAAACAGATTATGTTACTATTAGAGAGGCTACAGTGAAGCATCAGCCCTCCCATAAACCCAGATACATACATACATACATAAATAAATCCCTGACCTGCCAAATTTCCGTAGCCGACGTAAACTGTTTTTTAGGATATTTCTATTACACAAATAAACATCACTTCCTATATTTTTTGTCAACTGAGTATAAGAATTTAAAGAAGATAAGTCAAGTTTATTTTTGATTCCCTGAGGAAAAAAACCACATCTGTCCTCACTCCTTCTCTGCTGTGTTACAGTGTTCACTATTAGTTATTTCTGTAACACACCTACATTTATCCTTATGTGCAGCAGGAACATTTATCTCACAAATATTCCTGTCAGATGGTTCTAAAGTGCCAACAGATAAAACAAAAAAGTCGATCCCCACAGAAATGCAATACATAACATAGCAAAGAAGTTGAGTTCTAACCTGGTGAGTCTAAAGCTGATGCTGTGACACCTCTCATGCAGTGTGACATAGGAAAAGACAGAAGAACTTGAGAAACAAGTATAATGGGCAAAAGAGAAGTGTGACACCCGTTTTACTACATAATGTTGGGCTTGTTATCATAACAGCGTTTCTTTAATAGCTCTCTGGTTGAAGACATCACAGTTGCCTGTTCTTTTCTCTTCCTCCTCACAAGTGGCATACATTAAAGCTGAAGACCAGCAGTACCTGTAACAGAGGTGCAGTCCCAGCACAGACAGTTCCCAGCGCTGGAAGATTTGTCTTTATTGGCACCAGTACACCACAAGATCACAGCCCACGTTCCTTTTTGCAAGAAAATGCTTCTCTAAATCTGAAGAAATCTTAAAAGTGTATTATCAATTCAGATTGGCCTAAGCCAACAGAGCTTATGGAAAGACATTTACTGACCTTCAAAACACAGCTGTAGGGGATGATGCTGTGCGGAGTTTCACTGCAGTGAAATTTCAGCTCTCTAAACCTGTCATACAGGTCAGTAGGAATAGATGTACGTAAGTAAGTCTTTCCAAGTATTTCCAAGTAAGTATATCTTGCTGTTTTAAGCATGGACTCAGCCTAACATTTACAAAGGATACTGTATCATGAACTTCCACTGACAAAATAACATAATGCACTGTCATAGCAATGGCTTTACATAGTTATTTCCAGGACAGCAGCAGTATACAACACAATTTCTGTTGTGCTTTTGCATCATGTGATGGGACCTAGTTTTACTTCACCTCATGTCCACTGGTAGTGCTGCTGTTCACATCCACGCTGAGGTGTCAGCACAGTATATTACCATAGCGGTAAGAAAGTTAGGACAGCAGCAACTGAGCTGGAAATTTTATTTCTCAAAAGCTGCTTACTGGATGTCTCAGCTCTGCAGCATGCAAGCCTCCGAGGCACATCTCTCTTAACACACATTTCCATGTCAGTGAATTTGGCAAGTATCTCAAGACAGTTTTGTTTAATGTAGCTCTGAGCTGTGCTGTTTCATTAGTCTCAATGGCAACATCTCAAGTTACCTGAGCTGCAGGTTTACGTTTCTCTGCACTGTCAGTTTTAACACATTTAGCTTGTGCTCCAGATAATTACAAATCCCACCGTCTTTGGTTTAAGAAAGATGAAGAACTCTCTGGGAAGGATCCTGTCCTGTTCTATCTACTAAAACTCGGTCTTATGGTATCCATGCAAAATAGATGAAACACAAGGAGACAGCTAGAGCAGGTAAGGAAGCCCACACTATGCCAACACCACCCACAATGTTCCCACCAGTGTCCTCCCATAGAGCAGCAACATGGATGAGCCAGCATTGGGCCCTTTTTCACACCTGCTCACACCTAGTGGTGTAGACACAACTGTGGATGCCACACTGTTCCCCATGTATTTCCAGTAAATAAACTGGCTGGTCAAGGCAGCTTTGGCATGACATAGCTGGGAGGTTGTCAGTGAAGATCCCTACTAGAATGGTGTGAAAGTGCTGGCATAGTGTGTGCTGGAGAGAGAAACCCCAGGCACACAACTCAAGGGCAGTGAAGAGAAGAAACACAACCTACCCCGTAAGGGATATTGAAACATAAAGACTATATAGGAAAAGCTGAGGTATTTTAAATAGCCTGAAGGAGACCAGACTGTTTGTAAGAACTATTCTCATTACTTCTAACAGCCTGCCTCCAAGAGATGTTGGACAGATGAGGTGCGCTTAGCATCTGCTCCTGCTATTTTTATTATTGTTTAATCCTATTTGAAGAAAAAGTATTTCAATAAGCTTTGAATGTAGCATAAATTTCATGATAAGTACTCCTTCTGTTATAATGTCTACTGTAGTTGGAAAAGATAAGTTTAGCTGAAGTTCAATGTACATTTGCTTTCTATTTGGCTTTGTTCTAAAATCATTGTAGTCTTTGTAAAAGCAATTGTGAACACAAAGATACAAACTGTTTACTTATTTTTCTTTTATTTACTTTGATTTATTTAAAAACAAAACCGTGCAACATCCTTAATATTCTCACCAAAAGCAGACACAAACAGCTTGTCTCAAACTTGAATTAAGTCCTATTTAAAGCACACAAGGCTAATTTCTAGTACTGGCAGCACCGTGATACTGATAACCACATTATGCTACAGAGCCCAACTGTGGCTTCCAGAGAAAACAAAACAAATGAGGAAAAGTGCATCTACTTCTGAATAGAAGTATTCCCACTATTCCTCAGGTTTATTTAACAAGGATCATAATACATGTGTTAGTGGATGTACACGTTGTTGGCATTAACATCATCCTCCCTATAGGAATGCCCCATCTGAAAAGATGAATGCCGAAATACTTCACCTTATACTAAAAATGCCTTCTACATTAAACACACAAAAACTTTATCAAATTTCATTTGTTTTACTTCATTCTTCCATAGTTCTTGCAGCCTGCAAGACCACAGAACAATTCCATCTAACTCTTAAAGCATTTTCCACCATCATGTGAAATTACAAGGTAATGAGTAACCTTTGAGTAAATTTCTACAACTTAATTCAGTCTGCAGTGCACAAAAGCCTGGCCAGCCCATTCCATAAGTCAGCAATGCAAGTTCCCAGGACCAAGAGAATACTTTGTCCATGTTTGCTCCTCCTAACAGAGCCATCGTTTAGCCACTCCATTCCCAGTCTGCAATTGCTGAAGTGGTTTGAATGTACCTTTTAATGAGGATATAATATCTTGCTGCTTCAAGCTTCAAAAATATAGTTTGAAATAGAGGGTACCTCAACATACACTTGCAAGCTGGAGGTCCCCAGCAGCAGCAGACCAGATGGTCAACAAAATAAAATACAACCTGCCAACAGCTGAGAGTTACTTTCACATATGGTAGCACAGTGGTTACAAATCCCCAATGACAACATGAAAAAAACCCTCCTGCACCTTTGACCTGGAATTAAAACCATGGCTTCATTAACCTTGATCAGTAAAATGGGTGATCACACAGAAGTGTTCAAGGCCAGGCTGGATCGATCAGGCTTTGAGCAACCTGGTCTAATGGAAGGTGTCCCTGCCCTTGACAGGGGGACTGGAACTAACTGATCCCCTTCCAACCCAAACCATTCTGCGGTTCTATGATATCTCTGCTGATACATCTCCTCCATGTTTAAAACTTATGTTGAAACTACTGACGTCTTCTATATGCTTTTTTTGTTGAAACTGCACCTCAGGATTAACAAAGGCCATAAAACAAAACAAAAACATACCATGATTCTTCCAGATCTAGCAGGGCAGCAGAGCATGTTATTAACGCTGCAAAGTAATCAAAAGTAGTTGTTTCTAGTACATGGCTCAAGTGCTGCTGTCACTGCCCAGGCAGGAGCGGCCATAGAATCCTTAAGATTGGAAAAGACCTTTAAGGTTGTCAAGTCCAACTGACAACCTAGCACCACTACCATGTTCACCATTAAACCATGTCCTCAAGTGCCATATCCACACATTTTTTTGAACGCTTCCAGGAAGGGTGACTCCATCACTTCCCTGGGAAGACTGTTCCAATGCCTGGCAACCGTTTCAGTAAAGCAGTTTTTCCTAATATCTAATATAAACCTCCCTTGGCGCAACTTGAGGCTGTTCCTTCTCATCCTGTCACTTGTTACATGGGAGAAGAGATTGACCCCCACCTCACTACAACCTCCTTTCAAGTAGTTGCAGAAAGTGATGAGGTCTCCCCTCAGCCTCCTTTTCTCCAGGCTAAACAACTCCAGCTCTGTCAGCTGCTCCTTGTAAGACTTGTGCTCCAGACCCTTCAGTGGCTCTGTTGTCCTTCTCTGGACGTGCTCCAGCACCTCAGTGTCTTTTGTGTAGTGAAGGGCCCTAAACTGAACCCAGCATTTGAGGTGTGGCCTCACCAGTGAAGAGTACAGGGAAACAATCACTTCCCTCATCCTGCTGGCAGTACTATATCTGATACAAGTCAGGATGCTGTTGGCCTTCTTGGCCATGTGGTGAATGTGGGAATGTGGTGCCAAGGAACAAAGAGACAGGTTCCAGGGACCCAAAGACCTTTTCCTGCATGTCTCTTATGATGGCATGCCTACTCCAACCATATGAAGTTGTGAAAATGATGGAGCCAAGCAGAGGTGCACTGCAGTCAGATCACACTCCTAAATGCTGTGGCACCCCAATACCCAACAGGGCACCCTTTCGCAGTGACACACAGAAACCTGTTGTTTCTGACCACACCCTGCTAGCATGCTGAGTACTGAGCTCCCCTGTAATTTAAACACATCAGCTAATTTACATGCACTGGGCTCCTTGAGTGTTAGCAACATTATGTGTTTTTCACAGGTGACAAAAGAATTTAGCTCCAGTAAGATAACTGCAGCATACCCACAAGTCCCCAAAGAGTACCATTCCCGTCCTTAAATTGCTGAGCATTTACAGTAGACAGTAAAAAATGCTGTTCACCTTTAAAGCTCTAATTCAATCTCCACCAGTTCCCAGATTCACGGGTACCAGAAATTAAAAGCTGTGTTAAAGTACCAGAGAAAATGAAGAGGGCTAGAGAACAAACTGGAAAAACAAGAGTAGGACTTGACAGTATTCAGTAGACTTCCACTTCTCGCATCCTTTTTAAGACTGTAGGAACTTAACAGCATGTCATGGCTGGAAGAATAAAATCTCATTTTGCAAACATAAGAATTAGCATTTGAAAAATCATGTTTTCTATCTACTGATGTAATCCTGTGGTTGTGTCCTTGCAGAACACCTTATTCCTTAACCTCAGGCTCACCTGCAGCATGTGTTGCATTCATACAAGAGCAATTCCATTAGCCTTACCCAAAGTGTCATCAATTTGCTGCACAACTCTGGCTGCTGAAGTGCACTGTGCACTGCAAACAGAACAGGCAGACCTTCTCCCTCGAGACTGTATGAACACTCGTCTGCATATTTTCAACAATATATCTAACTTCACACCTGAATTCGTAACTATTCCCAGGGAATACAGCCCAGCCTGTGGAAAATAAACATGGCAAAAGAGAAAAGATCTGAAGTCCTCAATGCTTCCTAAAACATCCTATGACAGATTTCTGTAAAGCAGCGGTTGCATAAATAAAAGGACAAAACATCCTCCCCACCTCTGCCATTTCCCTGCTTTTTAAGCCAATTTCTGAAAAAAAAATTTACCTAGAGGAAAAAACCACACCACTAAAAAACCTAAATAAACAAACAGAACCAAAGCAAACAAACAAAAAGCAAAACCCCAAATACTATTGCAGAAAATGCTCATTTACAACCATCCATGCACTTTTTTTCTTTACAGCTGTCCCTGTACTTCACTTCTCAAAAGAACAACGCGCAAGTACGAAGACCATAGGAAAGTGTTATACCGAAAGCTGCAAACATGAAGGGATCTTCAGAGAATCTCCTCTTGGTAAGAAAGTAAAGTAACATTAACTTCATAGCCAGAGAATCTGAGGTAAAGGGGAAGTCACATGAATGACCTGGCAGAGCTGGAAAATGGCTCAGCCTCAGTACTGCACTACAGCTGGTCATTGTTACTAGTAATACATTTTTGCAAATAGCCTCCTAACAGGGGGCTTCGCTATTGATCTTTTCTTTTTCCCAGCTTAACCAGAAGCTGGAGAAGGGAAACAATAGAAGGCAGTTGCACCAGGCAGCTTTGGGATCCCTGCTTCCTCTGGTCTCTTCTCACTCCTCCCTTCCCCTTGGACAACCTGCTCCATTCCTGCATTAAATGCTGTTTCCATTTGAACCTGCAGACATACACACTCAATTCACATCCTAAAGTGGGGAGAGGCAAACAGAGATGGCTGGGGTCCCAGAAACACGTATGGCCACAGCCCTGTGTGATGCACAGCACAATCCCACCTCACATCCTACCCACCCACTGAGATCATTCACCCCTAAGCAATAATGAGAGACAGCCACTTGCCACACAACTTCCCACATTTTCTTTTGTCCATTAAGTGCACATAAAACCTACATGTGCAACATGAAAGTAATGTTTCATAACTTTATAAAAGAACTGTTAATAAAACCCAATATATTATTTAAGTCCAATGACCTCCCTGGCTTTATAGGATGAAATTTAGTACAAAAGCTAACTGACTGTTGTCTGTAAACACCACAGACAGATCAGTATCAGCATATTTTGTTTAACATTTGTTAAGCTAACCGAAGCACTATTATCTTATTCCTGCATATATAATGAGTTAAACTCTGCTTTTAAAAACTGCTGTTGTCAAGGTATGCGTATTTAGGAATAAAATTATTCACTTAGTGCTTCTTTTGGACCCCCAGGTTACTAAGACCTGGTATAGCATTAGTTAAACATACAAATAAAAAAAAACTTAAGAGACTTTCACCTTCACTTAATTCTACAGATCTGGGGTCCACTATGAACCTAATTGAAACTCCCTACCACAAAATACTGGGGTTTTTTACACAGCATTTTTTAAATGCTTCAAAAGGGTTGATTACTGTTTTAAGTTGAACAGGAAGTTGTACAGAAACTGTTAGTACAGTACCATTTTGAATGGAGTTCCACGGTTTGAAGCCATCGTGTTAATGTGAACTGTATGACAAATAAGAATGTATTTCTTTCCTAAACATTAATATAATGGCCATCAGCTTTCCAGTATTCACCGTATTCATCATTCTTCCTCTATTACTGAATTAAGAGCACATTCTGAATGGAATTAAACCCAGAGCTTTTATATGAATTAATTTGAAACCCAAGAATGGAATAGGCTTTTGCTATCCATTAGCATGTTTCTGTTACACATGAATATCCAAATATCCATTAAGGAACCTGAGAATTTATTCTCTGTACAGGGACTGAAATGTAGCACACCTATAACTGTGGACAAGTGGAAGCCATTAGCAGTTACTTTCATCATCCATGAGATTTGCTGTAGGGAGATCACAAGAGAGCAGAGAGAAAAGCCACACAAAGGAGAAAAATATATACATTTGTAAAATATTCCCTTTTATGTCATACTATGCTCACTAAATAATTAATTACAAATACATCAGTTGCTGATAAAATTAAAAAAAAAAAAAAAAGAAGAGGGGGGAGAAATCAATGAAAAGCTCACAAATGTAGCTAATAAAAAAAGTACAAGAAACCACCCAGGTTAAATGCTGAAGAAAGCAGTGCCAGGAGCAATCGCCTGCAGGCATCTTGTATGTGATTAGTGACTTGATGCCACAGAAACCGCTATGTTGAAGGAACCCTCTGACCTGAGGATCTTGACACCAGAAGCTAATTGCAAACAGTGTAATCATCTGCTCCAGATGGCTCTGCAAGCTTAAGGCCACAGTGCTTGCACCCAGTTTTCCACAGCAATACCACCACAGAGGTCAGGAGTCTATACTAATTACTCCCTGTTGTCAGCATCACCTAAAATTCCTATTTGTTTTTGGATTCTATCTGTAAATAAAAATTTTCATTAAAATGCCTCAGAGGAAACACCTTCCCATCAGTTAAAGATGCGAATCACAGATAAATATCCTGCCTGTTACCATGATGTTATGTGTATACAAAATGAGGTTTTCAAAAACTACTGTGCATAAAGTATGAATGTCTTTATTCTGGGAGTGAAAATCATTGCTGTGGAAGAGTCACTCTCCTCTACCCCTTCCCTGGCTACAGCAGAGACAAGCAATACATGTTTTTGAGATTTCACATTGCCACAGATTCATTTCTTTCACATTATGTGCGAGACAGCTGATAACTTGCTACCTGAAAGGCAACCGTATGGGCAGAAAACCACCCAAAAAAGGGAAATGGCTCAGACAAGAGAGTTCACAGTGGTTAACCTCCTGGAACACATTAGCTACACCAACTCCCAGTTGCCCAGACTAAACAACCCTGAAAACCTCTTGATTTTATTCACTAACAGGAAATGATTCAGATACAGTTCTGCAAAGGCAGTCAACAAGAAGAGGTAAATTACACACACTCACTGTACTACATTTTACTGTGAAACAATTGAGTATAAAAATTATTCAGCTCTGATGTAATTTTTTCTTCCTTCCTTCTTTTCAGTATTTTTCCCCTTGGTTGACACATCTCAAATAGAATGTGATGCTTTTATCCTAAGACTTCAATACACATCACTTAATTTTTTAAAACACACATATCCTACAGACTCCTGACAAAGCAATGCACTGCCAAGTGTGAGAGACAGAAACTGGGACCTCTTACAGAGAATGGTGCCCACAGATAAATAATCACAAAAACCAAAGTGCTCTCAGGTTTGGGGCTATGAACAGAGAGACTTTCTTTTCCCTTTAAAGCTTGCTTTTCATAAGAGAGATTTACTCACCAACATAAATGCTAAACACTCATTGCTGAAGAAGCACATAGAAGGATCGCAATCTTTTCTGGCTCCACAACTCACCCCAACTGCTCCATGAAGCACAGCTGTGGTCACAAAACCAACAGCTGCCCCTATCCCTCGTCAAACTACATGGTACCAACAGCAGCAGAGCAATCCAGTCACCTGAAAATAACATCAGCCTCCCTCCTCCTAAATGTATCCATACAAATGAAACAACCAGACTCCAGGTGAACTTTCATGGTAAGTCAGAGTGTTCATACCTTTTGGACAATTTTTAACTATCCTATCCCTATATATGCACATATATACTTACAGTCACATAGAATAGACAGAGGAATGATATTTGGATAAACCATCAGCATTCCTTCACATTTTTCGTCAGACAATACCTAGTATGGTGACTTCTCCATTATCAGACACATGGAGCGCTGCTATGATCAAGGACAAATTAGAGACCCAGCAGCTTGTCCCTATCATCTGCTCCAGATTTTGTTAATGCAGACTACTGGCAATTATTTCCTTTTGTCTTTATTATAAAAAAAAAAAAAATCCCAAGAGGCTTAGTAAAAACCCCTCATGGCCCATCACCATTCAGGCTTTAATTAAGAGCTGCAATCAAGTGCTTATATCCCATGCAGCCAGGCAGGCCCCATGTTCAGGAATCGCTCTTTTCCTGAGGCAACTTCTGCAGCTCTTCATGCCAGCAAAGGTCTACCTAAAATGAGATGGGGGAGAGAGGGACTGGTTGAGCAATTTGACCTCAAACACAACTCCAAGGGTTGCAAAAAGGTAAGATAGCACCAATTTGCCCAGTCATGTGCTGAGGCTTTCTGGGAACCAGCTGCTCTTCAAAGTCATGGGAGGAGGCACCTCACAAAATGCCAGCTTGTGACACTTTTAAAATATGGAGTTTGCAGTGTTCAGATTCCCACAGCTAGAGTGATGGTGCTGGGTAGGGCACAGCTCAGCACACCCTGGCACTAAAAACCCCCACATGTTGGGCTGACATAATCCATTCCCATGCTTGTGTCAAATGGAGTCGAAGCTGGGCGGGGGAACCTTTCCTGGATATCTGGGTTTACTGTAGTAGCATTTTTCCATGCTACCCTAGGGAACAATAAACACTAGCAGGGCTTATCCTGCTTCTTCTGTTTTCTTTGAGTTTTGACCTTATATTTAATTAAAAAATGCTGGTAAGTGACTTGTAGCCTCTGCTGAATCAGGCCATTGGGAGTCAGGTGGTTTGTGGATCTTTCCAGAATGACTTCTTATTGCAGTTGTCTCACAATAGAGAAGGCTGAAGGCAATGACCGTATGGTTCCGTTCATGTATATAGTGTTGGCAAACATAGGCCAAGAGTACTCTACTGCATTATCCCGCTTTTAAGAGGGTCATGTGAATTAGTAGAAGACACTAAAAGTGATCAGGGTCCTGCTGGGTCACAGTGTGCCACCCCTGAGGAAGGAGCAGTCTGTAAGACCATCCAGTGCACCACACTACTCACTGGCAAGACAACAGCAACCACGAGGTAGAATTAGTAAACACCAGGCATCCTGCAAAGTAAATTTCCAAGTAAGTCATCTGGTTAAAGCAAGGCTTTAGTTTGGGACTTTTTTCCTAAAAATGACCATGAATTGGCTCAAAATACTATGCAAGATGGTCAAAAGAGGCAGCTAAATTTGTCTGTGAATGAGGGCACCTGCAGTGAACAGCATAACTGGGGAGACAAGGAGGAAGTACTGCAGGGTCACATATAGTTGAGCCAGTTTCAGGGACAGAGAAACACGTTAGCAACCTGCAGAGAAGGCAAGGGACACAGAAGCAGTGGCTCAAGCAAATGCTTCCATGTCTGAACAGTTGGTGTCCAGTGCAGGCTTGTACTGCAGAGAGGTTGTTCCCTGCTTGCATAGATGAGAAACAAAATTTAGTGAAAGGTACTTCCAGAGATAGGGGACTAGAACGACACTGCAGATGTTTGGTTCACCAACACCACTCTTCCTCCCCTTTCACCACCCCCCATGACAGCAGCACAGTAAGGGGCTGGGAGCAGGACACACGCTGAGCCAGTGACAACCTCAAGTGTGCAGAACTGACTGATGA
Source organism: Manacus vitellinus (assembly GCF_001715985.3). Lineage (NCBI taxonomy): Eukaryota > Metazoa > Chordata > Aves > Passeriformes > Pipridae > Manacus > Manacus vitellinus. Next base: position 23,774,792 of record NW_021940813.1, read on the forward strand.
CTGCCCGTAGGGGGTTACTGCTGGCCCACACTTAAATGAGTTGTCATTTAAGCAGCAGACACTCTAAGTCCCATCGCCTGCATCTTGCCTTTCCCCTGCACATCCAGAACACAATCCTCCTGTTCATCATCCTCCACCTGTTGCCAGCTGTAAAAGTTTAGTGTTCCTATTTCTAACACAATCCTAATGTAAGCACAGGCAGTAAAAACCAAAGTGCTAAAACCAGTTCCTCTATTTTTACATTTGTTTCAGGCTGGAATTCACTCAATTTGCTAAGCATATGGTTTTTGGGACTTACCAGTCCTGCAGGGCTCACAGGACTCATCAAACCTGAAACCGAAGAGTGTAGTTGCTTCTGAATTCTGCAGTGTGCTTATGTTGTCCTATAAATCCCTGTCTTCACTCTCCAGCTCCCCATTAGGAGCCAGGATTTTTTCACACCTGCAGCACTTAGGACATTAAGACACATCTACAGCAATCATTATTGTGGGATGGCAAGGAAGGCATGGGTGAAGGAGGACTCATGGGTGAAAGAACAGTTTTGACATTTTTTTTTCTGTAAACGCAGCAAACCAGTTATTTTGCTAGATGCAGAATCTGGTAGGAGAAATCACCGTGTTGATATTTAAGAATAACCTTTATACCTTCCAACCAGAACTGTCACTTCATATCTCCATTTCTTATGAATATTTCAGGAAGTAAGTCATATATAATTAAAGATGCCTATGACACTTGTAATGCTCACGCTCCCTGCAACAGCTGACAAAGAGCAGTAACTCCAAGATTACATTGTATAGTCCTGCTTTTCCCAGCTCCTTCAGTTCCTCTCATATGAATTAGTCAAGTGGAAGACTTCAGCTGTTTTCTTAAACAGTTCCTGATAGGAGGATGTAAGTCACCGCTCTGCCTTGTGCTAAATAGATGCAGACAGGTACAGCCCGAACAGAGTTCAGTAGCTACTCAGAGGAAATTATCTCTAACCTCAAGTTAGCCCTTTATTTCTGCAGAGGACACATCAGACACATGTTTAATTGAGAACACAGTACTAGAGTTAACCACAGGCAAAACTGCTGTAACAGAGATTAACACAAGTATGCATTTAAAGCCTCTGTTGAAGTAGGGCCTTAAGTGAATACCTCACCTGGGAATGGGGAATTATCGGCACAATACCTTCATCTATAACAGGCCACTGGGAACTGCTTTCAAAATTGGTTCTGAAATACTCTTGTTTTCAACATCCTATTATCAACTCTACTTGGGAAGCAATGGAATTAATTTAAAGAAATGGTTCAGCAAACAGATGGACTGTGTGTCATTTCTGGGCTCCTTCAAGACTCGTTTCCTTCCTGTATTTTGAGAAAACTCACCAATACCAAAGGGAACAGTAGTTATGAACCCCATATGCTTTGAATACATAAAACACCTATATTCAAGTCCTAAAGCTGTTTGGCAAGCCCTTCTTACTTCTGTTTCTGAGGAAAACTGCAATGTAAGACTTGCTGACCTCTTTGTTTATAATATTCATCCATTCAATACTACTTGCAAACTGACTGCTTGCTTTGATGGCTTATGATGAGCCTTGCCAAGTTAAACAAAGGACTCCCTGCTATTAATCTGCTCTCCTGATTTCTCTCTTATTTGGTGAACCTGTTTGTCAAACAACTATAATGGCTATAAATACTTCAGATTAACTCACAGTAGCCCCAAAGCAAAGCCAAGCTATAAATTTTCAGGACAGGTGATAATTTCCAAAGTCTAAAGGAAAGAAAGACTCTCACAGCTAAGTGGCTGAAGTGTTTTCACTTTCCAACTCAGCTTCCAATTGCTTATAGCACAGATATGAACATTAAAACACACACCCAATCAAGAAACTAGCCAAAAGCATTCTTTAAAGATTAACAAAGAGGGGTGCAACTCTTAACAATGTAAGAACAACAGGTTTACAGTTTTAAGGACTGCTTAATTCTGAAGCCACTGTCTTCATTGCCATGACCTGGCACAGTCTCTGTTGCACTCGTGCTGTTCAATATCTCACTTTATGTTCCTGATCAGCTGATGGCAGGGGAGCGGGGGGGTTGGACTAGGTGTTCTCTAGAGGTCCCTGACAACCTCAAACAGTCCGTGATTCTGTGATCTACCAGCAATGTGCAAGGACACACTCTTCATATTCAGACCCAGATCCTTCTGCATAGCCCGTGAGGCAGGTCAGCTGCATTTCTAGCCTTTTTTCAGTACTTCTTTACAGGTCTCTCTTAAGGACCCTTTTGGCTGTTTGCATCCTACCAAGTTTGCATGTTCTTTAATGCTCCCACAAGTCCTGGTCCCCCCGCTGGGGAACCCACAACCTGGCTGGGCTAAGAACCCAGGGCATACTACCTCCTCCTCCGATCCTCCATATAAATGCATCTCATAGGAAGTAGTGAATGTGGATAACCCCATCATTTATTCTTAACTCATTTATAGGGCTTTAATGCATTAAATAAGCTCACAGTAGAAGATAATTCTAGAAATTTTATTACTATGCATTGCAGCTTAGCAAAGGTATGTGTGAAGTTACAGTTTGTGTATGTGCAGATCAACTTTACTCACTTCAGTAGGAAATGAGACAATCAAAACATGATTCATAAGAAAGAAATGAGCCAGGGTCTTTCCACTGGTAAATAGCAGAAAAACAGATTGATCACAAGCACCCAAAAGAAAGATGTACATGTCTTGTACAGAAGGAGCAATAGAGTCTTCATATTAGCTACAGATGAATCTGTCTTAGCAGACAATTTTCTATCAGTAGCATTGGTTATTTTTAAGGTTAAAATAGCAAAGTTTTATATTAAATTAAAATAACAAAACAAAGGTTCACTGAGGCAGTGAGTTGAAGTGAGACCAAAGTTTCCTTCTTAATAGACTGACCCCTTGCTATCAAACTTCAAAGGAAAATACAGCTCCTGAATCAAAACATTTATATTCTTCCCTATTTGCTTTTCTTGTTGTTACAGGAGCTGCTTGCCAGATGGTGGTTAGCAGATGAGGAGTTTCCAATGATGTGGTTTCTTTGGACCTGTATTGCTCATGTGCATGATATTTAAGGCCTACTGGTTCAGTAAATAACTTCTGGGTGGCAAATCCTAACCCTTTCAGAGGGACAGGTGACAACCCCATCAAGAGCACCACCAAAGGAAACCTGAGACAGCTGCAGCAGCAGCGGGACTTATTCCCTCCTGACTTTTCTGGGAGGATTGCAACAGGAGAGGGCGGTGCAGGCACAGTTGAATGTCTCCCAGGAAATGATTACAGCATCCTTAATTATAGGCTTCAAGGAGAGAAACTACCCTGGTGTCCCTTCTTCTGGGTTCCCTGGAGGACTGTGTACTCCATGGGTGGAGTTTACTCCGGACAAGTACTGATTTATAGCAGTTGTATTTTTACTAAACAACAACATCTATTATGAGGAAAGAAACTGATTTTTTTTTAGTGTTTCTCCTTTTCCATTCAAATTCATAGAGCAAGTTTTCAGAACTTGTAAGAACCTACAAGAAACAGGAGCTTTGACACAAACTCTTGTCTTGCCTTCCCCTCTTGTGCCCCCCCAGTTTATTCATTAATTCTCTAACACTGGCAACACTCTCCTATACCATGGCTAAATCAAATGTACCAAATTATTAATATTTTGAAAATTTATGGAACATGCACTATTATTCCATGGCATATGTATCTAAGAGCATCAGTTTCCCGGTGTCCAGATGTACAGACAAACATTAAGAGAACTCTCCTCTATTTTATCTGTTGCCAACAGTAGGTACCAAAAATGAGAATCACGTTTCAAATTCTCCAACCTTACTCAGAAAAATAAAGTGGTTTCTATTTCAAACCTTTCAGGAAGGCCAGGAAAGAAACAGTTAAAAATAAAATTATATTAAGGTCAGCAGAGACAGAATCATGATTTCCATGTTTTCCATATTCTCCAGATATGGAATGATTTCTTCTAACAATACAGAACAAAATACTGTTTAGCAAGAGAAGTAAATTGAGGCTGTTTTTCATCTCTTTCCTTTGCCAACACAATGGAGCTGTCAGTAATAGAACGTTGAATGTGTTCATTTTCACACATTAACCCTTTGAGCCCTATAAATATAAGCAGTCTTTTTGACTCACAGAGAAAGTACATTTTAAACTCCTGAAAAAATGGAGAACAGAAATTTTAATTAAAGTTCTCCTTGTACACACGCACATATAACCCTCCCTTTAGCAAAGAAAAGCCCTTTCAAAATTAAAGTTATCATGCTGAAATAATTAGCATAACTCCTGGGAAAAATGCATAATCTTTGCATACCAAATGCCAAAAATGTCTAAATGAACTATGTTTAATAAATGTTACATTTCTCTTTGAGTACATAAACTCAGTTAATCATGCACTGATAGGTAAAAAATATTTTTAAAGCTTTAGGTATTGCAACTTAAGCATTTTAAATGTGACCCGCATCCTGGTCTTTGCGGGTCCCTGAAGGTTTCAAATCTTCCCTCCTCAGGACACAACCCAGCAGGAATAACTTAGAAAAGACCAGGAATCTCAGATCAACAGCGCTTTTCCGCAGCCGCCAGGATTGTATGCCATCCCGCTGCTCTTACGTGAATCACCGAGTGCACTTGTCTGCACCTCCGAAGGGCCGGCACAAATGTGCTGCTGCCTGCAGCTGCAGGGTACTGACTGCTGCTCTGTTCTGGGGCAAGGGTGGTACTTTTCATGGGTGTCTTGGCTGGCTGTATGTTCACGCTGCATGAGTCCCACCAAACTAATTATTTGTCCTCAGTGCTTGGCATGAGACTGATTCCTTACTTCAGGGTATCAGTATTTTGGTGTGCAGAGAAAAAATTTACAAGAGGAAATATGGAAAGTGCTAGACCCTATCTCTGTGCTTTTGAGGCCCCCTTTTTCAAGCCTGTCTGCTTATCAGGCTCACTTAAAGTAAAATCTCAGTCTCTCTCAACACCCAAAAGAGTGCAGCAGAAATTGTTAACATCATTATTTGTTTAGCATACTTAGCAAGAAGATTTAAATGCACTCAAAAAAACCCAACCTTGACTTCAAAGTTACCATGGATGCATGATTCTGCATAGGTGAAATAAAGACCCAAATGTAAGAGCAACAGGATTTCCTTCAGACTTCTACATCACCACTCTTCCATCCAGGAACCAGCTACGTTCAAACCTTGGTTCACAACATACACAGCCATGATCAAAGGATAATGCAAAATCCTTCACGCCTGTTCAGGCATGTGTTGATCTGTGACATCCACCTGTTCCTAACCTCTCCTCCCAAAATTCCGAGTGCACTTGAAGCCCAGCAGCAATGGTCCTCAGCCATAACTACAGCTCCTCTACAAGGTCTTCTACTTTGAGAGACTGGTCCTCGTGTATCCAGTCACTTTAATAGACATATGTCATCTTTAGAAATAACAATAAAAGCAAGTTATGAGCATGGTTGTACCATTTAGCAGCTAAGTATTTAGCAGCTCTATGTAAAAGTAGCCACTATCAGCCAGTGAAAGCAAATTAATTATTTAGATATATTTATCGGATTTATAGGTCAACTGAAGCTAAAGCTAGTTAATTGAAATCCTGATAACAGATTGAAGCCTGTGCTAGATCCTATACTGTGAAATGCAAAGTCTTTATTAAATAAAGCCATTAAGAAGGATGATAATCCCTGTGGCCTTAAATATGAATAAGGTGCAATGTAAATAATAAAAGGCAAAAATCCAATTTTCATGCAGTGAACTTTCAAATGCTCTGCTGTTTCCATTAAATTACCTTTTATTCAACATATTGTAATGGCATTGAGGGCACATCAGGATTCCTTGTAATACAGTTATTGTTCAGCATAAAAACTGTTTTTTAACTTGAAGAAGAAAAGTGAAATATTTTATTTGGCTTCTCATATGTCAAATGACATGAAAATTGAGAACAAAAGCTTCCTAGATGCAATAGAAGAGAAAATAAAGGAAAAAATAAACACATACAAACAAAAAAGACTCAGAATATGAAGACAAAAGAAAGAAACAGGGTACATAATAGTAGTTTTCCAATTAATTTTACAGCAATTTAATACTAGGAAATAGAACAGAAAAATAATTTCAGTAACTAACATGACTAAACTTGGATACAGGCCAAGTGGAGCTGTACCACACAGCAAACGAGGTGAAACTCATCAAAGCTCTTTACCCAGAAGAAAATCTGGTGTGAAATGTCTGTCACGCTTCTTACAAACACGAGGGTGATGACAAGAGCTTGAGTGCATCAAGTGTCACAACAGCACAGTATTCCAGTCTGGAGGCGTGTGATCACTGCCCGGTTCTGCTGTGTTGGTGGTAGGTCACTTTGGATGTGTTTTAACTTCTCATCCACAAAGGGAGCACTGATATTTACTTTTTTCTCTAAAGAATTCTGTGGAGTTAAGAAACATAAACTAAAGATACTTTTGTTTACTGAAGAACTGGTAACATAAGGTCAAGAATTTACTACTATTGTTCAGAAAAACAACACCCTTATTGCAAAATTTAAACAATCTATCAAAGATGAGACTATCCTTGTTATGAATGTCAAACGATTTTTCCATTATAAGCTTTTCTGCAAATCAAAAGAATTCCTCCAGCAAAGTCGTGATGGAATACAGATAAGAGAATGACTCCATTTTTATTCAATTCTGTATTCAATTTGGAAGCGCTATACCCAAAGAAACCCTTCAGCACAAAAATGCAATTTACCTTGTGGCATCTTCATACTGCATCAAGATGTTTAAAGAATCAAGAACAGAGATGTCAACTAACATTGTGTAACCTCACAAAACACACAGACATGCATTTTACAATATTTACTTTTCACTATCTGTAGCTGTGTCTGCCACATCCTATTTCCTGTGCCCATTCTCTGGTCTTAGTCAAAGAATCACGTAATGGTTTGGGATGGAAGGGATCTTCAAAGATCATATAGCTTCAACCCCCCTGCCATGGACAGGGACACCTTCCAGTAGACCAGGTTGCTCAGGGCCCCATCTAACCTGGCCTTAAACATTTCCAGGGATGTGGCATCCACAACTTCTCTGGGCAGCCTATTCCAGTGTCTCATCACCCCTCATAGTAAAGAATTTGTTCCTTACATCTAATTTAAACCCACCCTTGTCCTATCACTAGAGGCCCTGGTAAAAAAAAAAATCTCAATATATCTTTCTCATACGCCCCTTTTAGGTACTGGAAGGCTTTAATAATGTGTCCTTGGGGCCTTCTCTTCTACAGGCTGAAGAACCTCAAGTCTCTCAGTCTGTGGTGTGGTGTTCCAGCCCTCCTCTGAACCCACACTAACAGGTCCACATCTGTCTTGTACAGGGCACCCCAGAGCTGGACACAATACTCAAGGTGGGGTCTCACAAGAGTGAAGCAGAGGGGCAGAATGACCTCCCTCAACCTGCTGGTCATGCTTCTTTTGATGCAGGCCAGGACATGGTTGACTTTCTGGGTTGCAAGTACACATTGCCAGCTCGTGTCCAGCTTTTCATCCACCGGTATCCCTAAGTCCTTCTTGTCAGGGTGGTTCTCAATCCATTTGTAGCCCAGTCTGTAGTGATAGTGGTGGTTGCCAGACATGCAAAACCTTGCACTTGGCCTGGCTGAACTTCATGAGACTCACATGGGCCCACTCCTTAAACCTGTCATGGTCCCTCTTGATGGCATCCCTTCCCTCAATCATATCAACGGCACCACTTGACATGAGGGGGTATCAGCAAACTTTCCAAGGGTTCACTCAATCCCACTATGTTATTAATAAGATATTGAACAGTACTGGTCCCTATCAAGAAGCCTAAGTAATACCACATGTTGCTGATCTCCACTTGAACATTGACCATTAATTTGGTCCTCCTCTGCTCCAATGCTGCTCACATGCAAAATGGGTAGGGAGCATCTGGAGTTGCTCAGAAGCAGTTCTGAACCACAGGCTGTCTGCTGCCCCATGCAGGGGGATCTTGGGACAAAGGGGTGATGGCAATGGGGCAGAGATAATGTCAAGGGATCATAGGGGTGATGGCAATGGGGACATCTGACCTGCTGCTGCCTAGGCAGCTGTAAGTGGCAGGGACCACTGGCAGCATGGGACCACAGGGACACAGAGAGGGCCATGGGGGTTTCCTGGGCTGTCACCTCCCATCAAGCCTGAGTGGAAACACAATACATCTTCCCATGCCCCAAAGGGAGAAACAGCAAAAGCCCTCCAGGGCCTGAACCCATGGGTAACATGGTGATGGGGCCACAGCCTCCATGTGAGACCTTCATTACTGGCAAATTGTTCCCTTTTGCTTCTTGTATGTGCAAAGAACGCAAACACATGAAATACAAGGGAAAAAGCAAATCTATTCATGGCATGCAGATCAGAAAATAGTAACACCTGACAGACCTACAGTGAAGTAATACAACGACTCCATCAGTGCAAACCATTACCTTGAATAATATTTGCTCCAGGTCAGTGAAGCAAAGGTATTTGAATGACATTTCTTGAGCTTTTCTTCCTAGGAAGGAGACTATTGCCTTCCAGCAACACTCTCAAAAACGGCTCTATTGAGGTGCTACGATGTTGCTACTTACTACAGTAGTGATTTCTCACACCTCCCACTAAACTGAGTCAGAGTCCTAAAGAGCAAATCTGCCAAGTAGCAGATTACTCACATTCCTTCAATAATTACTGAAAAAAGCCACAAAAACCAAAGCGGTGTTTATTTGAAGCTCATTCAGACAAAGCTACTAAACAGCTTGGATACTGAACAGTACAATGGCCAGGATCTACCCATACTATTACTTTCTTGAGTATGCAGTTACGTGACATCAAAAAGTGAAATATCGCTATAGAGGTATCTTTTAATGTTCTTTTAAACTCTTCAGGGTAGGGAAAAAAAAAAAAAACCAACAAAAAAACCCCAAAGCAACACATTGTTTTACTTGAGATTCATTCTGGTCTTTATCTGCTTGCTGCCAGTTGTACTGAGTTTACACACTAATGAGACAATTTCAGACTGACCACAGTCTTCGCTCAGCATTTGGCTTCTATTTATTTCACCAGTACTGAACAGGAACCACTTATTCGGTGAACTGGCATCACTAAGCAAAACCTCTAAGTCATGAGTTGACTCATTAAAGAAGCACATGTTCATCAAAAGCATCAGATCAGTTGAGGAACCTCAACTCCATCCAGTTTCCTGCTATCTCTCATTTTAAATGTGAGCTCAGACTCTTTTAACCCCAGGTCCTGTACCAACAAAAAGTTTCCCTCCAATAGCTATGGATAGTATTAAATGAAACAGCTTCTCCTACGTCCAAGATCCTATAAAAACCCACCCACTTTCATCACAATTTTCATTACCAGATGAATTCATTCTCAAGCGACTAAATTAAGAAGAAGAAAGGTCCGTCTGACAGGGCAGTATCCTAGTGCAGAAACTACCCACCACTGCAACAGTGGTATCACTGAGAGAATCACAGAATCACCAAGGTTGGATGAGATCTTCAAGATGATTTAGTCTAAGCATCAACCCAGCACCACCATAATCACCCTTAAACTATATCCCCAAACGACACATCCAGATGCCTCTTGAACACTTCCAGAGATGGTGACCTCATCACCTTCCTGGGCAACTCCAATGCCTAACCACTTCCAGTGAAAATTTTTTTTCAAATATCTGAACCTCTCCTGGTACAACTAAGGTCATTCCCTCTCGTCCTTTCACTTGAGAATGGCAGAATTTAAACTTCTATTTTGTATGAAATCTAACTGACAAAAAGCCAAAACATATTAAGGAGGTTGGAATAAATGGAATATCTCCTGGAATTCTTAAGCCTCATTTGATGAAAAACAAAGAACTACGAAGAATTGAAGAACATCACCCATTGGAAACATCTCCTCCTCCATACTGTGCCTCTTTTATTATCACCTCTGTGCACCCTGAATTCTCCTCCCATGTTCATGGGCAGGACACTGCTATGACTACTCTTCATATGGGCCACCACCTGCTTAGAAAACAGAAGCCAGGGATGAGTGAGAGATGACCATTCAACCCTGGCTGTTGAGTTTTTGTTTGTTAATAAGCACAAAATTACCTCTCCCTGGTTGAACAATATTATCACAGATGCTGGAACCTACACAGCCCCTTCTTTAAAGTGCGCTGAATTATTTTTAACAGTAGTGACCACCATGAAAATACACTCAGATAAAAGTGAGTTGGACTGCATATAAAAGGAAGTCCTGCGTTCATCAAAAGAACCAATAAAACCCCAGGTAGGAAAAAATAAATATTCTTTTCTGCAATATAAATCAAATATTTTCCTTTAGAAAATAATTTACTGATTATTAAAAAAGGTGTGATTGGTTCAGATTTTACATTGCTGCATGACTGTGAAATATAAGTAATCAAATGTTTTCCACTATGATCTAACAGCAGGATTACCTATAAGCAGAAGAGAATAAGCAAAAATATTTCATCTCATGGTTGTCAACTATTATTTTACTGTACTTTATGACACACATGCATGACTGTATTCTCCAAGGGTTTTTCATTATTTTGTTTTAGAAAGAAAGTATGTGAATGAATAAGGATCTCCACAAAAAAACTCTTGGGTGAAATGCAAGATGCTCTGGACTGAACTCAAAGCCATCCTCGCCTGCCTCTTCCACATTGCTGCACCCTCCCCACATAGAGCTGGCCAAGGAGCAGCAGCCCCGGCACTGATGCATCCTGCCCACTCAACGTGCTGCAGCCCACACTTCTGCCAGGAAAGCCTGTGCTATTTCTGAGTCTCATCTCACGACATTTTAGCACAAAATCACAAGTCAGCTCGGCAGTGACAACCAGAAGAGCCCAACACAAGAAGTCTCAGCATCCTCAAGTGACAGGTGCCTTGCAGCAGGCTGGTACCTATTCCCCTGCCTCCTCTCCAGCCAATCCCTTGCTGGACATCCCTTCTCCCACACACAACAAGCACAGATATGTATTTTTGGGGTGCAAGAGGAGGCTGTGCGTGTGCACCCCTATGATCCCTCGAGGACGCGTGCTCCAACATGGGGGGTCATCCTGGGCACACGTCCAGAGATGCAGCAGGACCAGCCACTGTGCCATGACACAACATACACCCATGTCTGGCACACAGTGACAATAATGCAGTTTACTGAAATGGATATGGACATGAGAAGAACACATGGAACAGGCCTTTCTGGCAAAAAAATATACATTCAGGGAGATATATACATTACACATATATACAAATATTTGTGTGTGTCTAATTTACAGAAAAATAAATGTTAAGTCAATTAAAACACAATCAATCAAAACAAAACGTTCCTCCTACTTCCTTCTAATTCATTCTACTTTACTGTGTTAAAATAATTACAAATTCATAAATTATTACTGTTACTGGAAATTAAAATGTATTGATTTGCTTATAAGGATGACAATATTGCAAACCTGGTACAAGCTGCAATAAAAGCATTTCAAAACACATATGAAGGCAGCCAATAAAGAGGCAGCCTGCTAAAAACTGTTTCAAAATTAAATTAGAAATTTAAAAGTAAATTCATAAAATGATGTCTTTTTATAGTAACTCACAGAGGAGTTTTTGATTTGAATTATCCTGAAATTAATCCACAAATAAACATGTTCAATAATATTTACTGAAATGATAATTTGGGAAAGTAAATACGATAGTGCCTCTGTTTGGCTGATTTCTTGGCTGTTGCACAGAAGGCAATCAGGAGGCAGCACAATAAACACAGCAACGTCCCCTTTGTTTGGTTAGGACCACAATATCTTTACCCAAAATCCATCCACAAGTGCACAGTCAATATTTTAGATTTCTCTTTCCCTCTAACCATCTTGCACCTAAACCCACTTTAATGATACATCAACTGCAGCAATTAATGAACCTTTGTGCAGAAAGGGAAAGACTGTAACAGCTTAATGAGACAGTAATACATATTAAAATCAATATTATTCAGATTATGTGTCTATTCTAGTCTTCCTTCTGAAAATAACTGAGACTGTAGGAGAAATGATCATTAGCATTTCGATAACAATCTTGCCAGCCTTCTGTTACAATACTTTGTCTTTAGAGTAAAACTGGGATTTTTTATCTCATGCAAGCAGACCATTCTAAAATTAGCAATGGCAAATTCATATTGGTTTGGATCAGATCTTTAAAAAACTTGGAAAAAAAGATTAATGCTAACTTGCCTGAACAATCAGACTGTCATGCCTGGTGCTGTAGCAGCAGAAACACACTCTAAGCATGGACTAAGAAGCAACCTCTTCTCAATAAACACCATTTTTGTGCAGAGAAAGGCACTCCTGAACTATATACAGCATTAGTTTCACTTGTCTGATAAATCACATTCCTGCTGACAGCCAACACAAGGGACAAATTCCTCCCTACCACAAATCCTTAAGGTATCTTCAAAACAAAATGAGGTTGAATGTCACAAAGCAGGAAAGGGTTTTGCACCTTTGTCCCATCGCCACTGCGAGCAGACAAAAATTCCTCAGCATTGCCGAGTCAAATTATATTATGCAAACACTACAGGGAAAGAAAACAGTTCCATCTCTCTCTTTTTTTAATTAGTGAATCCCAAAGCCTTCCCTCTCCTGGCACCCAGTGCTGTGAAACAGACAGCTAAGCCTTCCTTTTTCCAAAGCAGGACAAGATGAAGAGCTGCTGCAGAAACAGCTTTACAGCATTTATGAGGACATGCATCCCCCAGAAACTCCTGCCCTCCGTCAGCCACATGCAAACAGACCAGTCGCACCAAAAATCCCAACCGCTCTGACGGGACAAGAAGCCAAACTTCAGCAGGGGCTAAGCCATGCTTTGAAACTGCCAGAAGACAGTTATAAGACAAACCCCACTGTGGTTTTCACTATTTAACCCCTCAATAGCTGGCCCTGCAGATGTGGAAGACTGAGCACAGTGCCGAGTCCTTCCGGTGACCCACAGAAGAGGGGCAGCGGAGAGGTACAGCTCCATCAGCTCCTTTGGGCAGATATTCACCTGCCCACTGCCTGAGTTCACAGGTGACCCCAGTGCGCAGCAAATTCTGTGGAACCACTGGAAGTTATGCTTAAAAGACTGGGCAGAAAGTGCTCTTGATTCCAGATGTTTTACATTTTTCTCTCTGTTTTTGAAAACAAAATGTCTTTTTAACACCAAAAGTAATATTCCCTCCTTCTGTTCTTCCCCTGAACTAAGAGGCATCTCATGTACACATATCATTAAATTAATGTTTATTCTTTCTAACCAAATAAAAATGTTCAAATTACATACAATGACAATGAGATTAAATTATTAGGTACATGTTCTGGGGTTTTTTAAAAGCTATTCAAACAATTTTAAAGGCTTTTCAGCAATGCTCTAGCAGCATGAGCAAAACTTACCACAAAGAGGAGGTAACAAGTTTAACATTACTGCTGAGGAAGATGGTACCAGAGCCAAGTGAGTAAAACTAGCACATCAGCAATCCCCCTGCCACCCCATACAGCCAGGAAAAGGCATGGCTCAAGCTGTCAGAGGAATCCAAACTGGCAGAAGAAAGAGGATATGGGGCTGATAAGCGGGGAGAACCTGCTCCCAGGCCCATCTGCATGATGCACTAGAAAGAAATTTTTCTCATTTTTTTAACTCTTCCCTTTTTTTTCCTTTTGCATAATGGTCAGACCAGTAACTTTCCAACCAAAGTATCACTATGCTCCATGCAAGACACTTCTGTCACCAGAAGCAGTTTGGTTTGGTGCAAGACTAGGGATAAATAGGTAGCTTTCAGCTGGCACTGTATTTCCCCATCGCTCCCTCCCCAGCTGCAGAAGCACAGCTGCTGTGGGAGCTGGCAAGGCCAGGGTCATGCAGCTTTCTCAAATCCTGTAGTTTATCTTTGTCCAGGCTCTCATGTCTTATTAGAACTAATCTTGGGTTCTTCTCATGACAGCTTACCCCAGATTGGGAAAACCTGTTGTAAAATATCAGATTTTAACAAGACCATATTGAAAATGCTTGCAAAAATTCAGCTTGATATGTGATGAGTGAAGCTGAAACCGCATGCATCCTGAGCTGTTTTGGTCTGCAGAAGTCACAAATTCCCTGAACATTGAATGAATCCAGTGCTGTAGAGGTCAGCAATTACAATGTTGCAATGCTTAAAGACATCAATCAGAGTGAAATATTAGTTATAATGCCTTCTGAAGCTCAAGGAAAGGCTTCTAAGAGTGATCTATGACTTCAAAAGAAAGTGGCATCCCACAGTCAAAGATATATACAGGTAGGTTACTGTAGTGCAAGAAGGAACTATGGTTTTTATCGGAAATTTAAGCAGTGCTTCTTAACAGAAACAGTATGAAATATTGAACAGAACAGTGAAATTAGAAGGGACAGTATAAATACAACAGTGCAAAACTCAAGAAGTACCCAGACAAACTTTTCAACTTGAAACTCTAATGGGATTGTTAACCTAAAGTTATGAGACAGCAGACAAAAATAACTCTATACTGTAAGAAAATACCTTCCTAGAGAAAAAAATCCTCCATGGCATAAATAAAATATTGTTGTAGCATTTTATGTGGCAGCTTATTGATCGCATGGACACAGCTTTGTCTAGAAAGAGTACGCGTAGCCTCCCCCTGACCTGCAAGTACAGGCACCCAGCATTAACAGCCAGTGCCTGAAGCCAGTCTGACCTGTTGGGCACCCAGCCAGCACCAGGAGTCTGCCTGAACATGAACTGATAAGATTAGAAACAAGGAATACAGTGTACTGTTACAGCCCATACACAGCACACATCACTGCATCCCTGCACCAACGCTCCCTGCAAATAAAGTGCAGCATCTCTGCCAAACTCTATTCAATGGCAGAAAACAACCGTTGTAGCTTCAGCGTATACAAGCGGTGCTTTTTAATCTCCCCAAATCCCAGCCTCTTTAGTAATAAATCTGTGTTTGTAGGGCAGCATCCTTCTGAAGATTGAGAAGCACCTGAGGGTAGGTGAGCACTACTGGGACAAGTTTTCAGCTGGGAAATGTGAAGCTTGGAAAGTTCATTCAGTTTGTCAGCATGTTCTGCATGTGCCTTAAAACCACAGCAGCACCATCTTTCCAAAGAGCAAACAGCAGAGATTCAGGGGAGGTGGGCAAAAATTGCCAGGGTTAAAATGTGCACAAGATTTTTAGGGCTGAGTCGAGCAAGCCTATCCATCTGCCTTTGAGTAACCAGCTACCAAACATGGGCATATCCTAAGCATTACCAGCTTTCATCATGAATCATTCAGAAGGATGACGTGCAGGGATTAAACTTAGCATTCACATTTGACATCAAGAGGAGTCCCACAGAGGCATGTCACACTAACACAAACTAACAGGGAGGGTGTAGGGCTAGTGGCACAAAGCCCTCTCCACTGCCTCATGACTTTTTCAGGTGTGACTGAGCCACTGCTGGCCATCTCAATCCAGAAGTAGTAGTTCACTGTCAATACTGGCATGCTTTGGTCACATTAGGTCCATCATGCAATTTTCTAGTTTGCAAATAAGAAGGTAACATCATCACCCAAAGATGAGTGAAAATACTCGTTTTCTGGAAAATATAATGGACATGAAGATAATACCTGCAAATAGCACATTTTCTGAAAATTGTAAGAGTTCAGAATGATGAATTTTTCTGATGCAGCCCCTCAGCAATCCCCTCTCCTACGCTCACTCACTTCTGTGAAGACAGCTTCAATTGCTGGGGTTTTAAATACTCTTAGTTATATTTTTCACAATACCCTTTAGTATGGTAGTTAATCTCCTGTGTCAAAACACATTTTTAGCCATCTGCCAGACAAAAAAAAAATCCTCAAGATCAGAACCTTTGACATATGGAACATCACTCTTTTTTGCATGGCTTTATGACAAAGTTCAGGCACTGACCAGTCAAACTACGGCATCAGAAGCAAATAAATCAGCAAGAATGAACAAAAGTAAGGTAAATCCGTGGGTCTATGTACATGGCATGCTGCTGAATGGCACTCCTGTCTGTGCAAATTCAACCATTAAAAAGCCAAGTTGAAGAGTCTCCTCTGCCAAAATGTGTCCCCTACACAATCCACTGCTACTGTAATATACATAAATGCATATAAACACCAGACTCCATCTGTTTCCTCTTGTGTAGCTCAGGGTGGGATCTTTATCTGATAGACAATGTATCCAAGAAGGAAAGAAACACAGTGGTGGAGAAAAACTGCGAGATCTACTCATGTTTAATCCACTGTAACCAGTCTAGGATAAGGCAAGATTCTTACAAAAAATGTAAGAAATGTCTCTTTTGGAGAATTTCTACAAACAGAGCAGTTGAAAAGCCTATATAGCAAATTAGCATTGCTCCCTCTGCTTGCAAAACTTACGTGAAGCCAAGGGCTAGCAAATGGCAGCTTTCCACCTGAAACACTGAAATAGCTCTGCAAAGCTGATACATGGGAGAAGCATCCATTGCAACACAGGGGAGCGCAGCCCATCCGTCACTGCACTCAAGCATGCTGACACATCATTTTCCTTATGTGCACATCTTACTCTCCACTGTTACCTATAACCCCATCTGATAACATACCACATGTCTATCCATCACTTTGGCCATGTTTTCTCCTCTGGGAAAAAGGAGAGACATGTTTTGTTTTTCTAGGTTGTTTCTTTTTCATGCAAATGTAGTTCTCAGTTTGTATTACGAGCAAGCAAGTAATAAGCACCACATCTGGAGTTTAAGTCGCCTGGTTCAGGAGGAAATTACTAAAGACTTGCATGCATTTAGCTGGCTATTAGATCTTGCGAATTGCTGAAAAACAAAGTTATAAACTGCAATAATTGTTAAATAAAAACCCAAACACCACACTCAGTAAAGAAGGTGGATTTACCATAATGCCCCAACAATCTAAAGCAGCCATTTACTTTGACAGAACCTGAATTCCCCAAGCAATTCGACAGTGGTAATGGAAACAGAGGAGCCAATAAATTATAACCTTGTGTGTAATGCGCCTACCATTATAAACCACTCTTAGCCTCCTGCTCTATTCCCTGAGGGGAGCACACAGTTGTTGGATTTCCTTTCCTTCATTCTTCCAGTGTGCTCTTTCAGCACTCGGACCCTTTTATAATGTCTAATACCATACTCTGCATTTACACAGCAGCTTTAATGTGAACATCTCAAAATATGCTATACCATTCAGAAAATGACTGTTTTTTACAGGCTAAAACAGAGGCACTGGGTCACTAACTGGCTTACCAAAGGTCACATACCATTATATATCAACAGAATCCCAAACATTGTCAAAGCATGTATTAGTAGGTACGCACCACTTCCAGATCTCTCATACTGAAGATGTATACCACATATCTTAAAACACCTCCAGGATTTCAGTAGTATTTCTGAAGGACAGTCTTGGACAACTTTACGAGTAGCACCAGTGCCAGTTCACTCCCAGCTCAGACCCTCTCATACTGACTTTTAGCACTCTGAATAAACCAAGTCTGTGATAAACTACAGGAAAAGAAAAACCAGAGACCTAATAAAGAAATACAAACCCCCCAGAGTTTTTCCAAAGTGATAAACAACATTTGCTGATTTTAGAAAATGCCATCTATGCAAAGAAGACTTCCCCAAAGTATAAGGTGCAAAAGCAAAACACAGGCGTAATAGCAACACAGGGGCTGACCCTGCTCTGTCTTCTAAGGTTAATTAAAACTCTGGCAGAAACAGATCCCTGGTGTGATTCCAACATATCAGCCCAAGGATCTCGGCAAGACTGAAAGTCTGATAGAAGTGACCTTGGCTCTCTGCCATTACACTTCACAATTAGCAGTTTCCTTCCTAACCAGAAAGCTCATAATGGTATGTCCCACTTTACATACTGCATTACCTAAAATGAAAGGTATTAATTAGTAAAATAGTGTAATTTGCATTTAAGCCCCAGGCAGCAAATCTACAGCAATTTCTGAAATTTATATATATATATATATGTGTGTGTGTGTGTATTAGAAAGAATCACTTCCACTCTCTTCAAAGCAGCTGAGCTGTCAAAGACCAGTGTAAGAGAGAAAGGGATGCAATTCTGCTCTTCCGTATCAACCTCAAAAAGCCTGATTCTAGCCTGGATTTTACCATCTATTGTTTAGTTCAAAGAGAGGTTCTGCACTCTTGTCTCCAGGACTGCTCAGCAATCAGCTGTATCAGCAGCTCCAAGGAGGATTATTCTCCCCTGCTGTTTTTTTTAAAAGCAGATTAGTTCAGACGTTCTTTCACTGTAATGAACCTTGTAAGGATCAAGCACATTGCATTGATTTCCAGGATAAAATTGTGCCATCAGTCAAAAGGCCAAGCAAACAGTTTCACAGACCCACTGTCCCAGCAGACCCACCATCCCAGAATCACCCATTAACCCCAGAAAGAGAAAGGAATTGCAGTTGTTAACCATAAAAGCCAAAATGTAATTCTCAGGTCATGGAACTTTGCTTTCTGTCAAATTCAGATGGGTAACAACCCTCACAGAAACAGAACTGACCATGTTCACCAAAGTGCTATTCAATCAAAGCCAGAAAATTATAGAATGCAACGTGCTTTTACTTACTACATGATATCTGCAATAATGGGTAGGGAAGTGACTTCTTAAAAGCCTGCCAATTTATGGTAAAATAATGAAAACTCAACTTCCCTAAAAATTTGCAAATAACTTTCCGCATCAAGCATTTCCTTTCATTCGCACCCTCCTGTAATATCCAAGCTTGACTAGGATTTAAAGACTTGATAACCAGAGATTGTCTTCTTGTTGGATGATCACAAAAGCCTGGTCAGGGTGCAAGACCCTGCCCCAGCAACATGAACACCGCAGGTGTAATAAGCAGAGCCTGCCTCCCACAGGAGAAGACCTACCTGAACTTCAAACCAGACTGTGGGACATTGTACTTTAAACTACCTATTGAGTGCAAACTTCCCTTTTTGTAGTGCAGAAAGTCAAAAAGACAGGAGTTGTCTGCTGTGATGAAGTTGCAGCACGAAGTTTAGCTGAAAAACAACCAAAAAAGCAGAGGGCAGAATCCCATTGCCTCTCTTCTTTAAATTGGACAAATCATTATGAAATACCTGATGCTCATTGAAGACTACAGCTCAACAATAAAGGATCTACCCTTCCAGAAATATTGCCAAGTATATTTCACTTCAGACTCCAAAACTGAATTTTATGGAACAATGTATGGCATTTGCCATCATTTCCTGTAGGCAAAATTTCAAAACACTGGTACAGGTCTATTCATTTCTCTCAGAAAAAAAAATTAATTGAAAAATTTACTATAGCAGTACAACCTCACAAGGAATCTTTGCATTGACCTTTCCAAATCAAAAGCCTGTAAACTAAACTACAGCTCAAGCGGATTTCGTGAAAGATCAAAGGCAACTAAACATATCCAGTATATATATGACATTAGAAGTACGATGAAGTCCACAGTCTTAAGTATCTCCATTGCAAATTCTCCTGAAGGGGTCTAATAGTAAATTTTATCAGATCGAATTAAACGGTAATACAGAACACTGGGAGAAACCGATCTTGTCCCCTCTGAGCCAATGAAACCCCTGCCACGGATTTTAAAGGGCACTAGATCGGGCACTCGACTGCAGAGTTAAAAAAATAAAATGCATATGCTGCAGTAGTTGCCTTCGATAAATCACACACCTTATACATAAAAACGAAATTATGTTCCCTTGGGAGAGGAAGTTTCAGCTTCAAACCCCACTCCGTTCCAAGGAGGGCTCTGTGTGGCTCTGACCGCACCGGCAGAGCCCCAGGAGCGGAGGGGGAAACTCGAGAGTGCGAGGAACGCGCCGGGACGGGATC